>NW_020174149.1:2040612-2319981 GCF_003031525.2 Neophocaena asiaeorientalis asiaeorientalis | reverse complement strand
TATATATATATATATATATACATACACATACATTCTTTTTTATATTCTTTTCCATTATGGTTTATCTCAGGATATTGAGTATAGTTCCCCATACTATATAGTAGGACCTTGCTGTTTATCTGTTCTATGTGTAATAGTTTGCATCTGAAAAAATATAACTTTTAAGAAGCAATAAAATAACATAAAGTATAACTTAATACCTTACATTTCTTAATGTAAGAAGAAACTCCCAGTCCATCCCTCCCCCACTCCTTTTCCTTTTCCTTGGCAACCACAAGTCTGTTCTCTATGTGTGAGTCTGTTTCTGTTTCATAGATAGGTTCATTTGTGTCATATTTTAAATTCCACATATAAGTGATATCATATGGTATTTCTCTTTCTGACTTACTTCACTTAGTATGATAATCTCTAATTCCATCCACGTCACTGCAAATGGTATTGTTTCATTCTTTTTAATGGCTGAGTAGTATTCCATTGCATGTATGTACCACATCTTCTTTACCCATTCATCTGTCGATGGACATTTAGGTTGTTTCCATGTCTTGGCTATTGTGAATAGTGCTGCTGTGAACATAGGGGAGCTCCATAGCTTTTAATTATGAAACAAAATAGGAAACAAATGAAATATTTCCAGACTTCAGAAATTTTTAACACAAAAGGAGGGGAGAATACAAAGCAGTAGATTAAACTAACAACCAAAATATGTTTTAAAATCAACTGTTATATCAGGGTCTAATGTAGTTAATTTCATTAAAGTCATCTATGACTACCCTGCCTCAGATTTTTACTCTGAATATGCTATCATCGTGTTAGAACAAACCACATCCCTTCTCAACCTGCAAAAATACAATGACATAATTTTGTCAAGCACATTAACTAGTAAAGAATCAAATTTAAAATAACCTCTAAGCATGACTTTAAACACTACCATACAGGAACAAAGGTCATTTAATGGGGCATAAAGTTTATTATTTGCTTTAAAGAAAAGGCTGAAAATTCTTACAGAAGCCGAAAGAAATTATCTGGGCTTTCCTACTAAAGCAAATTGTTATCACAAATTTATATGCTATGGCTTATGCGAACTTGAAAAGGATATATGGAAATAAAATTTTGTGAATCATAAATAGAATTGCAGGAGATGATGCAAGCCATGACTCAGGCAAGTACAATAATCATGACCAAAATTATGCTTGCATTATTCGTATACAGTTTGTCACAGCAACTGTAATTTGCAGTTACCAGTTAGTTGCCATAAATGGAGCTGATATCAGATAAAAATAAATCATGATATTCAAGGAAAAGCAAGTAAGTGTTAAAATATTGATATGCATAATACTTTGGGGCAGTTACAGAAACACGATGGTAATAACAAGTCTGTACCTTAGTAGAAGTTGTTCAAGAAATATTTTATGTTTCCAATTTAATTCTTTCAGCAGCTATTAATCTTCCTCTAAATGAACCAGTAATGTTAAAAAAAAAAGGTGCAGGGAGAAGAAAAAAGGGGAAAGAGGAGATAGGAGAGAAAGGAGGAGGGAGAGGGTATACAAGACAGGTATGCAATATAAACATTACTTACCTTTTAAGGAAATGAAGAATAGTAAAGACCTTCAAAGTCCAAGCCCCTCAGGCTATATGTATATAATGACTCTTCTCCCTTGTCAAGTACAGTTGAAAGAACACATGTAAAAGCAGTATACAAGGATAATACAAAAAGTTTGTCAATAGTTCAATTCTTGAGCTAAGTAATTTTGTGGTCTTGTTTCTCTGGTATTTCTCTTCTTTCTGTAAAATAAGAGTCCTTCTAAATGTTTGTTCTTATCTTCTCCCTTGATGAATTTTTTTTACCATCTTAGCTGAAATTCAAAAGAATGACATTAAATTCTTTGAGAACATCTCTACTCAAACTAAAATTTCCCCAAGACCTTTAACTCTGAATAGCTTTATTTTATGGAAAAGACTACTATGTCTCATAGACTCCTTGTCAAATATTCTCTCCTTTAAAAAAAAAAAAGACTTTAAATTGGAAAACCCTTCCCCTGGTTATTCCAGTAGACAGTTTGATTTACTTGATCATACAATTGGATTCTTGCCTCCATGATTTTATTCTCTGGTATGAAGAAACAAATTGACATTTGATGACATCTAATGTAGAGAGAAACTGAGGATTCCTTGAAGGGGAAGAAGAGAAAGCAATTTTGGTTAAAATGGACTTCAACAAATTAGGCTCTACTTTCTTTTTAAAATGACTATATTCTGTTTTGCAACTAAAAACAAAAATATTTTCATCTGGGAGCTATTTTTAAACTATGAAGTATATCTAAAGGTAATCATTTTATCGTTAAAATTAAAATGAATAAGCATACTTCTTAAAGAGTAGATTTACCAAGTCCTACAAAATAACCTTCAGTAAAAGTTTCAAATCACTCTTTAAATTTATCATTCAACTGATATTTTTTGAATGTCTGTCATTGTGCTAGGTACAGTCCCAAACCTTATAGAGTTTAAAGAAATACATACATTAATCAAATAATCACACTAAAGAAAAATTATAGCTTTGATGAGTTTTCACTGTACAAAAAA
This sequence comes from Neophocaena asiaeorientalis asiaeorientalis, assembly GCF_003031525.2. NCBI lineage: Eukaryota > Metazoa > Chordata > Mammalia > Artiodactyla > Phocoenidae > Neophocaena > Neophocaena asiaeorientalis. The sequence goes on along the minus strand of NW_020174149.1, from coordinate 2,317,401 downwards.
GTCTGAGAATTTCTATTTCCATGACTAATTTAAATCTTCTTAAAATTATCATTTCAAACAGCTAGTAACAAACATATTTGCTGCATAACCCAAAACTTCTGACTCAGAGGCTGTGGAGTAAGAAAGTCAAGTTCCAGGTAAGAGAAATTGTGGCAAAGACATTTTGAACAATGAAATAAATATATAACCTAAATTACTTTACATCTTAATGGAGGAGAAATTTACTGTACCCTCACTCAAAAAAACAAAACAAGTCTGATTGCATTCAGAAGTTACCTTTACTACAACCTTCCTTACAGATGCGTATCCCAGGATGTGATAGGTCCAGAGCTACACCTTGTGGCCATATACATACTTACAAGAGTTCTAAGCCTTTCAGTGAAATTTAAGTTACTCTTCTGTTAATCAAAAATAAGCGTTTCTCAGGAAATGTCATATTATTACTTGAAAATTGAGGGGAATTTTTAAAATTTTATTTATTTACTCTTTTCTGTTCTTTTTCAAATTCTTTTCCGGTTTAGGTTGTTATAGAATATTGAGATAGATAACGAATAAGGACCTACTGTATAGCACAGGGAACTCAATATACTGGGGGAAATTTTAAACTCAATAAGAAACAAATATAAAAATATTAAGGTAGGTAAAGAAAAATTATACGGTAAAGTATAACTACATGTTAATGATATACCTTAAATGATAATATATGAATAGTCACTGTAAAATTCTTTTAACTTTGCAGTATGTTGGGAAATGTTCATAATAAAATGTTGAAAAAATGAAGAATTTAAAAAAATGTTTCATTACCCTTATATTTCTCACAAGCACATTTTTAGGTATTGTTTCCCATATGTATGAGCATTATGTGTGTGCCTTCATAATTTATGCTTGTGTAGCAGTCTATTATACTGATGTACAATGAATTATGAAACAATTCACTTGTTGAATATTTATTCAATTTCCAATTGACCATTTATTTATGTGCAACTTTATTTCTGTTAAATCATGTTCCTAAGACAAAATTTTAAGACTAGTATCATTAGGATCAAAGGAGAGAATCATTTTCATGGCTCATGAGACATAGGATCAAACTACCATCTACCAACTTCACACTGCTTTCGTAAATGAAAACCAGCACCAATTTAGCTAATATCATAGGACCTTGCCATTTTAATATTTTGCTGCTTTACTAAGCATGAAATTTGCTTTTATTCGGAGGTCAATGTACACTTCTTTGATTTTTGAAAAAAAATTTACATATTTATTTCTGCATTTATCTACTGGAATCTTAATTTTCTTATAAATTTGAATAATCACTTTATGCGTTGTAACTATTAACCCACTGTCTTCTAAACTCAAAAAATTTACATATTTATTTCTGCATTTATCTACTGGAATCTTAATTTTCTTATAAATTTGAATAATCACTTTATGCGTTGTAACTATTAACCCACTGTCTTCTAAACTCATGCAGATTTTTCTGGACCGCTCTCATCCTGTATTTTTACTATGTTGATTTTTATATATTCTCATCCGTCAGTCTCAACCTTCATGATTTCTTCAATCAATTTAGAACTAGGAGATACATTATTTCTCCACAAATATTCTAATTTTTTTTGTTTTAATCTATACACATTCAATGCAGAGAGTAAAGGTCCCTTTAAGAAGGGACTAGGAAAATAAATGAATAAAATGTGGCTGGTAAAATTCTCCTAGAGCACTTTTTCTAAATGTGGTCCTCCCAGAGTAGCTACATCAGACATAATTATGGGTACTTGTTATAAATATAGATTCCGAAGTCCCACCTCTGACATACTGAGGCAGAATCTCTGGGTACGGACATTGGGAAACTTGAATTTTTAAAAAAGATTATCAGATGATTCTTATGCAGATTTAGGCTTGAAAGTCACAAACCAGGAGAAAAAGTAGGTGACTCACACACAGTTGGATTAGTAGAAGATAACAAAGCAACATAAGATGACTGACATTCAGGAATCCCCCAAATATTTATTGAATGAACATATATGTGTATTTTTTCTTATATAATAGCTTTTTGAGGTATAATTCGTGTACCATAAAATTTACCCTTTAAAAAAAGTAAACAATTCGGTGGTTTTAGTATATTCAGAGTTGTGAAACCATCGTCACTATCTAATTAGAGATTATTTCTATCACACCAAAAAAGGTCATACACCCATTAGCAGTCATACCCTCTACCCTCTACCTCCATTCCCAGGCAATTACTAATCTAATTTCTGTCTTTATAGATTTACCTATTTGGAACATTCCATAATGCCCAGATATGAAATGTTCAGATGAATGTATGCAGTCTTCTATGACTGTTTTTCACTTATGTTTTCAAGGTTTGTCCATGTTGTAGCATGTATTAATACTTTATTCCTTTTTATTGTTGAATAACATTCCATTGTATGAATATACCACATTATGTTTATCCATTCATCAACAGATGGATATTTGGATTATTTCCACTTTTTGGCTACCATGAATATGCTGCAATAATTGCTCAAGAACAAGGTTTCTGTGTAAACACAGGTTTTCATGACTAATGAGTAATTAGCTAGGCGTTAAATTCCCAGGTTGTATGGCAATTCCATGTTTAACATTTTGAGGAACTGCCAAACTGTTTTCCAAAGCAGTTGTACCTCTATACACTTCTACCAGCAGTTCCACTTTCTCCTCATCCTCCCCAACATTTGTCATTATCTGACTTTTTAATCGTAGCCATCCTAGTGGGTATGAAGTTGTATCTCATAGTTTGATTTGCATTTCCTTAATGACTAATGATGTTGAACATTTTCTCATGTGCTTATTGGCCATTTGTATATCTTCTTAGGAGAAATATCCGTTCAGAGCCTTTGCCCATTTTTAATTGGTTTGTCTTATTATTCAGTTGTAGGAGTTCTCACACTAACTACAAGTGCTCTAGCAGATACATGATTTGAAAATATTTCCCCCATTTTGTGGGTTGTCGTTTCACTTTCTTGATAGTGTCTTTTGAAGCACAAAATATTGTAATTTAATGGAAACTCTCCTGGGCTTCCCTGGTGGCACAGTGGTTGAGAATACGTCTGCCAGTGCAGGGGACGTGGGTTCAACCCCTGGTCCGGGAGGATCCCACATGCTGCAGAGCAGCTAAGCCCATGTGCCACAGTTGCTGAGCCTGCACTCTAGAGCCCGCAGGCTACAACTGCTGAGCCCACATGCCACAACTGAGGAAGCCCGCGTGCCTAGAGCCTGTGCTCCACAGCGGGGGAGGCCAACGCAGTGAGAAGCCCACGTACCGCAACAAGGAGTGGCCCCCACTCACTGCAACTAGGGAAAGGCCTTGTGCAGCAATGAAGACCCAATGCAGCCACAAATAAATAAATAAATAAATAAAATAATAAATAGAAACTCTCAATCCTATTCCATGGATCTACATATCTACCCTTACGCCAGCACCCACTGTCTTGATTATCACTGCTTTATAGTAAGTTGGAAATTAGGAGTGTGATTCCTCCTATTTGTTCTCCTCTTTCAGTATTGTTTTGGCTATTCTGGGTCCATTCCATTTCCACATGAATTTTAGGATCAGCTTGTTAATTTCTGTAAAAACAGAAGTAAAGATTTTGATAGAGACTATGTTGAATCTCTAAATAATTAAGTATTACAAACTTAACAATATTGTCTTCTGATGCATTAATATATCTTGGAGTTTATTTAGGTTTTCTTTACTTTCTTTCACCAATGTTTTGTAGTTTTAGTATACAAGTTTTACACTTCTTTTGTTAAATTTACTCCTAATTATTTTTTATGATATTGTATACGAAATTGTTATAAAAGTTTATAGGTTATAGAAATGTAACTTATTTTTATGTAATGACCTTGTATCTGCAACCATGATGAACTGATTACTTCTAAAAGTTTTAAAATAGATTTCTTAAGATTCTCTGTGGACAAGATCAAGTCATCTGAGAACAGAAATAGTATTACACCATTCTTTCCATCTGGATGCCTTTTATTTCTTTTTCTTGTCTAATTGTCCTAGCTAAAACCAATAGTACAATGTCGAAGAGAAGTGGCAGGAGTGGAGGCCTTGACTTGTTCCTTATCTTAGGAGAAATCATCCAGTCTTTTACCATTAAGTATGATGTTAGCTATGAGCGGTTTTTTTGTTTTTTGTTTTGGCTGCACTGCATCTTTGTCGCTGCAGGCAGGCTTTCTCTAGTTGTGGTGAGTGGGGACTACTCTTTGTTGCAGTGTGCAGGCTTTTCATTGCGGTGGCTTCTCTTGTTGCGGCGCACAGGCTCTAAGCACGCCAGCTTCAGTAGTCGTGGCTCACGGGCTCTAGAGGACAGGCTCAGTAGTTGTGGCGTAGGGGCTTAGTTGTTCCGCAGCACGTATGATCTTCCCAACCCAAGGCTCCAACCTATGTCCTCTGCATTGGCAGGTGGATTCTTAACCACTGCACCACCAGGGAAGCCCTAGCTATGAGTTATTAATGATACTATTTATCAGGTTGAGCAAACTGTTCATTATTAGTTTGTTTTTATCATAAAAGGGGTATTGGATATTGTCAAATGCTTTTTCTGCATCTATTAAGATAAGCTTTTTGTTTTTATTCTATTAATATATTACATTGATTTTCAAATATTAAACTGGCCTTGCATTCTTGAGATAAATCCCTGTTGTTCATTGTGTGTATGTTGCTAGATTTAGTTTGCTAGTATTTTATTGAGAAATTTTGCATCGATATTCATAAGATATTGATCTATAGTTTTTGTGTGTGTGTGAGATCTTTGTCTGGTAGAATTCACCATTCAGTCACTTAGCTTGGGCTTTCCTTGGTAAGAATTTTCTGATTTACTAATTCTTTCTCCTTATAGGTCTATTCAGATTTTCTTCTTCTTGTGCCAGTTTTTCAGGGTTATCTATTTGTTGGTATAAGTGCTTCCTTACAATCTCTTTTACTTCTCTAAGGTCTATAGTGAAGTCCCTTCTTTAATTACTGATTTTCATAACTGGAGTCTTTTTTTTTTTCTTGGTCCATCTAGCTGAAGTTTTTCTCAATTTTGTTGATGTTTTCAGAGAACTGACTTTTGGTCTCAATTTTCTCTATTGTTTTTCTGTTCTTTATTTCATTTATTTGTTTTAATCTTCATTATTTCCTTTCTTCTGCTTGCTTTTGGTTTAGTTTGCTCACCATTTTATCATTTCTTAACTAGAGAGAAACTAAGGCTGTTAGATTAGTGATTGACATCTTATTCCTTTATTAATATAAGCATTTACAGCTATACATTTCTAAGCTCTGCTTTAGCTACATCCTGTAAGATTTGGTATGTTGTGTTTTCATTTTCCTTCACCTCAAAGTATTTTCTAATTTATGCTATTTCTTTCTTTGATCCATTGGTTATTTAGAAGTGGTTTTTCTTTTTAATTTCCATATAGTTGTGAATTTTCTAAATTTCCTTGTTATTGATTTCTGATTTCCACTGTGATTAGAAAACAAACTTATGATTTAAATCCTTTTAAACTGTTTTGAGACTTGTTTTATGATTTCATATATAGTCCATCCTGTAGAATGTTCCATGTAGACCTGAGAAGAACATGCATTCTGCTCTTTTGGGGTACAGTGTTTTAAAGTTGGCCTTTAATTTACAGTGCTGTTCATTTCTTCCATTTGTTTATCTTCTGCCTAGTTATTCAATCCACTATTAAACCGGAGGTAACAAAATCTCCAATTGTTATTGTTGAATTGTCTATTTCTCTCTTCAATTCTGTCAAGTTTTGCTTTATATATTTAGGACTCTGTTGTTAGATGTATATATGCACACATCTTTGTGATGTATTGACTTTTTTCCATTACAAAATATTTTTTATCTTTAGTAATAATTTTTGCCAAAGATTATTTTGTCTGATATTAGTGTAGGCACTACAGTTCTTTTGGGTACTGTTTGCATGGTATATCTTTTCCATCTCTCTACTCTTATTAATCTATTTGTATCTTTGAAACTAAATTGGGTCTTTTTAAAAAATTCTAATTCTTTAATCAATGTAATATATACTGTATATATTTTATATATATATGGAAATGACATTAATAAACTATATGTGCAGTTTTCTACCTCATGTACAGGAAAGGAAATGTATAAACGTTGCACAGGATTTCAGTCTGTTTAAAAAGCAAAGGATAAAGCCAGGTTTCCATTCTCTCTCTCTCCTTCTCACACACACACAAAGTGATCCAGTAGTTCAAAGGACTCCAAACCTTAGAAGGGTCACAGGTAGTAGTGCTGAATATCACTGATAGACAAGGAAATATGTGCTCATTGTTAATATTGAGCCATCTGATATAGTGTGAAATTTAGAGTCTTGCCTAATTTATTTTTTCTTCTAATCAAGGAAGCTCTACCTACTAACTGTATGATGTCTTAAAAAGAAAGCATAACACTTCAGCTTATTCATTTTTTTAACCAATCATATTTGCATCAGAAACTTTACCCCACTTGCTTACAATCCTTCTCTAAGGTTGCCAAATCTTCCCCTGGTGTCTGAGAACTCCCACACCTCTTCTGATATACCGATGTAGAAACGCCCTCTTGGCATACATGCAGTCAAACCTGTGGTCTAGTAGGGTTAAGGCCTTCACAACTGCTGTGCTGTTGCTCAGCATGCAGATAGCCTTCTGGACTTCAGCCAGGTTAACTCCTGGCATCACCACGGATGGCTGATTGTTGATGGCCACCTTGAAACCATTTGGAAGCCAATCTATAAACTGAACAGAGCTCCTTGACTTTATGGCTGCAGCTGTTGCATTCACACCTTTGGGAACAACATCCCCTTTGTATAGCAGGTAGCAGGCCATGTACTTCCCAAGTTGAGGATCACACTTAACCAGCTGGTTGGAGAACTCAAAGCAAGCAGTAGTGACGTCTGAAATGAAGAGCTGCTCCTGGTAGGTTCTGTCAGCAGACATGATGGGGGAAAGGGTTGTCATGGGGAAATATATTCTCAGATAAGGCACTAATTTGTTCTGGAATTCAATTAGGTACCCATTCAAAGGCCCTTCAAACCAGAAGCAAGCAGTAACAGAAGACCCGTCAGCTTATTAACGCTAACAGAAGAGGTAGCATTATACACCAAGCATATGATGGCATATGTCACAGATGGCTTCATTGTCCACCATGCAGCTACAGTCTGTGTGCTCTTAGAGCTGTAAGACTCTACAGCAGTAAAGATACTGAAGGCTGAATATACAGATAACTCAATTTAGTCTTCCTGCTACATTCTATCATGAGCCACTCTATTAAGAGAGATGTAAATCCTGATTCAATGCTTCCTCCAAAGCTTCAGAAAGTCAGAAACTGTTCTGCCAGCTTTCTGACGCTCTCTAGTCAAAGGCAGACAATCTCTGACCCCATAGTGACCTCAGACATAGTTGTTCCCACTACCTTCCTTTCTGCTAACATGCTGCTCTGGGTAAAAGAGTGACTGGTACTTCCCTGTATGAATCCCATCTCTAACAGTTGGTTCTAGGTTGGGAAGAGTGCTCTGGGCACATGATTCCCAGCTTTTGTCTCACAAAAGATGCATTCATATGTTCTATTTTAGCATTTTCCTACTGATCCTTTTTACTGGCAAGAATGACGCCATCTGGCTGAATTCCATACTCTAGGCAACAGTTTCCAGCACGTGCCCTCAGTCTAGATGTCAGCTTGGCCAATATGAATGCAAAGGCACTCACTCCCTCATGCTGATCTGAAGGTGTCAACACCACTCTGTGGTTATGACATTAAAACTGCATCTCTTATAGACAGCACATAATTCGATATTTTTAAATATATTTTTCCAGTTTCTATCTTTTGACTGGAAAATTTTATACACTTGTACTTAATGTAATTACTATAGCAGATTTACAGCTTTCATTTTGCTGTTTGTTTTCTGTATGTCTTGTATCTTCTTTCTCTGTATCTCCACCACTGTCTTCTTTATTGTTAGGTATTTCTAGTGTACCATTCCTTTGTTGTTTCCTCTACCATACTTCTGATTTTCTTAATGAACCATACTTCTGATTTTCTTAATGGTTGCACCAGTTATTACAATTAAGATCTTAACTTAAATCAATCTAGTTTGGATTAATACCAACTTAATTTCAATAGCAAACAAAAACTTTGCTCCAATATCCTCCATTTTCTCCCCTCTCCTTTGTCAGAAAAATTACATCTTTCCACATTATAAGGTCATTAACACAGTCTTATAATTAATGCTTTATGCAGTTTTCTTTTAAATCAGATAGAAGCAAAGAGTTACAAACAAAAATACATTAATACTGTGTTTTATATTTACCCATGCATTTTCCTTAACCAGTGCTCTGTTTTTGTGTGTGAACTGAAGTTACCATCTAGTGTGCTTTCATTTCAGCCTGAAAGACCCCTTTTTTGTTTTTGTAGGGCAGATATTCTAGTAACAAATTCTGTTTATCTAGGAATGGCTTAACATCATAAATCTAAATCTTAATAACTCCTTCATTTTTGCTGGATATACAATTCTTGTTTGACAAGGCTTTCTTTCTTTTAATGCTTTGAATACATCATCCAACTGAATTCTAGCCTCCATTTATTTCTGATGAAAAATCAGATGTTGCTCTTATTGAGGATGCCTTGTAGTCAGTAAATCATTTCTCTCTTGCTACTTCCAAGATTCTGTCCTTGGTTTTAGCTTTCAGTAGATTGATTATGATGTGTCTAGTTGTGAGTCTCTTTGAGTTTATCCTACTTGGAATTTGATGAGCTTCTTGATTATGTAGATTTATGTTTTTTGTCAAATTTGGAAATTTTTCAGCCATTATTTCTTCAATATTCTTTCTGTCCCTTTTTCTTCTCTCCTTCTAAGACTCACATTATGCTGTTGGTATGTTTGATGGTGTCTCATAGGCCTCTTAGTCTCTTCATTTTTCTTCATTCTTTTTTCTTTCTGTTCCTCAGTCCAGATGACTTAAATTGACCTACCTTTAAGTTCACAGATCTTTTCTTTTGTTAACTCAAATCTTCTGTTGAGCCCCTTTCATGATTTTTTTATTCTGGTTGTTGTACTTTTCAGCTCCCTAATTTATATTTGGTTCTTTCTTATAATTTCTCTCTATTGGCATTCTCTATTTGGTTAAACATTATTCTCACACTTTCCTTTAATTCTTAGAAATGATTTCCTTTAGTTCTTTGAACATATTTTAATAGTTGATATAAAGTCTTTATGAACATAAAGTCTGACATCTAACTTCCTCTAGGACAGTTTTTATTGGTTGCTTTTTTTCCTTGCATACAGACCATACTTTCCTGTTTCATGCCTCACCTTTTTTTTTTTGCACAAAACTGGACATTTTAAACATAGCAATCTCCAACTTTGAAAATCATATTCCCCCCCACACACCAACACAGAGATTGTTATTGCTAGTTGTTATTGATGACGATGACGATGTTTGCTTAGTGACTTTCCTGGACTAATTCTGTGAAGTCTGTATTCTTTTCATGTGCAACTTAGCTTCATTTGACAATTTTTGCCAGTGTTCTTGTTGCTTTTATGGAGGAGTAGATCTTCAGAGGTCCTTACATTCCAGAACTGCTTCCACATGTAGTTTTGATGGCAGAAGATATGGTTATACTAACAACTAACAAATGATAAAGCAAGTCATTTGTTGAGTTAAAAGAGAGATGCTAAAAGGAAACTTAACAAATACTGACATTTAAATATACACTGAAATGACTTAGCACTGATACTATGAAATCTATGAAATGGACCAGAGGTTCCCCATAAATTTCTTTTGAGGAACAGTTTATACTCTTAATTCTCTCCTTTTCAATACTTTGATCTAAAACAAGATGTTTTCTTTGCCTCAATTACTTTAATGAAATATGCCATCCTTGACTTTTCTTTATTTCCATTATTTCCCAAATCATTCTCTCCTAGTTAGCTATTTTATTCTAAAATAAACATGACTGTGTGATTCAGCTGCTCATAAATTTATAATAGAGTCCCATCTCTTATAAGCAACTCATGACCCTCTATGATCTGCCCCCAAAATACCTTCTTAAGCTTTTTTTCTCAGCTACCCCATGAATATCCTATACTCCAGCCAAATTCTTGCCCTTTCCCAAATCTACCCTTTGAGCTTTCTTAATTTCCTTTGTATGGAATACCTTTTTCCAGTTCTAAGTAAGCAGAATACTACTGCACCTCTAAAATGAGTCAAACAGCTATCCCCCAACCTCATATTCCACTCTTCCCTTCCTCTTCTTTGTGAAGACATACATTTCATTCTTGTAGCTTATTACATACTGCATTATTCTCAGACTGTGCACAGGGCCGTGAACACATTTTTTTGCCTCTGTATTGCCCTTACACATATATACACATATCTCAAGAAACATCTGTGGCATTGAAGAGACACATGAATTTGTCTTTCCGCCACACATTAATACTTGCCATTTTAAAACAAGAAATAAAAATAAGTACTATCTAACTTGGTATGCCACAAAATCTGAAACTCTAGTTTCACAAGAGAGAAGTTGCTAGGTATTATGTGAAAAAACGGAGGTCTCATTGTCAATTTTGGTATATGCTGGCTAAATAAAACTAAACAGGTTTCCTTTCTGGAAAACATTTTAGAACCTTTACCCTCTAATATGCATGATCAATCTCCAATTTAGCATTCATTATTTTCCAAACAACTAATCACAGAATTCTTTTTGTAATGAACATCCCAAGGGACTAGTGTTCATTCAGCAGAACACATTTGGAAAATGATAATCTAATTCTTTATTTAAAATAGTGAGTATAAGTAAAGTGATCTATTCTTTGCCCTTTTAAATTATCCAAGTTTGTTTTAAACCTAACTGCTGTGTCTTTATTACTTAATCAGGTAGAATTGAGTTCTGCTATAAAACAAGAAACCCAAAATGGAACAATAGCTTGAATGTGTGGCAACAGTTACTTTAGTATGTATTACAATGACTTAACAGTGCTTGTTAAAACACAGATTGCCAGGCTCCACCCAACCCCAGAGATTCTCATTTAAAAAATCTGGAGTGGAGCTGAGAATCTGCATTTCAAATAAGCCTCCAGGTGATACTGAGGCTGCTGATATAGGGACCACACTCTGATGTAAGGGTTTATTCTCTCAAATAACATGAAATCTTGAAACTAGTACAAAGGCTCCAGAATTATTAGGAACATCAGCTCCTTCTAACTTGCTGCTCCATCATCCTAGTTTCATGAGTTTCCTCAAAGTCACCTCATGATCCAAGAAGACTGCTCAAATTCTAACCACCACGTTAACTTCTAGGCAATAGGAAAGGGGTAAGGGTGAAAGGGCACATCTCCAAGCTAACTCAGCTCCTTTTAAGGAGTCTTATTTGCAAAAATTTAGTCAAAAAGCTTCAACTAATAGAGAAGATGCTAAATGTAGTCTTTTAACCAAGTACACTGCCACCCCGAATAAAACTGCTATCTACTACTAAGGAAGAAAGAAAGACTAGATTTTGAATAGGCATCTAGAGACTCTAACATATTACTTTAGTCTACATACGCTTCAATCACCAAGTCTGACAGAACTGTCTAACTATTTCATAAATTGGATCCGTATGTTTCATCACTGTTTCTTTCTCCTCTGTAGATCTTATTTTCATCGCTGCTCACCTACTTTATCATAATATCCTTCTGATCAGTCTCTCTACCTTTTAACCTGGTAGTAGGTATAAGACAGATTTTGAGGGAGCTAAAGCTGTTTAAAATTCTTCAATGGCTCCACATTTCCTATAAAATTATAAGGTATGAGCATTTTATTACTTCATATAACGCCCTCATCTACCTATATGACTATTCCCTATTAAACACACAAACTGTTTCTCCCTTCAGTGCTTTCATCATGCTTTCTCTGCTAGTAAGATACTCTTGATCGTCCTTCACCTTCACTACTCATCCTTTATGATTTAACTAAGGTAGTATCTCCTCCAGAAAGCTTTCCATGACACCCCTCTTCCATAAAATGAGTATCCCTCCTGTGTAATCACATAAAAGCTCTGTCCAGAACTATCATTAGATATTCTATACTGTATTATGAAGATCTGTTTAGATCTCTAACTTTCTCAATAGATTTATGTGCTTTTTAAGTGTAAGGACCACATTTAACTTATCTTTATATTCCCCAAACTGGGTACAAAGCATATGCCAACTATCATCTGTTAAACAAAAGTATTACCCTTCATAATGAGCTGGCCTACATACTGAAAATCTGTGTAGGAGCTGTCCAACAATCTAATAACCTTTTCTATTACAAGTAACATAGTCGTACTATACAATTTCAAAAAGTAACTACAGACAGAAAATCCTTCCTTAACAACTCTAGTTAAATGAAATTTCAAAGTATACAATTTTTTTGCATAACCAAACATCTTTTATTTTCACAACTGGAATACCAAAGACACACCCAACTAGCCCCAGAACACTCCCAGATTTTTTTCTGTTTATTTAACCAAACTAAACAAACTTTTAAAAAGGAACATCTGCAACAACAAAAGAATATTAATCAATCAAAGCTGGCTTCACCATATCTTGTCTTTTCCTTATCTTTATCCAAGTTCTCCATCTTTAATTATTCTTCCTCTTTTTTGGGGGTGTATTCAGTATCTTTTTCTGAGTTTGGAGTTGATTTCCCCTTTGGTAGCAAGAAACATTCAGCATTGAAAACTTGCTCAGCAGTCACTGAACTTCTACAATAGATCAAGCTACAGAGGAGGGATTTGACATTATCATCCTGTAAGAAAAAAGATGTTACAAAACAAAAATAAAATCAAACCAAATGAATGAAAGGACAAACTTGTAATAAGTAAGGATTATCCAATTCAAAAATACTTTTAATCAATGATACAGAGCTAAAATCAATTTTTCCTGTTTAGGTTTTTAAAAAATTTTTACCAAACTCAACTAGCTTTTATTGGAAAGGGATTAATCCAGTATTAAAACAATGGAATCAAATTACAGGGAAATAATATAAAAGGAAAAAGAAAAGAATCACAACTGAAATTGATCAAAAACAAGTGAAATTTTTTTAAAAAACTGTATATTTCCCTTCTTTTTTAGGGCACTATTCAGAATTTGACACTATGAAAATTTTACACTGAAGCTCCTCTCTACTTTGTCAACTGCTTCTGGTTTCATTTGTGAAATGATCTCCTCTTGAAACATTTCTACCACCCCTAACACATTATCATCATTATTACAGAGGCCAGATTTTATTAGGTACCACAACTTCGAAGAATGTTATTCGTGTTATCACTTGTAAATAACATTATAATGTTCCTCTTCCACTAGTTTCACCTCCCAAGGTATGCTTTTTTTCCTGCTCCCTATGATGAATCCAATCAGAGCACATTTCACACTGAATAAAAGTCACCTATTTATTGGTAGTGTCCTCATTAGACTCTAAGATGCATAAGACCAGAAACCTTAGTTTCTCACCTCATCCCCAACAACAAGCACAGTGTCAGGGATATAGCAGGTATTCAGTATACATTTGCTAACTGAATGAATGCCAACGCCCATACTGAATTCTACAGAATATGTTTTTAAACATATTTAAAGATAATACCTTTAGTAAGTATAAACTTGACTAAAAATTACAAAATCTAAATGAAAAAAACTAGCACACACTCTTGAAAGCCACAAAAATAGATTTAGAACAAGTAGAAAATCATATCATGTTCTTGGACAAAAAGGATCTCATCAGTAATGAGCCAATTTTTAAGTTAATTTATAAGCTTTACCTGATTCCAATAACATACAATCAGTTTCTCCCCCTTAGAACTAGATTAGTTAACTGTATAGATCTTTTGTAAGAATGGTAAGTGAGAACAGACATGAAAGTTCTGATAAAAAGTATCAATAAGGAAGAAACTAGCCTTTCCAAGTATTAAAAGATATCATACAGTCTGTAAATTAAAGGAATATGGCAAAAGAATACGAATAAACACACCAATGGAACAAAACAGAAAAACTAAAAATACACTCTTGTACAAATAAAATTTTATTATAAGAAATATGACATTTCTAATGGAAGAAGGGGATAACTTTTTAATAAAAGGTACTGGGACAAATGGACCCAATGGAAAAAAATAAAATCAGATCTATTCCTCACACCAAACACCAGGATAATTACAAATGTATCAAAAATCTAAATGTATAAAATAAAATTATCTGATTACTAGGAAAAAAGTTTTCTGAATTCCCAAAAGTAACTATAGACAAAAAATTTCTACCTTAAGGTTATCCCTCTCGCAAGTTATAAAATATTGTAAAATTATAAAACACAGCTAAAGAACAAAAACAAAAGCAATCTCTAAATGTCAAAACCAAAATTAAACAAATGAACTATGTATCAGGTAACATAATCACACAGAAAATTATTTTAACTGACTTTAAAACAAGTATTTTGGCTATACAATCATAGTGGGATAAGGATCTAGTGAGATACATCCTAAAGAAAGATCTTCAAAGAAATATTAAAGTGTACTCAATAACCTTACTGTTTCTAATAATATCACTGCTATTTTAAAACTATCAAATTTATTTCAAGATGAAGCAATTATGTAATTGTTAATATCATAAAAATGAATATTAGTATAAAAGGAAAGAGGGAAATTGTAATTAAAATTAAGTAAAAAGCCTATAATCTTGAATTTTATTTGGAAATACCTATACAAAATATGTTCTAAAACAAAAATGAACTTCCAATAACAATGAACAACCTTTGCAACCCATATTTTTGTCTCTAAATTTCCTGCTAAAAGGATACCAGCTTCCTTGGGAAAATGGCTAATTCCAGTCATTGGGCAAAGAATGTACAAGATAATAAGGGACATCTTATGCAAAAAGCAAGTTATAAAAGACAATTCAATTTGTGACAAAGGTCACAGGATCCATCTTGAATAGGGTTCTCAACAAATTAGAATTTGAGCAAAATACTTTTTTAAATGACTTCAACAAATTGAGACACATTAAAATATGTTTAAATCCACAAGACTATAATCATACCATTAAAACAAAATTTTTAAATTTGATTGATACCTTTTAGAGGTTGCCAAGACACCAACTAATTTTTCTTAAAATTTCTTTCCCCGAACGAACTAAAATGTAGGGTAACCCAATAATTGTTGAGACAAAGTTTATCCAAACATTTCAATTAATAAACACAGATGCAATAACAGAACTGGAAAATCACCAGTATTCAACAAAACGAAGTATCTAGAGGACCATCACTAAATGATGCTAAAATCACTAGGCAGTGAATGGAAAAATTAAATAATGAATGGAACAGTTTAAGAGATAATGAATGGAACAGTTTAAGAGATCTTTGAGATACTATGAAGCATACCAACATTTGCATTATAGGAGTCTCAGAAAAAAAAGAGAAAGTGAAATGAGTTGAGTTGAAAATGTATTTGATGAAATTATGGCTGAACACTTCTCAAACCTAAAGAAGGAAACAGATATACAGGTACAGGAAACACAGAGGGTCCTAAACAAAATGAACCCAAACAGACTCATACCAAGAGGTATCATAATTAAAATGTCAAAAGAGAAAGAGAAAGAATTATAAAGGCAACAAGAGAAAAACAAAGCATCACATATGAGGGAACCCACATAAGACTATCAGCTTATTTTTCTGCAGAAATTTTTCAGGCCAGGAGGGAGTGCAATAGCATATTCAGAGTAATGAAAGGGGAAAACCTTGAACCTAGGATACTCTACCCAGCAAGATTATCATTTAGAATTGAGATAAGAGATAAGGAACTTCTCAGATAAGAAAAGCTAACAGCTCATAGCTTGAAGAGTTTTCTCTAAATGGAAAAGAAAAGGCTGTAACAAGAAGAAAGAATCTACAGGAAAGGAAAAATCCCATTAGTAAAGGCAAATATATAGTAAAGGCTGGGGATAAACCACTTAAGCTAGTAAAAAGATTAAAAGACAAAAAATTATAAAAGCAACTGTGACTACAAAGAGTTAAGGGATAAACACAAAGATGTAAAATATGACGTAAAACATACAAAATGTGGGGGAGGGAAGTAAAAATATAGATCTTTTAGAACCTGTTTGAACTTAAATAACCACCAGTTTAAAACAAGTAGATATAGTTACAGGTCAGCATATATGTACGCCATGGTAACCACAAATCAGAAACCTTCAACAGATACACAAAAACTAGAAAGAAAGAAACACAAGCAAACTACTAAAGAAAATCATCAAACCATAAGGGAAGAAACAAAAAGAGAAGAAATAAACAGAAAAGAACTTCAAAAGTAACCAGAAAAAAAAGTAACAAAATGGCAATAAGTACATACCTATCAATAATTACTTGAAGTGTCAATGGACTAAATGCTCCAATCAAAAGACACAGAGTAGCTGATTGGATAAAAATTAAGGCCCATCTGTATACTGCTTACACAGAACTCACTTCAGAGCTAAAGAAGCACACAGACTGAAAGTAAGTGGATGGAAAAATGGTATTTCGTGCAAATGGAAACAACAAAAAACTGGTGGTAGTAACTCTCATATCAGACAAAATAGACTTTAAAACAAACTCTGTAACAAAAGACAAAGGCATTATATAATGATAAAGGGATAAATACAAAAAGAGGATATTACACTCATTAACATATTTGCACTTCACACAGGAGCACCTAAATATATAAGGCGGGAGAAACTGACAACAATACAGTAGGGTACTTTAACACCCCACTTACATCAATGGACAGACAGATCATCCAAACAGAAAACCAAGAAGGCCACAGTGGTCTTACATGATACAATATATCAGTTAGACTTACAAAATATCTCCAGAACATTCCATCCAAAATCACCAAAATACATGCTTTTCAAATGCACATGGAACATTCTCCAGGACAGATCACATGCTAGGCCACAAAACAAGTCTCAACAAATTTAAGAGGACAGAAATTATATCTAGCATTTCTTCCAATCACAAAAGAAACTAGAAAAAAATTACAGAAAAAAAAAAATGGGAAAAGTACAAATATATGCAGACTAAACAACATGCTACTAAAAAACCAAGGAATAAAAGAGGAAATCAAAGAATAACTCGAGAAATGAAAATGGAAACAAAACTTTCCAAAATCTATGGGATGTAACAAAAGCAGTTCTAAGAGTGACACTTATGGCAATGAAGACCTATCTCAAGTAACAAGAAAAATCTCAAACAACCTAACCTACAATCTAAAGGAATTAGAAAAAGAACAAATGAAGCTCAAAGTCAGTAGAGGAAGGAAATAATAAATATCGGAGAGGAAATAAATAAAATTTAAAAATAATTAATGAAACCAAGAGATGGTTTTTTGAAAAGATAAACAAAACTGACAAACCTTAAGCCAGGTACATGAAGAAGAAAAGAGAGAGGCCCCAAATAAACAAAATGAGAAGTGAAAGAGGAGAAATAACAACCAATACCATAGAGACACAAAAACAACAGAATACTACAAACAGTTTTATGCCAGTAAATTGGACAACTAGAAGAATGGACAAATATCTAGAAACATAAAACCTAGGAAGACTGAGTTGGGAAGAAATAGATAATCCAAACAGACTAATCACCAGGAGTGAAACTGTAATTTAAAAAACTCCCCATATACAAAAATCCAGGAGCAGACAGCTTCACAGGTGAATTCCACCAAACATACAAAGAAGAGGTAATACCTGTCCTTCTCAAACTATTCCAAAAACTTGAAGAGGATGGAACACTTCCAAATTCATTCTACAAGGCCACCACTGCCTTGATACCAAAACCAGACAAACACTCTATGAAAAAAGAAAATTACAGGCCAATATTTCTGATGAATAGAGATGCAAATATCCTCAATAAAATACTAGCAAACCAAATCCAACAATATATAAAAAGGATCATATACTGTAATCAAGATGGATTTTTTCCAGGTATGGAAGGGTGGTTCAATATTTACAAATCAATCATTATGATACACCAGATTAACAAAAGGAAGGATAAAAATCACATGATCGTCTCAGACACAGATAAAGCATCTGACAAAAATTCAACATCCATTCAGGATATAAACTCTCATCAGAGTTTGTACAGAGGGAGCATATCTCAATGTAATAAATGCCATTTATGACAAATCCACAGCTAACATCATACTCAATAGTGAAAAGCTGAAAGCCTTTCTTCTAAAATCAGGAACAAGACAAGGATGACCACTCTCACCACTTCTATTTACAATAGTATTGGGAATCCTATCCATAGTAATCAGACAAGAAAAAGAAATAAAAGACATAAATTGGAAGGGAAGAAATAAAACTGTCACTATTTGCAAATGACATAATACTATATATACAAAACCCTAAAGTCTCCACCAAGAAACTATTAGAACTAATAAAGGAATTCATTAAAGTTGAAAAATGCAGGATTAATATATAGAAATCTGTTTATTTTCTACACACTAGTAACGAAGTATCAGAAAGATAAAGCAAGAGAACAATCCCATTTAAAATCACATCAGGGACTTCCCTGGTGGTCCAGTAGTAAAGAATCGCCTTACAAAGCAGGGGATGAGGGTCAGGGAACTAGGATCCCACATGCCACGGGGCAACTAAGCCCACGCGCCACAACTACTGAGCTTGTGCACCTCAACTAGAGAGCCTGCATGACGCAAACTACAGAGCCCATGCACTCTGGAACCCACACACCACAACAAGAGAGAAGGCAGCACGTCACAACAAAAGATCTCGCATGCCTCAACAAAGATCCCACGTGCTGCAACTAAGACCTGATGCAGCCAAAAATAATAAAATAATAAATCTTTTAAAAATAAATAAATAAAACTACATCAAAAAGAATGAAATACCTTGAAATAACCTTAACCAAGGAGGTGAAAGACCTATACTCTGAAAACTATAAAACTCTGATAAAGGAATCTGAAAATAATACAAAGAAGTGGAAAGATATACTATGTTTTTGGACTGTAAGAATTAATATTGTTAAAATGACCATACTACCTAAAGCAATCTAGAGATTAAATGTAATCCCTATCAAAACACCTATGATGTATTTCACAGAAATATAACAAATAATCCTAAAATTTATGTGGAACCAGAGAATAACCCAAATTGCCAAAGCAATCTTGTGAAAAAAGAACAAAGCTGGAGGTATCACACTCCCTGACTTCAGACTATACTACAAAGCCACAGTAATCAAAACAGCATGGTAATGGCACATAAAACAAAGACATAGGTCAATGGAACAGAATAGAGAGCCCAGAAATAAACCTATGCACCTATGATCAATTAATCTACAAAGGAGGCAAAAAAAAAAAATACAATGGAGAAAAGACAGTCTCTTCAATAAGTGGTGCTGGAAAACTGGTCAGTTACATGTAAAAGAATGAAATTAGAACATTCTCTAACACCATATACAAAAATAAATTCAAAATAGATTAAAGACCTAAATGTAAGACCTGAAATCATTAAACTCCTAGGGGAAAACATAGGCAGAACATTCTGTGACATAAACCCCAGCAATATATTTTTTGGGTCTATCTCCTAAAGCAAAGGAGATAAAAGCAAAAATAAGCAAACAGGACCTAATTAAACTTAAAAGCTTTTGCACAGCAGAGGAAATCATTGACAAAATAAAAAGACAACCTACTTAATGAGAGAAAATATTTACAAATGATATGACAGATAAGGAGTTAACATCCAAAATAAATAAACAGCTCATACATCTCAACATCAAAAAAACAAACCCATTTTAAAAATGGGCAGAAGACCTGAAAAGACATTTTTCCAGAGAAGACATACAGATGGCCAAGAGGCCCATGAAAAGCTGCTCAACATCACTAACCATCAGAGTAATGCAAATGAAAATGAGACATCACCTCACACCCATCAGAATGGCCATCATCAAAAAGAGCACAAATAACAAATGCTGGAGAGGGTGTAGAGAAAAGGGAACCCTCCTACACTGTTGGTGGGAGTGTAAATTGGCACAGCTACTGTGCAAAACAGTATGGAGGTTCCTCGGAAAACTAAAAACAGAACTACCATATGATCTAGTAATTCCATTCCTGTGTATATATACAAAAAAAATGAAAACAATTCAAAAAGATACACACACCCCAATGTTCGTAGCAGCATTATTTACAATTGCCAATATATGGAAGCAACGTAAGTGCCCACTAACATATGAATGGATAAAGAAGATGTGGTATATATATTCAATGGAATATTACTCAGCCATAAAAAATAATGAAATTTTGCCATTTGCAATAACATGGATGGATTTGGAGGGTATTATGCTAAGTGTAACAAGTCAGACAGAGAAAGACAAATACTGTATGATATCACTTATTTGTGGAATCTAAAAAAATAAAGCAAATTAGTGAATATAAGAAAAAGAAACAGCATCACACATATAGAGAATAAACTAGTAGTTACCAGTTTATTGGAGAGGGGAGGGAGGAGAGGCAAGATATTGGTAGGGAACTCAGAGTTACAAACTACTATGTATAAAATACATAAACTACAAGGTATATTGTACAACACAGGAAATATGGCCAATATTTTATAATAGCTATACATGGAACATAACCTTTAAAATTGTGAATCACTATGCTGTACACCTGAAAACTCATAATACTGTACATCAAATATACCTCAATAAAAAAATAAAGTGAAAATGCAACCCACAGAATGGGAGAAAATATTTGCAAATCATATATCTAATAAACGACTTGTATCTACAATATAAGGAACTCTTACAACTCAGTAATATAAAGATAACCCAATTTAAAAATGATCAAAGGTTCTGATAGACATTTCACCAAGAAATATATATATGCAAACGGCCAATAACGAAATGAAAAGATGCTCAACATCGTTAATCGTCAGGGAAATGCAAATTGAAACTACAACGAGATGCTACTTCACACCTACGAAGATGGCTAGAAGCAAAAAGTCAGGTAAAAAACAAGTGTTGGGGAGGATGAAAACTTGGAACCTTGCCTGATACATTGCTGATGGAAATTTAAAATGGTTGCAGCCACTTTGGGAAACAGTCTGGCAGTTCCTCAAACAACTAAACACAGAGTTACAGCTTGACCCAGAAATTCCACTCTGAGGTACATACCCAAGAGAAATGAAAACATATGTCCGCAGAGAAACCTGTATACCAATGTTTACAGCAGCATTATTCGTAATAGCCAAAAGGTAGAAACAACCCAAATGTCTATTAACAGACAAAAGGATAAATAAAATGTGGTAAACCCACATAATGGAATATTATTCAGCCACTAAAAGGAGTAAGTACCGATACACATTAAAACTTGAATAAACCTTGAAAACATTATGCTAAATTAACGAAGCCAATCATAAAAGTTTACATATCATATGATTCCATTCATATGTATGTCCAGAATAGAAAAAATCTAGAGAGACAAATAGTACATTAGTGGTCATTTAGGACTTGTGTGGCTGGATAGTGACACAGAGTGTCCATAACTAAGGAATATGGAATTTCTTTTTGAGGTAATGAAATGTTCTAAAACTGACTGTGGTGATAGTTTGCATGCATCTTTGAATATACTAAAAATCACTGAGTTGTAAACTTTAAATGGGTGAACTGTAAGGTGTTTAAGTTATTTCTCAATAAAGCTATTTAAAAATGATTATAAAACTTCACTGAAAGACATGCCATATTTCATTTAACATAAGGGACATTAAAACACTAAGGAATTAAAATATTCCCAATAAAACTATGAACCATGATAAAAAGACTTCGATTATGAGAAATAGCCTAACTTCAGAGATAATAAATTGTTTTAAAAAATAGTAATACTGGGACTTCCCTGGTGGCGCTGTGGTTAAGAATCCATCTGCCAATGCAGGGGACACGGGTTCGAGACCTGGTCCAGGAAGATCCCATATGCTGCGAAGCAACTAAGCCCATGTGCCACAACTACTGAGCCTGTGCTCCTAGAGCCCGCAAGCCACAACTACTGAAGCCCACAGCCTAGAGCCCATGCTCCGCAACAGGAGAAGCCACTGCAATGAGAAACGCACGCACCACGATGAAGAGTAGCCCCTGCTCGTTGCAACTAAAGAAAGCCAAAGCACAGCATAGAAGACCCAATGCAGCCAAAATAAATAAATAAATAAACGTTTCTTTAATAATAATAATATTGTATTTATATTTGAAAGTTCCTAGAAGAGTAGATCTTAAAAGTTCTCATCACACACACACAAAAAATTTTGTAACTGTTATGGTCATAGATGTTAACTAGACTTACCGTGGTGAGCATTTTCGCAATGTATATAAATATTGAACCATTATGTTGAATGCTTAAAGCTAATATAATGTTATATGTTAATTATACCCCAATTTTAAAAAATGAAAAAAAGAATCAATTTTTGCTACATGATATATGTACCTTTGAATATAATTAAAACTACTTATGAAATTATTTAGAAAAAATATTAGTAATAATAAAACCTATCTTACAATCAATACAATAAAAGTAAAATAATAATGTCCTAAACAAATGGAGAGCTATTATTTTCCCAATCACAAAAATAGTGTATCATTAAGATAGCAATTCTCCTTCAAATTAACCTATAAATTCAATATACTTTCAAAGTCTCAACAGTGTTTTTCAGAAGACTTATTAACAAGCTGGTGCCAAAATTCATATGGAAAAATAAAGTGACAAGAATAGCCAAGGCAATGTTAAAGAAAAATGTGAGGAAGGAAAGCCAAAGCCCTCTACAAAGATACAACATTTAAAATAGTGTAGTGCCAGCACAGGGATCAATAGTCAAAGAACAGAATAGGCCCAAAATAGATTCATGAATACATGGAAATTTGATACAGCATAGACTGGCATTATTAATCAGTGGGAAATGACTGATTATTGAATAAATGGTGCTGGGTCAACTATTTGTCCACATATAATAAGATAAAATTTGATCCTTAACTTCATATCATACACAAAAATTGATCTGAGAAGGATTAAAAATATAAACGGGAAATGGAGGGAAAAGGCAGGTCCAAGAAATAACAGATGAAGATCATTTAACCAGAAAAAATATAATAAAGCAAGATTCATTCATTCAAAAATATTTATTAAGGTCCTACTATGTGTAAAGCAGTGCTACAGACACTGGGGATACAATGATGCATAACACAAAGTCCCTGCTTTATTGAGCTTACAGACCAAATATAAATTTTTTTAAAACTTAATGAAACAATTATCTATTTTTAAAAGGATACATACACAGACTTTTATAGAAAGATTCACAAGAAACTAGCAATAACAAGTGTTTCTAGGGAAGGGACTTGGATAGTTGACGGAATACAAACAGAGAGATTTCTAACAGCATGTGCTTCCTCTTGTAACTCTTGAATTTTGCATCATACACGTTATGTGAAGGAAAAACTATTTGAAGGAACTAACCTTATAATAAATATAAGAGTTGTACAATAGTGAAATGGGTTGCTCCAAACTTAAAGGTATTTAAGCAGAGAATGAAGGCCATCTGTTAGGGATATTATTGAAGAAGTTCTCCCAGGAGGCTGGGGACAAGTGAATTAATTATCCTCTCATACCTCTTTCATTGCATAATTCCATGATTTCTCTCCATTTGTGACATGGGCCCTGCAATGTCCAGACAAGAGCTCCCTCATTTGTTTGATAACTATGCGGGATCACAAATGTGGGTAAAGACAACACCATTCCCAGCACTAACGGCTGCCTCAGATAGAAGCAAATACTGCACATGCCAAGTATTCTTCTAATTTAATGTCCACACATAGCTACCCACATTAAAGAGAGACTTCTTGTGTTTATTCATCTTCCTTACACATACACCTAGCAGAGTGTCTAGCACATGGCTGACAGATTACAACCTGTTGTAGGCAGACCTCTAAGATGTCCTCCAGTCAGCCCTACTTCCCAGTATTCATTTTGTTACATTATCCCATCCCTTTGAGTATAGGCTTGACCTAGTGAAATGCCTCTAACAAAGAGGAAAAGTGATGGATATCACATCCATGAGCTGGTTATGAAAAACTGTCACTTATGTCTAACTAACAGACTCTTTTCTACTGCTTTCTCTGCTTATGCATTTTGATGAGAAAAGTTGCCATGATGGAAATACAGCAAGCTCTGGTCAACAACTAGAGAGAAACTAATTCTGCCAACAACTATGTGAGCCTGGAAACAGATCCTTCCTCAGTCGACCTTTAAGATGACTATAGCCCACCCAACAACTTGACTGCAGCCTGTGAAAGGACATGAAGTAGAGGATCCAAATAAGCTGCACTCCTGGCTCACAAACTTTTAAGACAATAAATGTGTGTTAAATCACTACGTTTCTGGATAATTTGTTACACGGTAATTTTTCTATCAAACCTGAAAGAACGTGAGTTTCAAGTGTTCGCTTTGGGTGAAGCTGTAACCTGTAACTGCTAGTTTTTTAATGGCAAAAACTCTGTATCATACGCTTTTCAAAAATGTAAAACATTATCAACCTTCTTCGTTATCCCATTCTATAGAGATGGCCAGTAGGTGTAATGAATAGTTTCATAATCTCCCAAAAGTTGTCTCCAATGTTTTTTACTACTGCCCAAGAAGTGGGGCAAAACTCCTTAATAATTATTCCTAATGTGTGCTTAAAAATTAATTTCATGGGCTTCCCTGGTGGCGCAGTGGTTAAGAATCCTCCTGCCAGGGCAGGGGTCACGGATTTGAGCCCTGATCCGGAAAGATCCCCCATGCCACAGAGCAACTAAGCCCGTGTGCCACAACTACTGAGCTTGCATTCTAGAGTCTGTGAGCCACAATTACTGAAGTCGGCGCACCTAGAGCCTGTGCACCACAATGAAGAGTAGCCCCTGCTCACCGCAACTAGAGAAAGCCCGCGTGCAGCAATGAAGACCCAATGCAGCCAAAAATAAAGTAAAAAAAATAAATAGATAAATTTATTTAAAAAATTAATTTCATGGGATAATAGTAGGTACTACAAAACAAAAACTTTTTGGTCAAATAAGGGACCATACAGAGTTAAACAAAACTATGTGTGTTCCTTCATTGCAGTTCAAACTACCAAAAGAATATGAGGTCATGTCAGCTGGAAGGAAGAAATAAAACTGTCTTCGTTCATAGATGACATGACTGTCTATGTAGAAAATATGAAAGCATCCAATAAAAAACTCCTAGAACTAGTTGAGTGACTATAGAAAATTTGTAGGCATAAGGTTAATATACAAAATTCAATCATATACCAGCAATGAACAAGTAGAATTTGAATTTAAAAACACAATACCATTTATATTTATACCCTCCAATATTAAATACTTGAGTAGAAATCTAACAAAATATGTACAGGATCTATTTGAGAAAAAAATTATAAAACTCCAATGAAAGACATTAAAGAACTAAATAAATGGATATTCCATGCTCATGGAAAAAAACACAACGTTGTCAAGATATCAATTCTTCCCAACTTCATCTATAGATTCAATGCAATCTCAATCAAAATCCCAGCAAGTCACTTTGTGGATATCAACAAAATGATTCTAATGTTTACATTGAGAGGCAAAAGCCCCATAATAGCCAATACAAAATTAAAGGAAAAGAATAAAGTTAAAGGACTGTTACTATCCAACTTCAAAACTCACTGTAAAGCTAGAGTAGTCAAGACTATGTGGTATTAGTAAAAGAATAAGCAAATAGATCAGTGGAACAAAACAGACCCACATAAATATAGACTGATCTTTGATCTTTGACAAAGGAGAAAAGGCAATACAACGAAGAAGATAGTCTTTTCAACAAATGGTACTGGAACAACTGGACATCCACATGCAAAAAAATGAATCGACACAGATCTTATACCTGTCACAATAATTAACTCAAAAAGGATCACAGACCTAAATGTCAAAAGCAAAACTATAAAACTCCTAGAAAACATAGGAGAAAATATAGATGAAGCTGGGTTTGGCAACGATTTTCAAAATACAACACCAAAAGCACAATCCATGAAAGGAAAGAATAAACTGGACTGCATTAAAATTAAAAATTTGTTCTGCAAAAGACACATTCAAGAAAAGTAGAAGACAACCAAAGATTGTGAGAAAATATCTGCAAAAGACGTATCTGATAAAATACTGTTATTCAAAATATACAGAGAACTCTTAAAATTCAACAAGAAAACATGATTAAAAAATGTGCCAAAGACCTTGCCAAATACTTCACCAAAGAAGATATACAGGTGGCAAATAAGCATATGAAAAGATGCTCCACATCACATGGCACCAGGGAAAAGTAAATTCAAACAATGAGATACTAGTACACATCTATAAGAATGGCCACAATTCAAAACACTGACTGAATGCTAGTAAGGCTGTGGAGCAACAGGAGCACTTACTCATTGCTAGCGGCAATCAAAAATAGTACAGCTTAGAAGACAGTTTGGCAATTTCTTTAAAAACTAAACTATTTAAATATATTATTACCATACAATCCAGCAACTGCACTCCTTGGTACTCACCCAAGGAAATAAAAAACTTAGGTCCACACAAAAACCTGCACATGGATGTTTATTGAAGCTTTATTCATAATTGTCAAAACCTGGAAACAACCAAGTTGTCCTTCAGTAGGTGAAGAGATAAATAGTGGAACATTCAGACAATGGATCAAGGCTAAAAAGAAATGAGCTATCAAGCCACGAAAAGACATAGAGGAAACTTACGTGCATATGATTAAGTGGAAAAAGCCAACATGAAGAGGCTACATACTGTATGATTCCAACTATATGACATTCTGGAAAAGGCAAAATTATGAAGCCAGGAAAAAGATCAGTCTCCAGGTATTTGGAGAAAGTAGAGATGAAAAGATAGAGCACAGAGGATTTTTAGGGCAATGAAAATACTCTGCATGGTATTATAATGGTAGATACATGGCATCATACATGTGTTCAAACCTGTAAGAATGTACAACACCAAGAGTGAACCCTAATTTAAGCTATGGACTTTAGGAAATAATGATGTATCAATGTAGGTATCAGTTGCAACAAATGTATAACTCTGGTAGGGGATGTTGATAATGGATATAGTGCATATGTGGAGGAAGGAAACCTATGGGAAATCTCTACCTTCTCCTTTTTGCTGTGAATCTAAAACTGCTCTTAAGAAAATAAAGCCATAAAAGCAGTTGTAGAACATAAAATAGGCTCTTTTAAAAAAAAATGGCAAGAGAACTTTTACAGCCTGATCATTATGATTTTTTTAACATCTTTATTGGAGTATAATTGCTTTACAATATTGTGTTAGTTTCTGCTGTATAACAAAGTGAATCAGCTATACATATACATATGTCCCCATATCCCTTTCCTCTTGCGTCTCCCTCCCGACCTCCCTAACCCACCCCTCTAGGTGGTCACAAAGCACGGAGCTGAGCTCCCTGGGCTATGCAGGTGCTTCCCACTAGCTATCTATTTTACATTTGGTAGTGTGTATATGTCAATGCTACTCTCTCACTTTGTCCCAGCTTGCCCTTCCCGCTCCCCCAGTCCTCAAGTCCATTCTCTACGTCTGTGTTTATTCCTGCCCTTCCCCTAGGTTCATCAGAACCATTTTATTTTTTTAGATTCCATATATATGTGTTAGCATATGGTATTTGTTTTTCTCTTTCTGACTTACTTCACTCTGTATAACAGACTCTAGGTCCATCCACCTCAGTACAAATAACTCAATTTCATTTCTTTTTATGGTTGAGTAATATTCCATTGTATATATATGTGCCACATCTTCTTTATCTATTCATCTGTTGATGGACACTTAGGTTGTTTCCATGTCCTGGCTATTGTAAATAGTGCTGCAATGAACATTGTGGGACATGACTCCTTTTGAATTATGGTTTTCTCAGGGTATATGTCCAATAGTGAGATTGCTGGGTCATATGGTAGTTCTATTTTTAGTTTTATAAGGAACCTCCATACTATTCTCCAAAGTGGCTATATCAATTTATATTCCCACCAACAATGCAAGAGGGTTCCCTTTTCTCCACACCCTCTCCAGCATTTATTGTTTGTAGATTTTTTTGATGATGGCCATTCTGACCGGTGTGAGGTGATACCTCACTGTAGTTTTGATTTGCATTTCTCTAATGATTAGTAAAGTTGAGCATCCTTTCATGTGTTTGTTGGCAATCTGCATATCTTCTTTGGAGAAACGTCTATTTAAGTCTTCTGCCCATTTTTGGATTGGGTTGTTTGTTTTATTGATATTGAGCTGCATGTATATTTTGAAGATTAATCCTTTAGAAACACAAAAGACCCTGAATAGCCAAAGCAATCTTGAGAAAGAAAAACGGAGCTGGAAGAATCAGGCTCCCTTACTTCAGACTACACTACAAAGCTATAGTAATCAAGACAATATGGCACAAAAACAGGAAATATAGATCAATGGAACAGGATAGAAAGCCCAGAGATAAACCCGTGCACATATGGTCACCTTATCTTTGATAAAGGAGGCAAGGGTATACAATGGAGAAAAGACAGACTCTTCAGTAAGTGGTGCCGGGAAAACCGGATAGCTACATGTAAAAGGATGAAATTAGAACACTCCCTAACACCATACACAAAAAATAAACTGAAAATGGATTAAAGACCTAAATGTAAGACCGGACACTATAAAACTCTTAGAGGAAAACACAGGAAGAACACTCTATGACATAAATCATAGCAAGATCTTTTTTGACCCACCTCCTAGAGAAATGGAAATAAAAACAAAAATAAACAAATGGGACCTAATGAAACTTCAAAGCTTTTGCACAGCAAAGGAAACCATAAACAAGACGAAAAGACAATCCTCAGAATGGGAGAAAATATCTGCAAATGAAGCAACTGACTAAGGGTTAATCTCCAAAATATACAAGCAGCTCATGCAGCTCAGTATCATTATACTTTTATAGACATGTTGCTGCCATATTTAACTCCTTAATATCTAGTCACACTGGGGACTATTCCATTTCAAAAGATCAACGTTGAAGATTCACCTCAAATAACTATTTGGTGGCATTTTTGAACAGCCTCTTCCCTCCCCTTTTTTCTGCCAAATTAAAGATCAGCTCCCTCCAGAGTACTTTCTTAATATTCTATATATAAATATTGGTTGTTTACTTGTTCACATTTCTAAATTATTAACTCCTTCAATGCTGTAATCCTATAAAGCAGCACCTAGTTCAATTCCTGATACAGAAGATACTCAAAATAGGTTGTCTGTATATCTATATCTATCTATCTATCTATCTATATCTATATCTATATATATATCAAAGCAGTATGAATGACACAGATGTACGACCAAGAAAAGATACAACCAGGTACTTACAAAAAGTAGTAAAACACTAATTTTAATATAATGTGATCTTTGAAGATATAGCAAAGACTGTTTTTCCTTAATTATTACACAGATTACATATACAATTTGTGTGACAAACATACAATCCAGTAGTACTCTCTAGCAGTAGTTTTCTGGCAATAGTTTAAGTACTGCACTTAAATTTTTTCAATACTTCTTTACTGTGAATGCTATTTTGTATTCTTACAAAAATAAGAGGACATCTTCAGTCAAATATTTAAGCTTATATTACCGTTACACACCTATATCACAGGTTTCCAACCAGTAAATGACAAAAAGGTAACATACCAAATGAAACTGATCCACCTTCGGGATTCCATCCTCATTTGTCTCAAATTTCTGATTTTGAACAGAGAGCTGTTAAAGAGAATGAGAATGAATAAGTTCCCAATGTACCAAAATACTGATCCTATAGCAGAGGCAAATCTGGAACTTTTTAGGTTCTAGAGAGAAGAGCAGAGCTCAAAGAAAGCACATTAGTTCTTGCAGGATAAAAAAACTTTCATAATAACAACTACTAAACAGTCCCTGGGGCTCCTAACATATCAAGCAGAGTTGATGTACACACTATAAGCACTTTTAATACTTCCTCACTTTATAAACAAATATATTAAAATTTTGTAGCACCCCCATTCATGGTTCTACTTTATGTCCACAACCATTTTCTTCTTTCTTCTCATCTTCAATTTATAATATCTTGCTCTGTTTTCAAGTACCCCTGCGAACTGCCTTATATCCTTTCTGGAACAAGATAAGGTAAAGGTAAAATTAAGGTAAAGTCAGCCAAAAGGAAGGCATATATACACAAGGCTGAAACTCTAGCAAGAGGACTAGATTACTCTCATAAGTGTAAGAACTGCAACAAATAGGTGGTACCAGAAGCTATGAGAGTAAACAACAACACCCAAGGAAGGGCTGTACAGTGAAAACTTTAGTAGGATGTGGGCTAAATCCTTCGGAACACTAACATTTAACAGACAGGCAGTAAAGAGGAGTAAAAGAAATGCCCAGTCACAGAGGCAAAAGAAGAACTTAGAAGGTACTGTGTCACAGAAAACAATGGGTAAAGTAATTACTGTGGATATTTTTTTCCTGATAGATCAGACTTAACTATATTTTTAGGCTAAAGGAAAGGTGAAGAATAAAAAGAAAAGAAATAGACTAAAGATACAGTGAAGACAGAAGAATGGTAAAAGTGAGGTATTAGAACAGGAGAGAGAATGGGGTCAAGGTCACATGCAGATGGCTTACACTGGAGAAGGAGCACTTTAATTCTCTGAGATAGGAGTAGAAGACAGAAGACCAGGTAAAGAGGTGACCAGTTTGTAGACAGAAGCACTGAAATTTTATGGAAAGCACATATCATGATCTCAGTTTAAAAAAATAAAATTAAGAGGCAAGGTCTACTGAGAAGAACGGGTATAAGATTTAGGTAGGGGCTTGAGGAAAGCAGTAAAAGGTTTAAAGTAATCGTTGAGGGAAATATGAGAATGAACTGACTGTGGGCAGGTAAAAGGACTAAAAGAAAGCACTGAGGACCTAACAGAAGTAAGACTGATATGGTGCTGACATTCTGCAAAAGTATTCAGTTCCCAAGGTGTTCAAGGGGTCCCATTCCATACCAGTCTTCCCTCTTAAAATAAAATCTGAATGAAACATAACCAACAAACCTAAGAAGACTCTGGAAAGTGGAAATAAGAAGCTAAAAAGGAAAGAAGAAAGTGAAGTGGCTAGGAACCTTGGGATTTTAAGAAATGACACAATGGTGAATTCCCTGGGTTTTATTTCTGACTCTCCTATATCCCACAATGGATGCTAGAGAAGCTTGCAACCCAGAAATGGCAAGAGCCACAGACCAAAAGAGCCCCAAGAAAAGCCTGCTCCATCTAGCTAAAGGACTGTGAATAGGGTAGTCCAGCAGAACAGAAAACCTTTTTGGTAACAGCCTCTACTCCAGCCAAACACCAAAGGAAAAACTGTCAGCGGGGCTGACTGGGGAGCTGAACTCCCACCCGTACTCATCAGCAAAAAGGCAGAACAAGGTTGTATGTGATGGCACTAGTTGGCAATCTACTCCAAGGGGTACTGTCAGTGGGACCCAGTGGAGAGCTATCTTCTACTACCACTCAACAGCAACAAAGTGGAAAAAGCAGTGTGAGGCAGTGTTAGCCAGCACTCTATTTTTCCCTCTCCACTCCCCAAGTGACAGGAGGACCCCGTGGGAAAGGAAACTTATACCCTCACCAGGTAGCAACAGGTACACGGAGGTGGAATAAGGCAGTGGTGAAGCAGTAACAGTTTAACACTCTGCTCCTCCTGCTCCCTGCACTCTGTTAACAGAGAGATGAATTTCCACTCCCAACAATCAGGAACAAGAAGAGGCAAAGTAGTACAAATCAGCATTCCACTTTTGCTGAGGTGGTGTCAGCAGAGCTCAATGGGGAGCTGAAGATCTAAAGTCATCTGAAACTGTACACTACACCTAAACAAGGTAACTGTCTGCAAAAAAGGAAGATTAAATAGGATGCAGAGTCTCAGAACATAATACCCCAAATGTTCAGGCTACAATCAAAAATCACATGTCAAGTTTAAAACCAACAAAATCTTAAATGACAAAAAGACAATCAACAGAAGACATCAAGAGGACACAGATGCAAGGATTATCTGACAAGGATTTTAAAGGAGCCATCATAACAATGCTTAGAGATCAATTAGAAACATGCATGAAAGAAAAAAAAATAGAAAGCTTCAGCAAAGAAGACAGAAGATATAGAGAAAACCAAATAGAAATTTTAGAAATGAAAAACAACAGAACAGAAATAACTCACTGGATTGGCTCAACAATAGAATGAATAAGACAGAGGAAAGCACTGATGAAACTGAAGATAGAAAAACAGAAAATATCTGGATTGAGCAACAGAAAGAAAATGAACACAGCCTCAGGAACCTGTGGGACAATAACAAAAGATCCAAAATTTGTATCATCAGTCTCAGAAAAAAAGGAGAAAGAGTATAGGACTAACAAAATAGTTATATGAATAACAGCTGAACCAAAATTTCACAAATTTGCTAAAAAACACAAATTGAAGAAACTGAGCAAACCCCAAAGAGAGTAACCCAAAGAAATCCTTGCTAAGACACATCATAATCAAACTTCAGAAAACTAAAAACAAAGCAAAGCCTTAAAAACAGGTGGAGAGAAACCACATTACCTATAAGAGGAATAATGATTCAAATGACAGTGGAGTTCTCATGAGAAACCATGAAGGCCCAATGAAAGTGGCACAGCATTTCTGAAGCACTGAAAGAAAAGAACTATAAACCCAGAATTCTGTATGCAGCAAAAAACATCCTTCAGAAATGAAGGCGCAATTAAGATGCTCTCAGATGAAGGGAAACTAACAATTTGTCACCAGCAGACTAACCGAATGGCTAAAGTAAGTTCTTAAAATAGAAAGGAAATGATAAAAGAATAAATACTGAAACATCAGGAATGAAAAAAGAACTGAAAAGAGTAAAAATATGGGTAGATGTTATAGATGATCCTCATAAATAACACACTTTGAGAAGTGAACTCCAAGCTCTCTGCACTTGGATCCAATAAGAAAGCAATAATGAGTCTGAGGTTCTTGGTTGGGTCTCAAAGCAGGTCCAGAAACACATGAAATTCCTGCACAGAGGAAGGCATTAGAGATGTTAGTGGCTCCATCCAGCCTGGAAGCCTTAATCCTCCTACATACAATTCTATAATAATGAGATCCATTCCACTCAGTCTGCTTAATTATGATATTAGCATCACTTCCAGATTTTAGGGGGCTGCCACCCATTTTCCTTCTCTTGAGATTTCTCTTAATTGGAATATTTGTGAAAGGCACTCATCATAGGTCACATTAGCTGTATCTAAAGGAATGACAGATATAGAATATTACTTTTCCCCTTGTCTCTTAGTTGGGGATTAAACATCAAAACGAAGCATAATGTATAAAAAGTACACCTGACCTCTAAACAGAAGTGTTACTCACATCCATGCAAGGCTTTCTAAAAGGAGGACTTCTCACCAAAGAGCTCACAGAAGACAAGGTTAGAGATGCCTTAATAGGGCATTTTAAAATATAAGGGACTTCATTGTAATCAGTGCAATGACACATTAGTAACCTATTTCCAAAGCCTGGGCCCCTACAGCAATTGTTCATCATTGGCTTCAGTGAAGACTGCACCTTCAAGGCTT
The DNA here is from genome assembly GCF_003031525.2 of Neophocaena asiaeorientalis asiaeorientalis. Lineage (NCBI taxonomy): Eukaryota > Metazoa > Chordata > Mammalia > Artiodactyla > Phocoenidae > Neophocaena > Neophocaena asiaeorientalis. Next base: position 2,283,685 of record NW_020174149.1, on the reverse strand, counting down.
AATATGTGATGTGAATGCAGAAGGTGGTCTTGAACACAGCCTCAAGACACTGGAATTCTGAGATGGGACGTTACTTAAGAAGTGATGTCCTTCTCTGACTTTCACATGCCTCACGTCTACACTTAGGATGATGATGTGCTCCCTCACATGGTTGTTTAGGAGGATGCAATGAGATGAAGTTCATAAAGCACTTATTAACTAAGTTCCAAACATGCACTATGTGTTCCCAGCAAGGGAGGATGTTATCACCATGTTATAAATACACATAATAATGTCCTTAAATTAATAAATATAATGTTTGGTCATACTCTGGAGAAAAATCAAATATATGTCTCTTTTATAAAAATTAGTCTCACAAACAAATAAAACCTTAAAAAAATAGAATATTTTTAAAATCATATATAGCAGACCACAAAACATATCTAGAAACGAGGTTTGTCTAAACAGGCTAAAGAGATGAATAGGAGTCAAAGGGGATACAGGGTAGCCTAGATGTTATATGATGGGGTCCAACGCTGAAGAAGAAAGGGAGAGAAGCTAGGAGTTGCTGATAGACTACGGAGAAAGGGAAGACAGTGGACAAAACATATTGGAAATTTAAGAGCAGTTACATTAAAATGAGAGGATAGGAAGTCCTGTCCAGATAAAAATATACTGGATTGGATTCTTTACTTTTGTAAAAGAAAAACTATAGGGAATCACAAAATCCTGGTTTCGGAAGGTAACTGAAACTGCATGAAGGTATGGGTCTCAAATTGTTAAGGAGGTCCAAAAAACGCAGACCTGAGAGAATGGCTAAAACAGAAAACAATGGCAATAGGAGGTATTAACAATCGTGAGAGTCTGAAACTCTCATACAGTGCTGGTTCTGAGAATGCAAAATGGTACAGCCACTCTGGAAAACTTTGGCACCCCCTTATAAAGTTATATATACAATTACAGTCTACTCAATAATCATCCTCCTATTTATTCTAGAGAAGTAAAACTATGTTCACACAAAAACCTATACACAAATGTTCCTAGCATCTTTATTTGTAATAGCCAAAAACTGGAAACCCAAATGTCCTTCAACAGATAAACAAAGTTGGTACATCCATATAATAGAGTACTACTCAGCCACAAAAATGGAATGAACTATTGATATACTAAACAACTTGGATGAATTTCAAAGGCATTATGCTGAGTGAAGAAGCTAGTCTCAAAAGGTTACATACTGTAAGATAACATTTATATGACATTCTTAAAAAGACAAAGCTGTAGTGGTATAGAAAAGATCAGCGGTTGCCAAGGGTTAAGGGTTAGGGAGAGGGTATGACTACAAAGGGACAGCACATAGGATTTTTTTTTTTTAGAGTTAGAGAACTGCTCTGTATCCCAGCTGTGGTGATGGGTATACTAATCTATACATATGTTAAAATTCATAGGACTGAACACCAAAAACCAATCAACTGTACTACATGGTAATTTAAAAATAAAATTTTTAAAAGAACTCAGTCAACATTAAAGAAGAGCAGGAATTCAGCACAATAGTGACTTTACTCATAAAGAGTTAATGCAGAAAGGAAATTGGTGGAATAAAGACTGCTATTACCATACTTAAGTGATATTTTATGATAGCTCTCAGGAACATAAGAACATTTAAGACACTCACTTTCGTCCTGACGTAAAGAATAAAGAGATTACTAAAGCAATGACAAAAATGATGCCAGTACAATCATTTCTATGGCTATGATGGTTCTATGAAACCACACAAATTTAAATACATATGCCAGCATAAGGCTAAAACTTGTGAATAATTAATTGTTGAATGGGATTCCCACTGATTACCACTTGGGTAGGTATAAATACTCTTTTTATAACAGTTTTATTGAGGTATAGTTGATGTACAATAAACTACATGTATTTAAAGTATATAATTATCAATATTTTGATATATGTATCCTGCTACAAATTCATCACCACAATCAATCTGGTGAACATGGTGATCATGCCAAAAAAATTTCCTCATGCCCCTTTGTAATCTATCGCTCCCTTCCTCTCTGCCCTCAAACTCCAGAGCACTCCTTTCTATCACCATAGATAAGTTTGCATTTTTTAGAATTCTATATAAATAGAAACATAAAATATGTACTTTCTTTCCTTTGGCTTTTTTTAGCTTGGCAGAATTATTTTGAGATTCCTCCATATTACTGGGTGTAGAGGCATAACCTGAGAGATACTGAGGATTCAGTTCCAGACCACTGCAATAAAGTGAATACTGAAATAAAGTGAGTCATGCAATTTTTTTTGGTTTCCCGTAACATAACAGTTATGTTTACACTATACTGTAACCTATTAAGTATGCAATAGCATTATGTCTAAAAAACAACGTAAGGGGTGGGACCTTCAAGATGGCAGAGGAATAAGACATGGAGATCACCTTCCTCCCCACAAATACATCAAAAATACATCTACATGTGGAACAATTCCTACAGAAAAACTACTGAATGCTGGCAGAAGACCTCCGTCTTCCCAATAGGCAAGAAAATCCTCATGTACCCGGAGAGGGCAGAAGAAAAAACAGAGACAAAAGAATAGGGACGGGATCTGCACTTCTGGGATGGAGCTGTGAAAGAGGAAAAGTTTCCACATACTAGGAAGCCCCCTCACTGGCAGAGACGGGAGGTGGGCAAGGGGGAAGCTTCAGAGCCACGGAGGAGAGCGCAGCAACAGGGGTGCAGAGGGCAAATTGGAGAGATTCCCACACAGAGGATCGGTGCTGACCTGCACTCACCAGCCTGAGAGGCTTGTCTGCTCACCCGCTGGGGCAAGTGGGGGCTGGGAGTTGAGGCTCAGGCTTTGGAGGTCAGATCCCAAGGAGAGGACTAGGGTTGGCTGCGTGAAGACATCTTGAAGGGGACAACTGCACCACAGCTAGTGGGGAGGGAGTCCGGGAAAAAGTCTGGACCTTCCTAAGAGGCAAGAGATTATTATTTCGGGGTGTGTGAGGAGAGGGGATTCTTTCCCTGTCTGTCCACAGAAAGCAGAGCAAAACCTAAACGAGCTCCAGAGATGGATGCGAGCCGCGGGTATCACCTCGGACATCAGAGACGGGCATGAAACACTAACTGCTGCTGCAGCCACCAAGAAGCCTGTGTGCAAGCACAGGTCACTAACCACATCCCCATCCCAGGAGCCTGTGCAGCCCGCCACTACCAGGCTCCCGTGATGCAGGGACAACTTCCCCGGGAGAACATACGGCACGCCTCAGGCTGTTGCAACGTCACGCCAGCCTCTGCCACTGCGGGCTCGCCCTGCATTCCAATTACAACTACTGTACCCCTCCCTCTTCCCGACCTGAGTGAGCCAGACTGCCCTAATCAGCCGCTGTTTTAACCCTGTCCTGTCTGGGTGGGAACAGAGGCCTGAAGACAACCTACATACAGAGGCGGGGTCAAAACCAAAGCTGAACCCCAAGAGCTGTGCAAACAAGAAGAGAAAGGGAAATTTCTCCGTGCAGCCTCAGGAGCAGCGGATTAAATCCCCAAAATCAACTTGAAGTACCCTGAATCTGTGGAATACCTGAATAGAAAACGACTCATCCCAAAAAGAGGTTGTGGACATTGGGATCAACTGTAGACTTGGGGTTTGCTCTCTGCAACTGACTTCTTTCTGACTTTTATGTTTATCTTAGTATAGTTTCTAGTGCTTGTTATCACTGGTGGATTTATTGATTTGATTGCTCTCTTCTTTTTCTTTTTTTTATTATTAATAGTTGTTTTTAAATTTTTTTATTTTCATAATTTTTTTAATTTTCATTATTTACTGGGGTTTTTTCTTTCTTTTTTTCTCCCTTTTCTTCTGAGCTGTGTGGATGAGAGGGTCTTGGTGCTCCGGCCTGGTGTCAGGCCTGAGCCTCTGAGGTGGGAAAGCCGAGCTCAGGACACTGGACCACCACAGACCTCCCAGCCCCACATAATATCAATTGGCTAGAGCTCTCCCAGAGATCTGTGCCTCATCGCTAAGACCCAGCTCCACCCAACAGCCAGCAAACTCCAGTGCTGGACACCCCATGCCAAAAAACTATCAAGACAGGAACATAACTGCACCCATTAGCAGACAGGCTACCTAAAATCATACTAAGTTCACAGACACTACAAAGCACACCACCGCACGCGGTTCTGCCCACCAGAAAGACAAGATCCATCCCCACCCACCAAAACACAGGCACCAGTCCCCTCCACCAGGAAGTCTACACAATCCACTGAACCAACCTTACCCACTGGAGGCAGACACCAAAAACAACGGGAACAATGAACCTGCATCCTGCAGGAGACCCCAAACACAGTAAGTTCAACAAAATGAGAAGACAGAGAAATATGCAGCAGATGGAAGGAACAAGGTAAAAACCTAGCAGACCAAACAAATGAAGAGGAAATAGGCAATCTACCTGAAAAAGAATTCAGAGTAATGATAGTAAAGATGATCCAAAATCTTGGAAACAGAATGGAGAAAATGCAAGAAACATTTAACAAAGAACTAAAAGAACAAAAGATCAACAAAACAATGATGAACAACACAAGAAATGAAATTTAAAATTCTCTAGAAGGAATCAATAGCAGAATAACTGAGGCAGAAGAACAGATAAGTGACCTGGAAGATAAAATAGTGGAAATAACTACCACACAGCAGTATAAAGAAAAAAGAATGAAAAGAATTGAGGACAGTCTCAGAGACCGCTGGGACAACATTAAACGCACAAACATTCGAATTATAGGGGTCCCAAAAGAAGAAGAGAAAAAGAAAGGGTCTGAGAAAATATTTGAAGAGATGATACTTGAAAACTTTCTTGGATCACAAATCAAGCCTTGGTAAATTTAAGAAAACTGAAATCGTATCAACTATCTTTTCTGACCACAACGCTATGAGACCAGATATCAATTACAGGAAAAAACTGTAAAAAATACCAACGCATAGAGGCTAAATATGCTACTAAATAACTAAGAGACCACCGAAGAAGTGGAGCGGCTGGCCCCTGAGGCATGGCCGCTGAGCCTGCGCATCCGGAGCCTGTGCTCCTCAACGGGAGAGGCCACGACAGAGAGAAGCCCGTGTACAGCAAAAAAAAAAAAAAAAAATTACAGACAAAGAGAAAATATTAAAAGCAGCGAGGGAAAAGAAACAAATAACATACAACAGAATGCCCCATAAGGTTAACAGCTGATCTTTCAGCAGAAACTCTGCAAGCCAGAAGGGAGTGGCTAAATAACTAAGAGACCACCGAAGAAGTCAGAGGAAATCAAAAAAATACCTAGAAACAAATGACAATGAAAACACGACAACCCAAAACCTATGAGATGCAGCAACAGTTCTAAGAGGGAAGTTTATAGCACTACAATCCTACCTCAAGAAACAAGAAACATCTCAAACAACCTCACCACACCTAAAGCAATTAGAGAAAAAATTAAAAAAAACAAAGTTAGCAGAAGGAAAGAAATCATAAAGTGCAGATAAGAAATAAATGAAAATCCAGAAGGGAGTGGCAGGACATATTTAAAGTGATAGAAGGGACAAACCTACAACCAAGATTACTCTACCCAGCATGGATTTCATTCACATTTGACAGAGAAATTAAAACCTTTACAGGCAGCAAAAGTTAAGAGAATTCAGCACCACCTAACCAGCTTTACAACAAATGCTAAAGGAACGTCTCTAGGTGATCAATAGAACTAAAAGCTGGTTCTTTCAGAGGATAAACAAAATTGATAAACCATTAGGCAGACTCATCAAGACAAAAAGGGAGAAGACTCAAATCAATAGAATTAGAAATGAAAAAGGCAGAAATACAAAGGGACACTGCAGAAATACAAAGGATCAGGAGAGATTACTACAAGCAACTATATATGCCAGTAAAACAGACAACCTGAAAGAAATGGACAAATCCTTAGAAAAACACAACCTTCTGAGACTGAACCAGGAAGAAATAGAAAACATAAACAGACAAATCCCAAGCACTTCCGGATAATTAAGAAAATGGTAATAGGAACATACATATCGATAATTACCTTATATGTAAATGGATTAAATGCTCCAAGCAAAAGACACAGACTGGATGAATGGACACCGAAACAGCACCCGTATATATACTGTCAACAAGAGACCCACTTCAGACCTAGGGACCCTCTCAATGGTGAAAAACTGAAACCATTTCCTCTAAGATCAGGAGAAAGACAAGATTGCCCGCTCTCACCACTATTATTCAACATAGTTTTGGAAGCTTTAGCCACAGCACTCAGCGACAAAAAAGAAATAAAAGGAATCCAAATCTAATAAACCTAGGGGCAGGACAGGAATAAAGACACAGACACAGAGAATGGCCTTGAGGACACAGGGAGGGGGAAGGGTAAGCTGGGACGAAGTGAGAGAGTAGCATTGACATATACACTACCAAATGTAAAACAGATAGCTAGTGGGAAGCAGCTGCATAGCACAGGGAGATCAGCTTGGTGCTTTGTGACCACCTAGAAGGGTGGGATTGCGGGGGGAGGGAGACGCAACAGGCAGGGTATATCGGGATATATGTATACATATAGCTGATTCACTGTGTTATACAGCAGAAACTTTACAACACTGTGAAGCAATTAATACTCCAATAAAGCTGTTAAAAAATAAAAGAATAAAAAACAATGTACATCCCTTAATTTAAGAATATATTTTATTGCTAAAAAATGTTAACCATCATCTGACATGCAGGGTTGCCACAAATCTTCAATATATAAAAAAACACAATATATGCGAAGTGCAATAAAGTGAAGCACAATAAAACAAGGCATGCCTGTATTAATAGTTCATTCCTTTTTATTGCTGAGTAGTATTCCAATGAATATATAGCAGACTGTTTCTCCATTCATCTGTTTATAGACATTCGGGTTGTTCCCATTTTTTGGCTCTTACAAATAAAATGTCTTTGAATATTTTTGTTCAAGTCTTTGTGTGGACATATGCTTTTATTTCTCTTGGCTAAATACCTAGGAGTAAAACAGCTGGGTCATATAATAGGTATATGTTTAACCTTTTAACAACTGCCAAGTTGTTTTCCAAAGTGGTTGTTACATTTACATTCCCCTCAGCAGTATATCAGAGTTCTAGTTGCTATACATCTTAGCCAACACTTGATGTGGTTAGTATTTTTAATTTTAGACATTATAGTGGGCGTGTGGTAGTATTTCATTTTGGTTTTAATTTGTATATCCCCAATGAATAATGATATTGAGAGCGTGTTTTCACATGCTTATTTACCATCTGGACATTTTATTTGGTAAGTGCCTATTTAAATATTTTGCCCATTTTTGAGTTGTCTTCTTATTATTCAGTTGTAAGAGTTCACTGTAAGCTGTATAGAAGTCTTCTGTCAGATACATGTTTTGCAAATATTTCCTCCAAGTTTGTGTATGACTTGCCTTTCATTTTTGTAACAGTGTCTTGTGAAGAGCACAATTTTAAATTTTGATGAAATCCAAATTATTTTCTTTTATACTTGATGTTTTTTGTGTCCTATTACAAAAAAATCTTTGCCAAACTCAGTAAGATTTTCTCCTGTATTTTATTCTTGAGTTTTAGAGACTTAGGTTTTACATTTTGGTCTAATATACATTTAGAGTTAATTTTTATACATTGTGCAATGAATAAGTCAAAGTTTATTTTTTATGTACAGATATCCAATTGTTACAATACCATTTGTTGAAGACTATCTCTTCCCTCATAGAACTGTCCTGGCACCTTGGTCAAAAATCAACTGACCATATTTTAGTGGGTGTTATTTCTACTGTCTCTATTCTGTTCCATTGATCTATGTCTAACTTTACATCAATATCACACTGCCTTGATTTACTGTAATTTTATTAAGTCTTAAAATCAGTTAAAATCCTCCACTTGTATTCTTTTTCAAAATTGTTTTAGCTATCCCAGATCCCATGTATTTTCATATAAACTACAGAATCTGATTGTCAATTACTGTCAAAAAAAAAAAAAGTAAGCCTAGAAGGAGTTTTGTTGAAATTGTATCAAAACTATGACCAATTTGAGAAGAACTCACATCCATACAACACTGATTCTTCCAGTCCATGAACATGGCGCATCTCCCCATTTATTTACACCTTCTTTAGTTCCTGTCAACAATACTTTTGTAGTTTTCAGTATATAGATCTTGCAAATCTTTTGTCAATTTAGCTCTGAAAGTTCCATATTTTTTATACTTCTGTAAATGACTGTTTAATTTCAATTTCCTAGTATAAAGAAACCCAATTAATTATTATACTGACTTTGTATCCTGCAACCTTGCTAAATTTGTTGGTTTTAGTAGCATTAATGTATGTAACATTCATAAAGATTTTCTACATAATTAATCATGTCACCTGCAAATAAAGATGGCTTTACTTCTTCATTTTCAAACTGTATGCTTTTTATTTTGTTTGGTTGCCTTATTTGACTGACTAGAACCAGGATTAGCAAACTACAGCCTGTATGCCAAATCCATCCCACTGCTTGTTTTCATGCAGCGTGCAAGCCAAGAATGGTTTTCACATTTTAAAATGTTTAAAAGAAAATCAAAGAATACTATTTCATGACATATGAAAATTATATGAAATTCAAATTTCAATATCCATAAATAAAGTTTTATTGGAACAGAGGCCCTCACTCATTTATGTACTGTCTATAGCTGCTTTCAGGCTAAAGCAGCAGAAACCATATGTCCCACAAAGCCTGAACTATTTACCATCTGGCCGCTTATGGAAAATTTTGCTGACCCCTGGGCTAGAACCTCCAGTACAATGTTAAACAGAAGAAGTGAGAACAGACATCCTTCCCTGTTAACACTTAATCCCTCATATTTCACAGGAAGAATGGGTTTAAACCATGGATTAGAAATAGCTATTTGGTTTACACTCAAAGCAGGAACTTTTACTCAAGGCTCATTTAATATCATTTAATATTTATTTTCCATATATGCATAAATTACTTCCAGATTAATATAGGACAAAACCATCCTCACTGTTAATCTTGACTTCAATAAAACTAAGACAGTAGCATGCTATGTAAAACATATTATCAAGCCAATTTTTAGAAAGTACACAACAGATGATAAGAAGTACAGCTGACTCTTGAACAACATGGAGGTTAGAGGTGCCGAAGCTTGGCACAGTTGAAAACCCACATAGAATTTATGGTTGGCCCTCCATATCCCTGGTTCCTCTGTATGCGCTCAACCATGGATGGAGTGGTGCTATAGTATATACTACTGAAAATGAAACTGCACTTAAGTGGACCCAGGGAGTTCAAACCCATGTTGTTCAAATATCAACTGCAGAGCAACAGTTTATGACAACCTTTTAAAAACAAGTGGGAAGAAATTTTTTCTACTAAAAATCTACCACTATTTTTTATTCAGAGTAATATACTGAGGAAAGCCACTTCAAACCATCACTTTCTATACTGAAATATATATATAAATAAATGACTTATCTGTTTCAATAAAAAAATAACATACCCACAATAAAAGGCAGCCATAAGCATATAAGTCAGAACTTGGAGAAGCAGGTTTTCCCATTTTCAATTCAGGTGATAGCAAACTCAAGTCACCAATCATCATGTTCACTGAGGCTCGCTGACTCTAGAAAAACAGTAGGTTAAATATTTTAAAGGCAACACAGTTGAGGCAGCGTTCTGTGAAGTAATCTGCATTTAATCAACACAAAAAATATTCATTTGAAATATTTTATTCTCTCTTGCTTTCAAATATTTTTACCTAATTTCCACTATTATAAATTGCTCTTAAAATCAGTCTCATGAAATTAACAGTGAGACTATGGTTACATTTCACATTGTAGACTCCAGCAGATTAAAAACTAAGAACTAGTGATTCTTTAAGAATTTGGTACTCTTTTGTAAAAAAACACACTTCATAAGGGCTAGAGGCAGTGTTATTTTCTAATTCTGAAAATTCTAAATAACTTTTAAAAACCACAAGTCTACAAAGTACTTCCTTACTGACCATTTTCTAAGTACACCATTTCCGATGTGTCAAAGGATGATGAATGACAAGAACATGAACCCTGGATTCAGACAAACCTTGACTGCAATTCCCACTCTGCCATTTATTTGCTATGTGACCTTGGGCTTTAACCACTTTGAGCCTAAATTAATTAATTTGTAAAAAGGAAATTAATTAATTTGTAACTACTTTACAGAGTTATTGTAAAGGTAAAGGTAATCAGCACAATAATTACCTAGCACATGTCACTACCATCATTATCCTTGCTTCTCAGAGTGTGGTCCAAAGACCAGCAGCTAGAGTATCACCCGGGAGCTTGTTAGAAATACAAAATCTCCATCCCAGAAATGCTGAATAAAAATCTGCATTTTATGTACACCTGAAACATATAGTATCATATACTAGTTTTACCTCAATTTCTAAAAATTGCATTTTAACAAGATCCCCAGGAGATTCACATGCAGTATGATGTATGAAAAGCAATGTTCTTTACTACAGTCTGCTTTTCAAATTACCCTTCCTGATTAATACTTCAATCTGAGAGTAGGGTGAAAAATGCAGCAAAAGGTGAGTTTAATCAATGTTTCAAAGTAAATAATTTTAAATACAGATTAAAAACAATGTTTTGTTGGATAATAACAGCTGACAAATCAGTATAAAACAGGAAGAATTCTTTGGAGTCATATCTATAGTTGTGCAAATGGCATGTTCAAAAAGTAAACTAAACAGGATCCCTATGAATTGAGAACTTTTTAAAACTCACAGTTCAGTTATTTTTCTTAAGATGTTATCCTAATTTTCATATAAACATAAAATAAACATTTCAGCAAATCTACTATGTATAAATCCTCTATAATCCAGCATTTCATTATAGTTTTACATTTTTATTTTCTCTTCTTTTTGAGGTACCACATGAACACCACTGAAACTGTATACAGACAGGTGGCATTATCCTATAACTTGCAGACGACCAACAAATAAAGCATTATGGGGACTTCCCTGGCAGTCCAGTGGTTAAGACTTTGCCTTCCAATGCAGGGGGTGCAGGTTCGATCCCTGGTCAGGGAGCTAAGATCCCACAGGCCTCACGGCCAAAGAAACCAAAACATAAAACAGAAGCAATAACTGTAACAAATTCAATCAAGACTTTAAAAACATGGTCCACATCAAAAAAACTCTTTAAAAAAAATTAAAAAGCATTATGACTTTTACTAGTCAAAAGGGAACTCCTCAGACAATAAAATATTGGCAAGGATGTTGAAAAACTGGAATCCTCATACATCGCTGATGAGAATGAAAAACAGTGCAGCCACTTTGGAAAACAGTTTTGTTCATTAAACGGTGAAACACAGAAGAGTTACCATATAACCCAACAATTCCACTCCCAAGAAAACATATCTCCACACAAAAACTTGTATACTGATTTTCATAGCAGCATCATTCATAATAATCAAAAAGTGGAAACCCAAATGCCCACAAACTGACGAAGGTAAAAACAAAATATGGCATATGCATACAACGAAATATTATTTGGGCATTTTTAAAAGGGAATGAAGTTTAGACACATGCTACAACATGGATGAACTTTTAAAACATTACGCAGAGTGAAATAAGTCAATCACAAAAGGCCACACATGATTCCATTTATAGGAAATGTCCAGAATAGGCAAATCCATAGGGACAGAAAATGGATTAGCGGTTTCCAAGAGGCTGAGTAGAGAAAGAAAGAGGGAGTAACTGCAAACCGGTATGGGGTTTCTTTTTGAGGGTGATAAAAAATGTTCTGGAATTAGACAGTGGTGATTGATGCAGAACTTTTTGACCATATTAAGATTAGTAGTGAATTATACACATTATGGTATGTGAATTATATCTCAATAAAGCTGTTATTTTAACAAAGAGAACTGCTCCCTCGTGATTGTATTTTTTTTGTGTGTGTGTGTGGTACATGGGCCTCTCACTGTTGTGGCCTCTCCTGTTGCGGAGCACAGGCTCCAGATGTGCAGGCTCATGGACCTAGCCACTCCGCGGCATGTGGGATCTTCCCGGACCGGGGCATGAACCCGTGTCCCCTGCATCGGCAGGCGGACTCTCAACCACTGCGCCACCAGGGAAGCCCCTCGTGATTGTATTTTGAAATTGCCCATTCTACCAAAAAGAAAAAAAAAAAAGATCACAATATGCTCTTTAATTGTCTGATTTTGTTATCCCACAAACTGCCTCTTCTGAGGTAACATGACACCAAAATTCACAGGCAATGTCATCAAACTCGAACTTGAATTAAGTGGAAAAGTCCAAGGTTCCCAAGTTTCTAAAAATGCCCATTAATCAAAAAATAGCAAAGTATGTATATCTAAATTTAATCTATCGAGGGGGAGGGCACCAGTAGACTGGGAGACAGGAGATGGCACCTAGTTTTCCTTGTGTACTTCCAGCAACTAAATGTTTCTTGATGAATTAACTGATTAATGCTAATGTTGTCAATGCCACTGACTGTAATTTCAGGTTGCTCCTAAGACTTACGGTTAAAAAATATAATGCACAACTTTAGAAACTCTTGTTCCAGCACCCACCTGATAACACATAGTTGCTTGCATTATATGACACACCTTAACTGAAGGCAAAGGTCTTATAATAAATTACCATATGATATAAAGTGCTGAACTACTGCCTAATAATACTAAATAATACTAAATGAAGTCTAGAACTTATTTACAAAACCACTATATTTTACCACAGATTTGGTGAAGTCAAAATCTCCAACAATTCCCTGTTGACGGTTTAAAGCAAATACATTGTTCTGATGAAGTGATCCATGAATTATGTCAGCCTTGTGCAATGTATGCAGGCCCTGGGCAACACCTTTCATGACCTTTAAAGCTTCCTACAGACAAGTACATACAAAAGAAGTCAGGAAGTAGACAAATCATTTTAATAGCTGAACATTTTCTCTAATTAAAAGACTTTTCCAGAAGTGACTAAGCTTCCTCCAAATGAACCTTTAAAAAGAATACAGCAATAGAGAAAGAATTAAAGGACAGAAGTCCTGATTACATAACTGGTAATACCATGTGGTGTCTCTGTGTGTGTGTGTGTGTGTGTGTGTGTGTGTGTGTGTGTGTGTGTGTGACTTAGAGACTACAGTCTCTAAGAAGACTTGGATTACAAATAATGAGCAGAAGACATCTAAAAAAGAAAAAGAGACTGAAAAAGTGTTACTGGGTAGCAAGAATCTAGGCATCCTTTATTATTACTAATTCAAATTTACGATAGAAATTAAAGCTATTGCTTAAAACTTAAAATACCAAGTGCTATACTACACAATTTACATACAGTACAACTTAATAGTTATAAGGATAGGCTTTGGTGCCAAAAAGACCCAATTCCAAGTCCCAACTCAGCCACTGGATGAGGGACCCTGTGCAAGTCACATTAATCTCTGTGAGCCTCATTTTTCTAATCTGTATATAATAGGATAACTCATATCACAGGGCTGATATGACAATTAAACAGAATGAGTCAAAACTGTACACTGTATAAAGCATGTAGTATATCCTCAATAAACTTTAGATGTTATTTTTCTCACTTAATACATCCATGGAAATAAGGTTTTTTACTTACTTCTAAAGTTAAAGGCATGCTGGATTGAACAGCACTCAGGTTTGCCCTAGGATAGTATGGGACCATCAGATAAGCCATAGGATCAGACTGAGAAGCAAAACAGAGAATGAGAATCTAAGTGAAAAATTCTTCAATATATTTTTAGTATACAATGACTGTACAAAATAACTTTTCTGGAAAGAATTACTTCTGTGCTATGCAAAAGCTTTTAATTAGGCCCTGTTTGTTTAGTTTTGCTTTTATTTCTTTTGCCTTGGGAGACTGATAGGAGAAAATATTGCTACAATTTATGTCAGACTGTTTCTTCTACGTTCTCTTCCAGGAGTTCTATGGTCTCGTGTCTTACATTTAGGTCTTCAAACTATTTTGAGTTTATTTTTATATATGATGTAAGGGAATGCTCTAATTTCATTGTTTTACATGCCCAGCAACACCTTTTGAAAAGACTGTCTAATTAAACTTAAAAGCTTTTGCACAGCAAAGGAAACTATCAACAAAATGAAGACAACCTACGAAATGAGAGAAAATATTCACAAATGATGCGACTAACAAGGGGTTAATATCCAGAATATACAAAGAGCTCATACAACTCAATATCAAAAAACACCAAACAATCAAAAGATGGGCAGAAGACTTGAATAGACATTTTTCCAAAGAAGGCATACAGATGGCTAACAGGTACATGAAAAGATGCTCAATATCACTAGTTATTAGAGAAATGCAAATCAAAACCACAATGAGGTATCACCTCACACCTGTCATAACGGCTATCATCAAAAAATCTACAAATAACAAATTCTGGAGAAGATGTGGAGAAAAGGGAGCCCTCATACATTGTCAGTAGGAATGTAAATTGGTGTTGCCACTATGGAAAACAGTATGGAGGTTCCTCAAAAAACTAAAAATAGAACTACCATATGATCCAGCAGTTCCACTCCTGGGTATATATCTGGAAAAATCAAAACAAACTTATTCTAAAAGATACATGCACTGCAATGTTCATAACAGCACTATTTACAATAGCCACGACATGGAAGCAACCCAAATGCCCATCAACAGATGACTGGATTAAGAAGATGTGGTAGATATACAATGTGATATTAGCCATTTAAAAGAATGAAATACTGCCATTTGCAATAACGTGGATAGAGAATATCATGCTTAGTGAAATAAGTCAGAGAAAGACAAATACTATATGATATCACATATGTAGAATCTAAAAAATAATACAAATGAATGTATATACAAAACAGAAACAAACTCACAGACATAGAAAACAAACTTGTGGTTACCAAAGGGGAGAGGGAAAGTGGGAGGGACAAATTAGGGGTATGGGATTAACAAATACAAACTATTATATATAAAATAGATAAGCAACAAGGATTTACTGTTTAGCACAGGGAATTATACCCATTATCATGTAATGGAATATAATCTGCAAATATACTGAATCACTATGCTGTACACTTGAAACTAACACAATATTGTAAATCAACTATATACTTCAATTTTAAAAAAGTTAAAAGGAATTAATTACTTCTCTAAAGCTTGGAGCTAAAACGTACTTTAAATAAAATGTTTTCTGCAAGAGATTAGCATAAAAACTTTACCTTACACAAAAATAGGAATATCAATGGTAGCAACCCAGACTCTTCTTTAGCTTCTCTCCAAGCTCTGTGATACGCGGCTGCTCTCTGAATTACCCTGGCTTCTGTGTCGACATCCACAGAATAGCCCTTGTACCAAAAAAAAAAAAAAAAAGAGGGATTGGCAATTCCAAGATTAAAAATGTCACTCTAATTATATATCATTCCAGCTTAAATTAGATTTTTATATAAGTTAAAATATAACTAAATTTATTTTTTAATACTTTTTCTATCTGCTTTAAATGGTATGATATAGAAAAAAAGAACATTTCTACCAGTAGCTTAATATACACTCTACAATATGCACTCACTAAAGCCAAAGTAATTATCCTACTATCATGATTAACAGTTTTCCAGGTCAATGAAGAGAAGAAATCAAAGAACAGAAGACTGTGTTGGCAAAATAGTTGAGATTTCAAAGAGAAATGTAAGAAAAACAAGAATTTTAAAAGGCTCTTGGCTAGAATGTAATAAGTTCACCCGAGAAAAGGAATGTAAGTACATTCTATTAAAGACATACATTATTTAGGGAAATGAGAGAAACTTTAAATTCAAAATTAGTTCCGGCAACCACACTGGAAGCATAATCATCATACCAGTCAATTCACATAGTTTAGAAAATAAACAGTGGGTCTTTACTTTCCTGAAAAGTACCACCACCACTCCCCCTTTGTACTTCGGAATCTCCCACAAGTCCAAAGAACTTACCTTTAAAAGAATTATCTGCCCGTTAACCTCAGAACATACCAAAGGACGCTTCCCGCTAAGTTCCTTCATGGGCTCAGCATCAAGAAGGTCCCTTTCCAAGCTCATTGTAAGAAGACCACCAGAGTTCTAGGCACAAGTTTTCGTTACAGTTGAAGAATCCAAATAATCCCAGCACTTTTAAATAATCAACAAAATTAGTTACATACTATTAGATGGACTGGACATGAACCCTACTGGAGACACCAATAAATAAAAATATTTAAAGTTTCATATTTTTTCTATTTCCTGGCTCTTGAACTCCCACCCAAAATGTAATGACCATACATTTAATCATTGCAACAGCTCTCTAACAGATTCTGAAGATGACTGGGATGAACCAGACGTGCTTCCAAGGGACCCTGATGTTTACTTGGAAAACTTCATGTGTTTCCTAAAAAATATTAAAATGATGACAAATAAAAAGGAGACTGTACAACGGGAATGAGATGTCTAAAAATTTTGACTACTGTGAACTCTAACACCCCTGCCTCTGAAGTGGAATCCTCAAAAGTGAAAATGGCTTTTAAATAATTTAACTCTACTAGGTATTTCTGCTACTTTTTAAAAGGAATATTTTTTTGCACTAAAACATGACTATCAACATTTTAAATCAAGCTGAGTTTTACTATGGTAGAGTTTTAGTAAGAGGGGTTGTGAAATTATTTTCTGGTTTTTTTTTAAGTGTTGTCAGCATATTTAAGTAAGTCACAATACATAATCTACAGGGGTTTCCTAAGGATACATCACAGGAAAACATCTTAAAATAATTAAAGGCATCCATAAGCCACAATTCGAACCTTTTATAATCTTCCACGATAAAACAGATTAGCATATTTTTAAAATTAATTTTCAAGTCCTATATAGCACCACATATTCACTCACCCAGCCTATAAGAGAGAGTCTCTAAGCAAGAGTTAAATAATTGCAAGGAAAACACTACATTATTTTAAAGTTTAGTCTGAAAAGATTATACAGTAATTGCTTTAACAATTTATGGGACTTATTAATCTTACATATTTATGAGTTCATAAGTCTATGTGAACATCCCTTCATGTACTGTATTTAAGCTATTATCATGGACTTAATGACAATCTTAAAGAATACACATCTTGGGCTTCCCTGGTGGCGCAGTGGTTAAGAATCCACCTGCCAATGCAGGGGACACGGGTTCGAGCCCTGGTCCGGGAAGATCCCACATGCCGCGGAGCACTCAGCCCGTGAGCCACAACTACTGAGACTGTGCTCTAGAGCCTGCGAGCCACAACTACTGAAGCCTGTGTGCCTAGAGCCTGTGCTCCGCAACAAGAGAAGCCACCACAATGAGAAGCCTGCACACCGCAACAAAGAGTAGCCCCCACTCGCTGCAACTAGACAAAGTCCCATGCGTAGCAATGAACACCCAATGCAGCCAAAAATAAATAAATAAAATTAAAAAAAAAAAAAGAATAAACATCTCATCTAGTCCCTCATCCCTAGCAGACAACATAAAACACAGAGCTAACAGATTCTGCTCTGAGAGCCGAAGTTTACCAATCCTGCTCCACAGAGTCCTTCTAATACACTGATCTCCCAGACTTTGAATCCTGCCTGCTTTAACTTAAAAGATAAATTCTGTTTAAATTCCCCATGACTATCAGTGTCCTGCTTTTTTTTTTTTTTTGGTGGTACGCGGGCCTCTCACTGCTGTGGCCTCTCCCGCCGTGGAGCATAGGCTCCGGACACGCAGGCCCAGAGGCCATGGCTCACAGGCCCAGCTGCTCCGTGGCACATGAGATCTTCCCGGACCAGGGCACGAACCCGCGTCCCCTGCATCGGCAGGGGGACTCTCAACCACTGCGCCACCAGGGAAGCCCAGTGTCCTGCTTTTATTCTAACCTGGAACAGAAGCTAAACTGCTTCATCATTTCAAAAAATAAACACCTGTAATTCAAATAAGTGCCATGCAATGTATTGAGTGGGTATGAGTAAAAGAGAAAACAAATAAAAACATGCAAATTGATATAAAAATTGACATAAAAAACATGCAAATTGATATAAATATAGTATGCAAGTATTAAAGACAGTCTTGAGAAAAGATCTAATAATACCTAAAAACCACTCCTCAGGAACATTTTCATAAAGTAAGGATATTATAAATTTAACACTAACACATAATTTTAACGTCATCACTTTTCAACACTCTCTGCAGAATAGTAATTCTCAGGAGAAACAAAGCTTACCATGTACTTAAGTAATCCTATTTCAGGATAAAGTAGAGGAAGCTCAGGGAACCATTTCTGTACCAAGCTATTCAGCTTCTCCTAAATTTAAAAAATATTTTTATTATAGATCAACATATATTTAATTGTGACATGTTGGTATCTCCCTTATTATATATCTAACAAGATATATAATCTAATAATATATATAACCTCATAAAATATATAATCACTGATTTTGCCTTCTACTACAAGAAATATTAAATGAAAACCAAGAGTCATTTGGTTCTAAATTACCATCTTACTAACAGAAGAAAAACTTAATTACCAATTTTAAGCTTAATATACATATACAGGCACAAAACCTTGCCTAAGGTCAAAAGTCCATACTCATTCACAAGCTAAAATGAAAAAGTGTCATGAAAAACCAATTTGAGTCATAAAATTGTCACTATTTCTCAAAATAGTAGAACACAGTACAAACACAGAACAAAACAACACAGTAACATTTTAAAATAATGGCTATTTCATGTTAGGAAGAAAAAAATCATAAAAGCCTTGAAAGAAAAAATTAACATGTAGCTCTACAAAAGCTACTTTGAAGCAAATGTGTAAATTGAGAATCCTTAGAAAAGTCACATCACATGTTTATTCAGTAAAACTTCTAGATACTTATCAAGTTCCTGGGAGATAGCTATTTTAGCCAAGGTTCATAAGGTGAACAATGAAGCACACACTGTCAGATAAGTTTGCTAAATAATGCATAACACTTAAAATGCCTATTATTTTCATAGTATTTTTATTTTTCAGAGGCCACTGTTTCTTATCTTCTTTCCCATAACATCCCTGAAACATAAAATACAATATTCTCTCCATTTTAAAGACAAAATATGCTGACTAACTCTTCCAAAGTCACAAAAATTCATGGTAGAACTTTCCCCCAACCCAGTAGTTTTATTTTGCTATATTCTTCAACTAAATTATGATGCCCTATTAGTGTTTTCATTGCAGTTTTAAGCTAAAATGATGTTCATACAGATTTTAATAAAGGAAAAAGTCTTTAGGCTTTATCTTCAACAGAAAACAAGCAATATGCAAAAGTGTCTGTTACGATCTCGATTCTTGTAAAAACAAGCAGAAAGCAAATAAAAGGAAGTAAACTCAAAAGTTAAATGTGATTATACTACTGTTACCACTGAGTGAGAACATTACAGATGATGTTTCTTCTTCCTTATACTTTTCTGTAATTTTCACATTTGGCACAATGGTTATGAATTATTTTGTCATCAGAAATTAATTTCTAAATTCACAAACATTACTATACCAACTTAACTATGCCAATATAATCTCTGATCTTTTGATTATAGTACACTTCATAAAAATGGATATTTGAATTCAATTTTTACAGTAAAAACTAATTCAAAATTTCAAAGCATCAAATACTTACATATTCTTCCCGCTCATGATAAAT
The DNA here is from genome assembly GCF_003031525.2 of Neophocaena asiaeorientalis asiaeorientalis. Lineage (NCBI taxonomy): Eukaryota > Metazoa > Chordata > Mammalia > Artiodactyla > Phocoenidae > Neophocaena > Neophocaena asiaeorientalis. The sequence continues at coordinate 2,263,972 of NW_020174149.1, read as the reverse complement.
TTCCTGAAAGACACTATTCTGCAACTGAGTTATTTCTTGTTTTATTTCCTCAATCTCAGATCCATCATGGTCATCGGACTTTAATCAGAAAGAAAAAAGTGACCTTATAGACTTATGAAAGTAGACTCAAAACAAGTCTTCCTAGTAAGAATTAATGCAACTTCTACAGCAAATCACTCTGTCTGATTTCTATGTATCCTTCTATACCTAGCACATAACAATCTCTCAAAACACTTGTCGAATTAATATTTATTAGTTTATTCTAATCCTGACTTTTCCAAAACCTACAAAAAGGAATTACAAAAATAAAGTCATAAAATTAATTACATAGATTTTTCTTATCTCTTAATTTGCTGTACATTTTCTCTAAGATGACCAACTGCCACCATAAGTAAATGTCAAGAATAGGAACCAGAATACAATTAAACTCCCTGGAACCTTTTTCTATGTAAGATTTGATTTTTAAAAAATTAGTAAACATGTGGCATGTCTACTACAGGAAAGACAATGTAGGACTCACAAAGACTCCATAAAACTCTAAGATAATTAACAAGCCTCTTTAAAAGGTACATGTTTTCAAAGTTAGATGTTTCTATAAAAGTTAAAAAATTAAACTAAAGAAGACCCCATTCCCCACAGCCCAAAATAGGATAAAACTAGAAAAATTTTAAACTATTAAATTAGCTCTACTCAATGCTTAAATGCTCCAATGAGGAAGAAAGCTAACTCAAGTTGGATTAAGATATAATGTAAATCCCTTTGACAAGTAAATTCTTTGTTCAAGGAAACAAAGAATGCCAGTTTTTTCACAGTTTCAAGCCTAAAGAAGGAGGTTTAGTCCAGTTTAAAGTGTCCTAATTCTTCCAGTTCTATTATAATATGAAAACAACTTAAACTATTTGCAAGAAATAGTATGTCCAGCCATTAAAAAGAGAGCTAACAAAAGACATCCTGATCTTTACGACAAAATTCTGCCTTTGGGGGAGTACCCCATTGCCTTGCAGCATGTAGTAGGCTGGTTTTTAATAGATATTATAACAGTCCATCATCAACAGTTTTTTAAATTATTCGAAAATGCTTATCTTACTAACAACCAAGGCAACCATGTAAAATGTTTTTTTAAAGCACTTCATGACATGGGAAAATGTTTACACTATTAATGTAGTAATTTTATTTAAACACAAACACAGAAGGGAAAAATAAAACAAAATGTGAATAATTTTAAAGAGTGTATTTATGCATTACTCTTACGCATAAATAAAATGAGGTACACACAGAGTTCAGTAAGAACCAACTGTTTCCTTACTTCTTCCAAATTATTCTTTTCAACCAATTTCCATCTCAGTCGAGCCTTTAAGCTTTTCAGTGTCTTTTTAATGGACAGCAAGTGATCCACATTGGGGCTCTTATTTAAACATTCAATAATCTGTTTCTTAAACTAAGTGAGAGAAAGAGTTGTTACATTTTCAACACACAGACAACAATATTAATCGAACAGTCGCTTCCTGACCACTCATTAATTCTCTATTAAGATTCAACTAGTATTTACTGAGTTCAGATTGAAATAAGAAATTCTTCAATTTTCAACAAGACAATTCTACCCACTGATTTCTTAATTATCCACATATCTATTTAGAACAGTATCATTCTAGCAATCAAAGAAACAAAGGGAAAAAATATTTCAAGCTGAGACACACAGTGAGACACACTTTGCTACAGAAAATGCAAATTGAATTTCTAGTGAGGATGTAAACTGAAATTACCCTCCCAAAAGTAGCTTGACAGTATGTATCAAGTTTTAAGAATGTTCATTCCTTTTGACTTAGTAATTAACAATTTTTAGGAATCTATTTGAGGAAATACACACAAAATTATGTACAGAGATTATGTATAGGGCTTCCCTGGTGGCGCAGTGGTTGAGAGTCCGCCTGCTGATCCAGGGGACATGGGTTCGTGCCCCGGTCCAGGAAGATCCCACATGCTGTGGAGCGGCTGGGCCCGTGAGCCATGGCCGCTGAGCCTGCGCGTCCAGAGCCTGTGCTCCGCAACGGGAGAGGCCACAACAGTGAGAGGCCCGCGTACCGAAAAATAAAAATAAAAAGATTATGTACAGTGTTATTTATGGTAAAAAAAAAAAAGGAAGTAACCTTAACATCTGATAGATGAAAGGTTAAATAACACTGTACATCTATGCAAGAGATGATGTTTTAATCACTCAAAATGACAGTATACAAGAATTATTAATCATATGGGCAAAGTTTATAATACACAATTAAATGAAGAAAACATTTTCAAAACAGTTTACAAAATGATGCAGTGTATATAATATTCATACATATATATGTCACCATTCACAAAGGAAATACTCTGAAACTAGCAGTAAGTACCTCTTAAGCAAAGGGGACTATAATCAATGTTTTTATTTCTTATCTTTCTGTATATAGCAAGTTTTCTACTGTAAACTTGTATAGGCAAAAAGAAAATGAGGGCTTCCCTGGTGGCGCAGTGGTTGACAGTCCGCCTGCCGATGCAGGGGACACGGGTTTGTGCCCTGGTCCGGGAAGATCTAAAAAAAAAAAAAAAAAAAAAAAAAAAAAAAAGAAAATGATAAAAGTTATGTTTTAAAGGACATAAGAAAATCAAAGATTTAAGACAATAAAAAAATCTCAATATATTTATATCAGTGAAATGCCATTTCCACTACAGGATGAATTTAATTATATACCAGCTAACAATGGCTATAGTGTTTTTCTAGCAATAGTAAATAATTTATCTACACACTGGGTATTAAACTACTTGAGAAAAGTTTAAGTATTAAAAATTTCAAAGCATCAGTATATAAGACCAATAATATAAAGCATAATCCAACCTCAACACTGTCCTTGTACTTGGATTGTACTGTGGCAATAAGCCTTTCCTCTGAACGGATCTTTTGTACTATTTGACTATATGCATTTAAAGTGATCTCCTTGTCTGCATCACCTTGCTCCTAAATGAAATCATACACACAGATTTATATACAAAGGAATACAAAATAGTTAAAACCTTCGATAACAATGGATACACTTTAAAATGATATCCTTAACGAACTTCTATATCTATTTCAAAATATTTCTTAAACATAGATATTTTTCTAGGGAGAAGAGAGATTGATATCAAAGATGTTCATATAGGAAATTTTATTCCCATAACGCTATTATACTTAAAGCTGTCTGAAGTAGTGTTAAAGGAAATCAGGGATACTGTTATGCTAAATGTAAGAACTAAACAATATATAGAACTTCAACACTTTATTTTTAGTTATCTGTTAACAACCACTTCTAAAATCAAGCCTGACAAAACCATCTAAATAAGGACAATTTGACAATAGGGAAATATAGTAATGCGTATTTTTTAATGCCAATCTTTATAAAATCACAAAAGGTAAAGAGAAACAAGCAAAATAAAGAACATAACCAATGAGACTTTGGTAAGCAGCCTGAGAAACTGGTTAAGAGTTCCAGTGATCAATATTAACATTACAAAATACACTAATTTTTAACTTTACACAGCAAAAGAGAGTATACACAGTAGGGAAAGGGAGCTATTAATCAAACTTGTGTATCCACTTCCAAGAGCTGTTTCAGATTTTATTTCAAGTTTTCACAAACTCTAAAGAGTCTTATCTTACACTTACAGTCACTGGGTATGACGGACTCAAAAATCAAGTGCTAACGAAAGCTGACACACTCAGATTAAGAGTTGTTTTCCTGGAATTAAACATTAGATTTTTCTTCATGTGAAATATCCTACTAAAATCAAAATACCAACCACCCTGTGGAAGAATAAGACTTCACACTGTATTTGGATTAGAACTTGACGGTGTTACTATCTCAAATAGGCCTTTACGAGGAAAGCTAAGACTAGTCTTAACACTCTACCTAGTAAGGAAACCACTTTGCTTCAAAGGAAGCAGTAATAAAGATTATCAATACTCACAATCAGAGATATCTCCAGCTCTTTGCAGACACTTGACCCTGCCTTCTCTAGGATTTCATCAATATTACCAATTGTGTCTTCAGAAGTCAGTGATTCTTCCACAGACAGATCAAAGGCCTCGTGTGCAAAAATAAAAAACATGAAGTATCTCATTTAATTATTTCAATTAGTATTGTGTCCCTATACCTGGAGCAGAACATTAACCTATGTACTGGGCAAGGAGGGGGAAATAAACACAAGAAACATAAAGTACTACCCTCACAAAACTTATGCACCAGAAAGAAAAGGTATATACACCTCACATGCCTAAAGAAAACACAGATTTTTGTTTAGGTAATTAGTGATTAAGAGAGATGAGAGGACAATACAGAGGAAAATTATGAAAAAAAACAGGGACAAGACCAAGATGTTTTGGGGGAACAGTAAAAGAGGCAGTCTGACTAAATACTGGTAAAGAACCTTGACTGCTCAGGCAGCAAGTTTAAATCTGACAGGTAGTGGGCAGACAATATCAGCGTTTATACAAAGAAGGGGTATGATTATACCTGGTACTTAATGAGGACCCACTAGCATTAAGGAATATGAAGATTCAAAGTTAAAAATTAAACCCTGATAGTTTCCATCTCATTAGGAAAACTAAGGTGCTTTCTATCAGGAAACAGACTTTATAATAAGGTGTTAAATAGAATAGACATCAGGGGCCCAAACTATAATATAGAACATAAATGTCATAAGCAGTCACTCGGCTTTCAGAGGTTCAGATTTGTGTTTATGGAGGTCTAGATTTGGGAAACAGATATGGAAATGAAAGAAAAGGATAACAGATAATTAACCTAAATGGAAAGACAATTATGATCAATAACAAAAGAAGACAAAGAAATAACTTAGTTACATTAATGTATCCATAAGAAAGTACCAAAAATGAAGAGTTCTAGAAGTAGCAGGAGATTAAAGATTTTTTTTTCCCCAGACAAAGCTAGAACTGCATATTTGGAAATCATTCACACAGAGAGATAAATGACACTATAGGTGTCTTTCCCTTTGCTCAGGAGGATGTAAAGCACACAGAAGAACAAAGAATCAATAACAAAATTAGGCCAAAATTTAATTAGGATTCTGAGTACACTACACAAAGCCACATGCCTCCAAGCCTTTTAGAAAATTACATGGTGTTTTCACAATAATAATTAAGAACTAAAAAAACAAAAATATATGCAAGATACCTTTTCTAATATCTAATATCAAAAGAGACTAATATTCCCCATTTATTTTAGATATCTTTAGGATATTTAAGATAACTAAAACTTAAAAGATTTACACTGCTAAACAACATTGTAATCATGGCTAGTTAGCCAACTAATGTTAAAACACATATGTCCTGCTAAAAAAAGAAACCAAAAAGAGGAAAGCTCTACTACCCTCAAAGCACACACCCTTATCTCTACACCGTAGCTGTAAAATATACACTACACTTGTAATAAACTCCACTGATATTATCTTACACCTGTAACTTGACTGAAGATGTTTTCATATATGTCCTAAACAGAGAATGCAAATGTGTAAATCCCTCACTCTTCTATCCCAGCATTCTCATTCATATTCTCATTAATATTTTTTCTCTTTTTTATCTCTCTCTCCCTCCCTCCCTCACTCTCTCTCCCAGAAAGAAGTAAATTACATGTGGACAATTTAAAAATAAAACATTCCCTGGTTTATGCTATGACACCACTCGGCAACAGCTATTGTTACCTTTAAGGTATTCTGAAACCATGTTACAAGATGTTGTAGAGAAACCTCTGTTTCACTTCTAACGCTGGTGAACTTCTCTCTTTTATTACACTTCCAGTCATAAAATTTCTTCAGTATTTCTTCAGAGTTTGTCCCTTCTTTGGCCTGTCCATATACTGCTTCTAAAGAGGCTGACAAATCCTGCAGAGAGATACTTCTGTTTTTTAAAGTTTATTAATTTTATATTAGGATTCAAGCACCATATTAGAATCTGAGAGAAAAGTAGTATGTTGAATCCCTATCTTTGAGCATTTTATAAATAAAACTTAGAATAATTAGACATAAAAGCATAAAACTACCTATAAGGTGATTTATTTGGACTGTAAGAGTAAACGTTAAGTGAATTAAGGTTATAAATAGAAAGTTTCATATTCTTAGGTTTTTAATCAAGTAGAAATTATCCTTTTTTCTCTGACTTTACATAAGAATCACTACTATTTTGTCCTGATATGGAAGTTTCTAAGAGCTACTGCTAAGTAAAAATAAACACATCAAAATATTCAAATAATTCCAATTAAGGAAAGACATTAAGCATGTGTGTGTGTGTGTGTGTGTGTGTGTGTGTGTATGCACTTAAAAGCATTTTTAGAAAGGCTTAGAAGAGACAAAAGAGCTTGATGGCTCTCTCTAGGAATCAGACTCTAGAAATGTCACAGAGACAAGAGGAAAACTTAATAGACCCCAGAAATTTTTATCACAAAACTCTGAGAAACCCTTGGAAAGAGAGAGGATGGCTGGTGCTTGGCACTGAATGAATACGGTCATACCAAGTGGGAGAAGGCCTGTACCACAGCAGAGAATATCCTGTGGGACAAGAACTGTCTTCATACGCCCTTCTTTCTCCCTCACACTGGGCAGGAAACCAGCAGCACAAGCAAGAGGCAAGGATTTATACAAGTACAGTATAGGAATCTAGATGAGGCAGAAACTGATAACCAATAAAAAAGGATTGGCCAAGCACTCTCTTTTCTTCCCTTTTGCCCTGAATACCTGGTAGCATTTACACCCATGGGTAGCAGCCCCTGGAAAAGAGCAGTGGCTCTTTTCCTCCCAGGACTGGGAGGTCCTCTGAAGAGTAAGATCATCTAGAAGAAAAGCCAATAAGAAGTAGTTGAGCCCAGACTGCAACCCTAGAAGTTCTGTGTAACAAACCCATCCTATTCCCTAAACCCATCTGAAGTTACGGTCCAAGCTTTCACCCCTCCCTAGGTCCCATTACCACACTATCACATATGTATACAACAGCACACTAAGGCAGTTTATAATTCTTCAAGAGAATATGAGGTCCTGAGGGGAAGTACAGGGGAGGATGAAATGTGTGAATAATACAAGCATTCTGAAAGAAATATAATAAACTAAGCCACCTTATAAAAAGGAAGCAAAATCAGTAGCCCAGATAATAGTAAGAACTCAAAATAAACATAACAAATATTCTCAAAGAAAGAAAATTGGAAACATAAAGCAAAACCAAGTAGCTATGAATAACAACTGAAATTATTAAGTATGAAAGAAATAATCTTTGAAATAAAGAACACAAGGGATTGGTTAAGTGGCAGAAGAAATGCAGCAAAAGAACCAATTAGTGACTAGGTTGTTAAGTCAAGGATCCTTCCAAAAAGACACAGAAAGGGATAAAAAGATAGAAAAAAATGAATGAATTTTAATTAAAATATGTAAAGAACAGAAGTTTAAACATCCATCTAACAGAAGTCTCAGAATGAAAGAAAATATAAATGAGGTGGGAGGGAGCGGGGGAGGGGACAGTATTTTAAGAAATAATTATCAAATATTTCCTAGAGTTAAAGAAAAGCCTCAAACTGAATTGCCCTAGGTTAAATCTAAACTTACATATGTTTCAGTGCAATTTAGGAAATAAGTCAAGATAAAATGATCAAGCTCCAGGAGGAAAAAAGGTAACAGAAGAACAAAAATCAGACTCATATCAACTACTGAAATAAGAAAACAATGGATTATTATTGTCAAAGGTCTGAAGAGAAAATGGACCTAATATTTTGTAGCTCACTAAACAATTATTTAAAGAACTTAAATGTAAGCAATTGTTTAAATATTTAAATTGTTTAAATACAATATCCTGAGACATTCAATACATCACAAAATCAACCACTCAAAGCCCTCCTTGAAAGTACTCTCAAAGAAAGTATTCCAATACAGAGTAAACCAAAAGATATCCAATAATTTACAAAATAAATAAGAGTGAGAAAATAACTCTAAAGTCTGTTACTTGAGATATCATATACAGTATCTGTAACAATCTCTGAGTAAAATCCTAGACAACAATTGTGGTTGTTAGATTCATGGGAAGGAGATACAGACAGACAAAAAGACACACCAGAGGCAAGTGAAAATGTTCTAAGATATCAGGGGTAGAAGGTGAAAAAAAAGGGAGGAAAAAAAAGAAACCATGATAAACAGAAACACAAAAATAATCACAGAAATAAGTTCTAATAAAACAGTAATTGCTACTCATCAAAAGGCAGATTTACACATTGGATTCTTTTTAAAAATGATCTGTTAGTGTGTTGTCTAAGAGAGACATTTAAAATAAAGGGAGAAAAAAAGAAAATATATATAAAGCAAATATTAACCAGAAAGACAGGTGGGATAAGAATTTTAAAAGAAAACAAAAATAAAATTTTATCCCAAAACATCATAAGGGAAAAATAATGTTACATAACAGCTAAAAATACATAACAATCACAAATTCATTAACACTCAACAATACAGCAATGAAATATTTTGAACAATTTAAAGAAGCAGAATATATAACAATATATTAACTAGAATATATAACAAAAATATCCCCAAACTGATCAGATAAAAAACTAAGCAAAGATACAGAAGATTAAAGCTTAAAATAATAGCTATAGGTCAGAAACTGCACACAAAGAAAACCTAGAATATACTTTCTTTTTGAACTTAAAAGGAACGGTCATGAAAAATTAACCGTGTATTGTAGGCCACAAAAAAAATCTCAATAAATGCTGAGGAAATCAAAATCATGACATTTCACTTCTTTGACCCTCATTATCAAAGTATAAGTTATATTTCTTAAGTATTTACTTGAAGAATATAAATAAAAATCTAACTATTTTTCAGCAAACTAAACAGAAGCTTAAAGAATAATCTGGTGCCCAGGAGTGGGATTCCTGGATCACATGGTAAATCTATTTTTAGTTTTATAAGGAACCTCCATACTGTTCTCCATAGTGGCTATACCAATTTACATTCCCACCAACAGAGTAAGCGGGTTCCCTTTTCTCCACACCCTCTCCAGCATGTATTATTTGTAGACTTTTTGATGACGGCCATTCTGGCCAGTGTGAGGTGATATCTCACTGTAGTTTTGATTTGCATTTCTCTAATAATTAGTGATGTTGAGCATCTTTTCATGTGCTTTTTAGCCATCTGTATGTCTTCTCTGGAGAAATGTCTATTTAGATCTTCCACCCGTTTTCTGACTGGGTTGTTTGTTTTATTGATATTGAGCGGCATGAGCCATTTGTATATTTTGGAGATTAATCCCTTGTCAGATGCTTTATTTGCAAATATTTTCTACCATTCTGTAAGTTGTCTTTTCATTTTGTTTATGGTTTCCTTTGCTGTGCAAAAGCTTTTAAATTTAATCAGGTCCCATTTGTTTATTTTTGCTTTTATTTTCATTACTCTAGGAGGTGGACTGAAAAAGATCTTGCTGTGATTTATGTCAAGAAGTGTTCTGCCTATGTTTTCCTCTAAGAGGTTTATAGTATCCAGCCTTACATTTAGGTCTTCAATCCATTTTGAGTTTATTTTTGTGTATGGTGTTAGGGAGTGTTCTAATTTCATTCATTTACATGTAGCTCTGGAGAAAGCCATAATTCAAAAAGATACACGCACCCTAATGTTCACTGTAGCACTGTTTACAATAGCCAGGACATGGAAGCAACCTAAACGTCCATCAACAGAGGAATGGATAAAGAAGATGTGGTACATATATACAGTGGAATATTACTCAGCCATAAAAAAAGAATGAAATAATGCCATCTGCAGCAACATGGATGGACCCAGAGATTGTCATACTGAGTGAAGTCAGAGAAAGACAAATATCATATGATATTGCTTATATGTGGAATCTAAAAAAAGGGTACAAATGAACTTATCTACAAAACAGAAACAGAGTTACAGATGTAGAAAAATATGATTCCGGGTGGGGGGAAATATACACACTACTATATATAAGATAGATAACTCATAAGAACCTACTGTATAGCACAGGTAACTCTACTCAATACTCTGCAATGGCCTACATAGGAAAAGAATCTAAAAGAGAGTGTATATATGTAACTTATTCACTTTGCTGTACACCTGAAACTAACACAACATTGTAAATCAACTATACTCCAGTAAAAATTTAAAAAAAAGAATAAACTGGTCACCGAGGAGAATAGTAGAAAGAGAGACAAACCAGATTTGGCAAAACTTCTTTTAAGATTAAACTTTAAAAAGAAAAGAGCTTTAAAAATGACCTTGTTTGCCAATCCTTCACCTCTGTTTTCTAACAGTTAATGAGAAGAAATAAACCTTTACAGGGTAAAGTAGAAGCTGCAATGCAGAGAGGTGAATTCTTTCAACACTATCCTTTTATATGAAAATCTCACTTCACCATTCTGGAATAACCTGTACTATTTATGCAATTCCATTTAAGAAAATGTTTCAAACCAGGGCTCCAATGGCTCCTGAACCATACACAGTAATACGAAAACTACACCTTCATCTACGTGGACAAAAAGAGACCATGCCCTTGTCCTGGCTATTGTAAAAAGAGCTGCAGTGAACACTTTGGTACATGACTCTTTTTGAATTATGGTTTTCTCAGGGTATATGCCCAGTAGTGGGATTGCTGGGTCATATGGTAGTTCTATTTTTAGTTTTTTAAGGAACCTCCATACTGTTCTCCATAGTGGCTGTATCAATTTACATTCCCACCAACAGTGCAAGAGTGTTCCCTTTTCTCCACACCCTCTCCAGCATTTATTGTTTCTAGATTTTTTGATGATGGCCATTCTGACCAGTATGAGATGATATCTCATTGTAGTTTTGATTTGCATTTCTCTAATATGATGTTGAGCTTTCTTTCATGTGTTTGTTGGCAATCTGTATATCTTCTTTGGAGAAATGACTATGTGTCCATCATCGGATGAATGGATAAAGAAGATGTGGCACATATATACAATGGAATATTACTCAGCCATAAAAAGAAACGAAATTGAGATATTTGTAGTGAGGTGGATGGACCTAAGAAAATTCCGTTTTCTTAAATGGAATTGCATAAATAGTATAGGTTATTCCAGTCTGTCATACAGAGTGAAGTAAGTCAGAAAGAGAAAAACAAATACCGTATGCTAACACATATATATGGAATCTAAGGGAAAAAAAAAAAAGGTCATGAAGAACCTAGGGGTAAGATGGAAAAAAAGACACAGACCTACTAGAGAATGGACTTGAGGATACAAGGAGGGGGAAGGGTAAGCTGTGACAAAGTGAGAGAGTTGCATGGACATATATACACTACCAAACGTAAAATAGATAGCTAGTGGGAAGCAGCCGCATAGCACAGGGAGATCAGCTCAGTCGTTTGTGACCACCTACAGCGGTGGGATAGGGAGGGTGGGAGGGAAGGAGATCCAAGAGGGAAGAGATATGGGAACATATGTATATGTATAACTGATTCACTTTGTTATAAAGCAGAAACTAACACACCATTGTAAAGCAATTATACTCCAATAAAGATGTTTAAAAAAAAAAGAGACAGTGCCCAGATGTCCCTGAATATCCTTTTCTCCAATTCTCCAGCAAGCTTATTCCCTACAGTATAAAACAAGACAGCTATTATTCAACTTGGTATTAAAGATACTGACATACAGTAAAAATTCTAAGATACATAAAAGGTAGAAGGAGTAGAAGAGGGTTATTGTGTTCAAATGATATGACCACACAGAAAGCTCAGAGCATCAACTGACAAAAACTAAAGGAGAGTTCAGCAGAGTTGCCAGAGAGACAATATATAAAAATCAATAGTATCCCTCTACACCATCAAAAATAACTAGGAAATGGAAAATAAGATAACATTCACAAAAGCAATCAAAAGTATAAATGTCTTGGAGTTAAATGAAGAAAATGCATGAGGCGCTATGGAGAAAACTTTTAAACATCATTAAAAAACATAATAAAAGATGTGAATAAGTAGAAAGACTATGTTAACAGGCGGAATGACAACACTGTCACACTCATTCATTCCAAATTAGTCATTTCTGAGCTGAAAGGATAGGACTAAAGACAAGGTTCCACAACATCATACAGCTACTGTACTCCATCCCCTATCACAGATCTTAAAAGCCCTATAACTCAAGGATCAGGATCCCTCTCCCTAACTCTAACATATGGCTTTACTAGATTTTCTGCTAGAATTCAGTGGGTAACAGGGACTCACCTGCCTGCTACTGCTCCTGTCTCTGTGAGTTTTCCCAAAGAATGCTGCTCTAGCAAGCCTGACATGCCTGATCATTTCACCTTATTTGCAGGATAAATACATATACATACATAAACACGTTAAATATATCAATATAAAATTTTAACACCATTAAAAAGAAACTAGGATTTATCAAAGAAAAACTTTTGCAGCCATCAGTAGTATCTTAAGTCTAAAGGTAAATGCTAATTTCACCTCTCAAACGATAAACATATTTTAATGTATATTTAATGTATTTTTAGTATCTTTTAAAATTCCAACCTGTAATGTTTTCAAGCGTTTATTAAGAGGTAACTCATCAACTTCCAGAATAAAAACTTCTACTGCCATATGCAGCTTCTGTTGTACTTCATTTCTTTCGGCTATCAAAATATTCCCTTCATTCTGGAGGAAGGAAAAAACGAATAACCATCATTAATATATCAGGTGTTTTTTTTACACACTGAGCTCTATGAAAAAAACTGATCTCTTAAAGTTAGTAAAATTTAACATTACATTCTCCAAACATAGTAACACTTCAGACAAACACCTGTCTCCTTAGATAACCAAAATGACAGTTTTCTCTCCCTTAATTAGAAATAAGATTTACGTTCAACAATTCTGCTCTGTTAATCTTCATCTTTTCCTATCATTTCTGCAACAATAAAATTTTTGCTTTTCTTAAGAAAATTATACAAGTATCTATGGCTAATTACACACTGTCTCCTTCCTACTCTCAGCCCACCCTCAATTCCTTCATCTACTTATCTTTCAAGATTCAGTTAATCTCCACCATGATAAAACCTCCAATTCACCCAAAAGGCTATGTTTGCAAATAGATATGAGAGATATCCAAGAATGCTGTGAATTACCTCTGTTATAGTACTTACCAAACTATATTAAAACTATCTATTTATATATCCGGCCAATACCCAAGGTAGATAGAGGGATAGGACCACGTCTTAAACAAATGCATGTGTCTACTACCTGTAACAGTGTCTGGCACATACACTTAAAAGCCTGAATGTTAGAATACTCTTTTTTGTGTAAGCTCAACCAGACCATTATATAACTAATTATAAAGACAAAAGAAAAGAATCTCTTTCATCAAAAATACACCTGGTGGGCTTCCCTGGTGGCACAGTGGTTAAGAATCCGCCTGCCAATGCAGGGGACACAGGTTCCATCCCTGGTCTAGGAAGGTCCCACATGCCACGGAGCAACTAAGCCCGTGCGCCACAACTACCGAGCCCACGAGCCACAACTACTGAAGCCTGCGTGCCTAGAGCCCGTGCTCCGCAACAAGAGAAACCACCATAATGAGAAGCCCGCACACAGCAACGAAGAGTAGCCCCTGCTCACCGCAATTAGAGAAAGCCCACTAGCAGCAATGAAGACCCAACACAGCCAAAAATAAATAAATAAGTAAATTTATTTTTAAAAAAAAAGTACACATGGCAATCAAGTTAAGGAACTGTGCGAAATATATAAATGAAAATAACAATACTGACCCAAATTAAGTACAAGTAGGGAAATAAAATGACAACTTTATCTGAGGGACAATTATGACTCTCTATTTATCCAATAATCTACTCTTCAGTCAGTCAAATGAACTTTAGGGTAATAAAGCCTAAAAGTCAGTCCTGAAGCATCAGCAGTAGTGGAAATAAATTGCTTCAAAAAAAAAAATCATATACCAAGTCCTAGGTATATACTAAGCCCTCTCCCTCCCTGTGATAAATCACTTTCCTATGCTCAAATGACAAAAACAAAACAAAACAAAAATTAAAAAGCAGTCCTTTTTCATCTTTTCATCTTACTACATGAAAATACATGATGAAGTATTTTAATACTGGCAATATGGTTTAAATGGAACTAGAATACACTTTGTAATCAGACATACCTGGGTTCAAATTCCATATTAACATTTAGAACTACGTAATCTTGAGCAATTTCGTTAAACCCTGTGGGCCTCAGTTTCCTGAGGAGCAAAAGTGCCAAGTGCCCTTTTTTTTTTTTTTTTTCTCAGTACGCGGGCCTCTCACTGTTGTGGCCTCTCCCATTGCGGAGCACAGGCTCCAGACGTGCTCCATGGCATGTGGGATCTTCCCGGACCGGGGCACGAACCAGCATCCCCTGCATTGACAGGCGAACCACTGCGCCACCAGGGAAGCCCAAAAAGTGCCCATTTTTAAAAGTTAGTGTACGAAAAGTTTATAAAGTATCTATAACACTGCCTGTGTTTCATAGAGATTCAAAAATTATTACTTCTGTCACTTTTTTTCTTCCATAATCAGAAGTAACCAGTAACCAGGTCTAATATGTAAAATAACCCAAATCGAATCCTTTATCCAAATTAAACATTCCTGGCATTTTCAAAGGCCTAGTTATTCTGTTTACTTTTCTCATTCAGAGCCAGTTACGCTGCCAACTGGCCAACATAGAATGAATAGGAAATAAGACTTTCAGGGTACAATCCCCAGAGGCAGAAACCACCGATACTTAAGATAGGACAACTCCAAATACAAGTTTAGGGCTCATAGGTACTATGGAAAACTATGCTTGTTGTACCAAATATCTTTATATGAAAAAGAAGGAGTTCCATTCAGCTCAATATAATAAACTAAAGAAAATTCCAAGAGGAAATAAATATATTTTTACCTACACTAATGAAGGAGTCACATGAAATATTCCATTCTTCATATCCCTCCCCTACCCACACATGGATGGCTTAGATAGCATTTAACAGTAAAGCAGAGTCCTATAATGCAGCATAAAACACGCCACTCAGACCAGAAGACAAGATCTACATTAGCAGTTGTGGGAGCCACTCTGGCTTACAAGCCTCATGCCCCTCAAAAGCCACCATCTCTTACAGGTATAGCTGCCAGGGTCCCTCAAGGGGTATGCCCAGTTGCAAGTATTTGTAGTTTACAGTTCCTCCCAGTCCAGATACAATTTACCAATCAGGGGTTTTATTTTTACCTAAACAATGTTGCCAGTAACATGACTGAAATACCATTTCATCAAATTACCAAGGGAACAGAGAGAGGTAAATTCTCATGCAAAAGGGACTGCAAAAGGGTTAACTAACCCTTTTTCCACAATCACTACTTATCTATCCTAAAAGAAAAGAAATCAAATTATTAATATGAAGATATGTAAAAGTTAAAGATTTCACATAAAGTATCATTCCAATATCTGCAGTCCTTCTGCTTTCGTGAAAGACATTATCTTATGTTCAACAGATAAAAATCATCATAGAGAAAAATTCTTAACCCACCATATTCTGACAAGTTTGAATCTTCTCCTGAGCCAGACAGTATTCTGCCCAAATTATCTCTAATTCATTCAGAGAAGCTGGGAGAGTAAAGCAGCCTTCATCCAACACTTGTATAGCATCTGACAGGTCATTTCCAAAATGAGCATTGATATTGACACATCTATTAAAACAGCAAAAAGGAAAAGATCAAAAAATTTTTAAGGTGCTGTGAGAAAAAAAATTACACTTAAATACTAATGGTCTAAAGTTACCATTTATAACACTGGCTATGAAGAGGTACTTTTTAAAATCATATAAAATCATAAATAACTTTGATACAATTAAAAACATAATTGATTGAGAAAAAATTTAAATATCTTTTTCAAAAAGCTTTATATAAAAAGACAACTTCAAAAGTCTGCAGATTTTAAATGATATTAAATTAGATTTATAAATAATTCTGTAAAATTTTATACTTAAGCCAATCTTGCTTACCAAGATGACAGGCACATAGTCCTTTGACCTTAATAAGCAGACTAGCATTTGCAGAGTTTTTTAAAATATCCAAAAAGAAAAAGCAATGAGAAAGACCAAATAGCAAAACCAACAAGGCCCATCATTTTCTTTTTTCTCGCTTCCAGTTAGACTGCCACCATTCTAACAGCACATTATTTCCTCAAACACGGGTTAAAATATTTTGAACTGTTTTGGTCCAAAGTCTATCTCACAGCTTTGCAAGTGTAGTCACCTGAATTTTTGGTTGTGCATTAAAAGTTGATTAAGCTCTAGAGAGACTTACTCAAACTATTTAGAAACTTATAAACCAGATACCGATTGATGGATTTATACTGGAGAACATAAATTCCCACTGGACAAAAGACGAATGTGCAGGATTAATTCAGGGCAACATCTTCTTAGTGTTTCAAAGTACATGAGAAAATGAATTACTGATTTAAGTTGTATGTATAGCACAAAAAGAGAACTAGGTTGTTTTGAGAACTATTTTTTCCACAGTGCAGAAAAGGGTAAAAAATTATCCCTAACCAATAATAAAGCAATCCTCTATAAAGTAAAATACCTATATAATTCATATATAGAGTCTGAGATATGCTGAATAAACTCTGCACAAAACTTGCTAACCAATTTCTTCTAACTCCATGAACACTACTTTCTTCTTTCTTTAGACAGAGTATTATTAAGTTAGATTACTGAAATCTAGTTTCAGTATAGGACTGAAAATAACCCCAAGCAAAACAAGAGGACATAGTGGTTTCTCATCAAACTACCACTTAGAAGTTGTGTTGACTTTTTAATTTCATTCTCATAGATGACTTTTAGGACACTATCATGCCACACGGTGTCAACAGAACACTAACAAAAACAATATAAAATTTGTCTCAGGAGTAACTATTTTTAGTTTCCTTCTTTAAAGTAATAAAAATACAAAGATTAAGTTACAAAGCAAAAATGGCAGGCATACAAAACAAAGCACCAATTAATTAGCATTTGTTTTAAACTATCCTTCTTAAAAATATGCTTTTACCTACCTAATTTCTTTCAATATTTCAACCTTAGCTGCTAGATTTTTCATTCTGGTACCTACACAAGTCTTAAGAGTACTTTCTAAATGTTTAGTCAAATCCATGGTAGTTGCTTTCTCTTGCTGAAGCAAAGAACAAATACATCTTAGTTAGACCCAAATAGGAAACTGTATTTTTACTGTTATTTAAATGATTTTTAGGCGTAATTAAAATTTTAAAGGCTAAAAAATACTAGGCGACAGGATAACAAACACTGATTTCCCTACTAGCTAGGATCTGAAAAAGATAAACTATTCCAGTCTTCTGCCTTCACACAGAGACACTCTTATATTGCATCCTAATAAGAAACCAAATAAAAACAAAATTTCACATATTATATGTCTTAATACTTAGATTTTAAAAAGAAAAATAAAAGATACCCTTAAAAACCAAATGATAATCAATGACAATTTGTTTTCTGATGAAGTCTGATATCATTCTGCATTTTAAAAGAATCAAAAACATAATTTCCTTGACCCAAGCTACATTAAACTCCTTGATTCTGAGTGGTACCTTAACAATATGTTTAATATAATTATTCAAAATAATGTGTAGAGCAGTAATATGGATAAAGACCTGCAATTTTATTCCAATTATACTACAAACCAGGTATTACACAGTTAAACACAGAACTTTTACTCAATCTTTAAACACCATGTTCTCTGGTGTTCACATTCTCTCCAATGCTTCAGTTAAATAAAAAGAGAGCCAATACTGAATGCTGATTAATAGTAAGTTAACATTTGGGAATGCTCATGCCCATCTGCTCCCATTTGCTGAGGAGGATGACCATGAAGAAGCAGTTATGTTTGTTCTTAAATCTGTTTATATCCACTGTAATTGCTATGATAATTACTCCAAAAATCACATAAATCTAAGAAACAGAAGTGGGAAAATAAAAAGTTGTTGAATCTTTGAAAATGTGTTTAATGCTTTACAAAGACTCGATAAAAGCAAATTTTTAGTACAAATTGCTAATGAAATACATGTGGATGAGAACTATAAAATTCTGAAGAATCATTTAAATCTAAAAGAAATGTCAACTCAGTTTACTTCTCAACTGTCTTAAACTTACTGTTAATCCACCTGTAAAAAAAAAAAGAACCAGAGCTCAGATGACAAATAATTAGTATGGTTTTTAAGACAAACAACAAATAAAACAAATAGAAAAGATGCCAAACTTAAACCCAACCACATTAATAATTACATTAAATGAAAATTAGCTAAACACTCCAATTAAAAGATGTGAGATTATCAATCTGGACAAAAACAGCTCAGACTCAACCATATAAGCTGCTTATTAAAACACTTATTAGATATAAAGAGACAGATAAAAATTAAAGGATGGAAACTATATACAAGGCAAACATTGCTATATTAATATCAGGCAATGTGGACTTCAGTACCGGGAGCACTCCCAGCAATAAACTGGGATATTTCATAAAGACAAATGAATTAATTCATCAAGAAGACACAACAATTCTAACTGTGAATGCACCTAATAACAAAGCTTCAAAACCACAAAGTAAAACCTGACGGAACAAAAGGAAGAAATACACAAAACCACAATAATATCTGGATATTTTAACACTCCTCTCTCTGTAACTGAAGGAACAAGTAAACAGAAGATCAGTCATGATACAAAAATCTTAAACAATACTATCAACCAATTCGACCTAACTAACATTTATAAAACACTCCACCACACAACTGTAGAATACACATAATTTTTAAAAGCATATGGAACATTTCCAAGGACAAACAATATGCTGGATAATAAAACAAATATCAATAAATGTGAAAGGACTGAAACCATACTGAGTATGCTCTCTGATGCTAAGAAAATAAAATATCAGTAACAAAAATATACTGGAGGGAAATCTCCAAATCTGTGGAAATTAGGCAACACACTTCTAAATAGCTCATGATTAAAAAAAAAATAAATAATGGGAAGTTTTAAAATGTTTGATTAAATAATAAAAAAACATATCAAAATTTGTGGACTACAAGTAAAGTGATGCTTAAAGGGAAATCTTTAAACATTATAAAAGAACAAAAGATTAAAAACAATTATATGAATAAAAAATAAAACAATGATACAAATTTCCATCTAAAGAAGCTAGAAGAACAAACTGAAGGAAGGAAATAATAACAATAAGTAAAGAAATCAATAAAGTAGAATAGAGACAAACAATAAAGAAAAAAAAATCAACAGAAGCAAAAATTAGTTCTTGAAAAATGTTAAGGACTTCCAGTTTCCAGTCCAGCATGTAAGAAGAAAAGTCACCAGTCCATTCTAACAAGTAAAAAGTTGAGCAACTGAAAAATCAACAATTTTTCTTAGATTTGTCACAGAGGTAAGGTCACAAGGCACAACTGGAAAGACAAGACAGGCTAATAAAGGAAACTCAAAACTTTCTGGAGCAGCAATCCCCACCGCCCAGGGAAGAAGTCTGGAGTAGGGAAGCTGCAACTGTAACTGACATATTGCTAAAGGCTCAGTATGAACAACTGAAAGTTAAAAACACCAGGGGGACCCCATCATCAGGATGCCCCCACATTTTTTTGAGTTTTACCTCCTCGATCTCCAGCAGGTTCTCACAGTAAATCCCCTCAAGCTTCCAGCAGGAGGAGGGGAAAAGGAACCATTTTGAAATATGTTAGAATATTCTGTACTTAACAAGATCTGCCCTCAGTGGAAACCATTTAAACAGAGCCTACCTGCTAGGATTTTATCCAAGCCTAATTAACCTGGGGGAAGGGAAATACCCAAATCCAGCCCACTCTAGCCATCCTCCTTTCTAAAGGGAGTGGGGGAGAAAACCAGTTGCAAGTGCGAAATTCACAGTCCAGAGGCACAGGCTCACTAAAAGACCTTCTTAGTCTTTTCAGACTATAAAACGCTTCTCCTTCCCCCACACCTAATCATCACATTTACTAAATTCCTATTTATAGAAGTTCCTTTCACCAAATACATCATGCCTGGCTATCAAAAAAAAAAGCTTGTAAGACATGTTAAAAGACAAAAACACAGTTGGAAGAGACAAAGCAAACATCAGCATCAAATTCAGATCCGGCAGGAATATTGGGATTATCAGACAGGAACTTCAAACATGGTAGGATAAATATGCTAAGGGCTCTAACAGATAAAGTAGACAGCATGCAAGAACATACAGGCAATGTAAGCAGAGAGATGGAAATTCTAAGAAACAAACAAACAGAATATGCCAGAAATCAAAAACACTGTAGACAGAAATGAAAAATGCTTTTGATGGGCTTATCAGTAGAGTAGATATGGCTGAGGAAAGAATATAATCCAAAATACGTAAATCCATATATCCACAAAAAGACCTGTAGAAGAATATTCACAGTGGCTTTATTTATAATGGCCCAAAACTGAAAACAACCTAAATGCCCATGAATAAGAAAATGAGTAAATAAACTGCAGTATATTCATAGAATGGAACACTACTTTGCAATAAAAATGAACAAACTACTGATAAACACAACCTCAATAAATCTCACAGACATTATTCTTTAAGCGAATGAAGCCAAACATAATAGAATATGTATCAGAGGATTATTCCATTTATATGAAGTATAGGACCAGGAAAACGAAACTGTGGTTATATATAAATCAGAAGAATGGTTGCCCTGAGTGGGAGGAAGAGAGGATAGGCCAGAAAGAGATACCAAGGAACTTTCCAGGGTTGAAAGAAAGGCTTTATATCTCCAACAGGCAACGCCATTGGCTTATAATCCATTTACTCTCTTCATGGAAGGGGACCAGGACACCCATAGAGAAAATAAAAGGCAGGTGACTAGTCTAATCTCCTTGTCAACTAAACCTTTAAAAAGAAAACAGACTGTTTTCTAAGAGGAAGAGAACTTATCTCTGAAATGCACTTAGCAAGATGTTGCTGGCTATAGGATTAGTTATAAAGGATAAAACCCACAATTTATGGATTTATGAGTCAGAGTTCCCTGAAGAATGCCACATATGAATCTAGGGGCTGGAGATTGAGTTCAATCACCAATGGTCAATGACTTAACCAGGCCTATGTAATAAAACCTTGATTTAAAAAAAACTCAGAAAAAAATTTAAAAGTTCAGAATGATGAGCTTTGGGGGAGCTTCCAGACTGGTGAACAAATCCATGTGCTGGGAGAGTGGCAGGCCCAGAGACCCCCCCAACCCCCTTCATAACTTCCCCTATGCATCTCTTCCTTCTACTTGGCTGTTCCTGACTTTTATCCTTTATAATAAAACTGTAAGCATAAGCATAGCACTTCCCTGAGTCCTATGAGTTGTTTTAGAGAATTACTGAATTGAGGGCAGGGGGTGGGGGTGGGGTCATAGGAACCCTCAAATTTATACTCAGCCAGACAGAAGTGTGGGTAGCCTGGGACGTGATTTGTGGCTGGTACCTGAACTGGGCTAAATCTTGAGGGACTGAGTCCTTACCTTGTGGAGTCTGAGATAACTCCTGGTATTTAGTGTCAAAAATGAATTGATGGACATCCAGTTGGTGTTAGAGAATTGGAAAATAGTGTTGGGATAACATATTTAGAATCAGAAAAAGCTACACATTTGAAAACCACAGTATTCTTGGCGGGGGGGGGGAAACTGCCCCGAATCTGAGCAAACCTCGAGACCTAACTACCATAAAAGGAAACACATGGAGATACAGGAGCCTGTTAAGCAACACAAGGATGCAGATTAAGCAATTTAAGAGATCTATCAACCAAAATGCAATGTATGGGCCTAATAGGAATTCTGATTAGAAGAAACCAACCGTAAAAGGACATTCATGGAGCAAATATGGGAAACCTGAACACTGACTGGATATTAAATGATATTAAGGAATTATTGTTAATTTTTAAGTCAGTATTATGGTTATGTCTTTTTTTTTTTTTTTTTTTTTTTTGCGGTATGCAGGCCTCTCACTGTTGTGGCCTCTCCCGTTGCGGAGCACAGGCTCCGGACGTGCAGGCTCAGTGGCCATGGCTCACGGGCCCAGCCGCTCCACAGCATGTGGGATCTTCCCAGACCGGGGCACAAACCCGTGTCCCCTGCATCGGCAGGCAGACTCTCAACCACTGCGCCACCAGGGAAGCCCTGGTTATGTCTTTTTTGAAGTTCTTTTCTATTAGAGATACATACAAAAGCACATACATTAAAATATTATGAACGGGATTTGTTTTAAAATTAGTAGATTTAAAAAAAAACTGCTGTGTATTTAATAATTGTAAAAACTGGGTGATGGATACATAAGAATTAATTATTCAATTCTCTCTTTTTAAAATGTTTGAGGGACTTCCCTGGTGGCTCAGTGGTTAAGAATCTGCCTGCCAATGCAGGGGACACAGGTTCGATCCCTGGTCCAGGAAGATCCCACATGCCACAGAGCAACTATGCCGGTGCACCACAACTACTGAGCCTGCGCTCTAGAGCCCGCGAGCCACAACTACTGAAGCCCACGTGCCTAGAGCCCATGCTCCTCAACAAAAGAAGCCACCGCAATGAGAAGCCTGCGCACCACAACGAAGAGTAGCCCCCACTCGTCGCAACTAGGGAAAGCCCGCACACAGCAACAAAGACCCAACGCAGCCAAAAATAAATAATAGATTAAATAAATAAAATGTTTGAAAATTTCCATAGTTAAAAATTTTAAAGAACATAAGAGGAAATGTAACTGAGAAATTATTAATCTCTCAAACATCCAATGAAATCCAAAGATGATTAGCTTGTAGCATAAGAAAAATATCTATAAACAAATATTTAAAAAAAGGAGAGAATAGAGTGGGGAGATGAAGGGAAGGAAAGGAAAGGAGACAGAAAATTAAACAAAAAATAAGAGCAAATGAATATAAGGATTTCCCAGTTCATCATTCTTTACCTTACGCCATTGAACATACCATACCTGCAGCTCCTGGACAGTCTGTTCTACTTTCAATTCTAATGCCTTATACCTTTCAAGAAGAACCTCCTTCTCTGTTTTAAGCCTTTCATTTTCTTCAATCAGTTTCTGGTCCTGCTTAATTTTTGCCAGGCTGACATTCAACCCAAAATTAAAGCCACCAACAGCCAAATTTTCCCTATTAAAAACAAATTCACTCATTGTAAAAAACAAACTGTGTAAGTGTTACAGGGATCAAACCCTAAAATTCTCTTGCGTTTTTTTTAGCATGATATACCTTAAAGTTAATTTTGGAAACTAATCTAAAACCTTTACCTAATTCAACATTAAAAAATATTTTTAATGCAAACTAGATTTTATAACTGAAGAAACACTTCAAAAACAATGCCTCCAAATCTCAAAGAATACATATTCCAACTTCTTCATAGCAATATCAACTCCAGGAAATACAGTAAAAAGCATTTCTGTATCAGTTTCTTCCAATCCCTCCTCCCCATCACCTCCACTCCATCTGACACTTTAGTTCCTAGAGCACTGATAAGGTCCCAAAAAACAGCTATATTACCCAAGACATGGCATCATGGCCTAGATCATGATACAGAAGTATAAGAATGGTTTGGTAAACATCAAACCTGGCTTTTTGCTTCAAGTTTATATTTCAAAATTATCTAAAAAGTGAACACCTTTGGTAATAATCAAATTCTATCACAGTACATTTTCACAGGAAGAACAAAGAGCCTCTCTTTTGTTAAAAAGGAAAGGCAATTCCCTAAAACTCATTAAAATATTCTTAAAGCCAAAGGAAAAACTTCAAGTTTATCTGAAATTCTGGCTCTTGGCTGAATCGTTTAGATTTAGGGGTAGATTTTTATTTTTAATAAATGTATTCGAAAGAGTTGGAATGAAGAGTTGGTATGTGAACTTCAAACAATTCAGGAATGATTTTTCTTTCAAAATGGCTTTTAATTAAAATATTCCTGCTAAAGAGGAGAGGAATACCTGCTTGAGAAAAACAGAAATAATCAGTATCATCCCTCAGAATCACTGACATAGTTGAGGACTCCAAAAACGTAAGCCTTGACTTCTACTACGACAAGGGCTTACACCATACATCAGAAATTAGTTAAGACTAAAAATCCCAACGTAGTCTTACTTTGGATATGTCACATGATTTCCTGCATCATTTTCACTCTTCAAGTCAAGAGACAGCCTCCCACTTAAGTGGTCCTTTGGCCTGATGAAAAGTGACTGGTTTGAGCTATGCCCCCAGAAAGGAATGGGGCTTTTGAGGTTCCTGAGGACAAGATGACCAGGATCCGATTTTTTTTCCTCACAGATGTTAGTGCTGGAAGTAAGTTTGCATTTTTCTGCAAATCCTTTCTTAGCCACCTCTTCCCCTATATCCACACTGCCATACTCAGCCTGAGCAATAACTGTTCCATCTTGATAGGTTGCTTTAATTCTCATTTTTATTTGCTTTTCAAAAATCAAGCTCCCCAAAAAGATTCTGCCCTAAGAAAGATAAAAAAAAGAAGACATAAACCAGCTACACCAACATGTTTTTCACCACTTATTTTGTTTCTACCTAGTTTTTCCAAAGATCGTATTTCCTCATTCTGAAATCTCTGTAAAAGTGGTCTTACCTTGTTGTTGGCTAAATGCAAATATACTTCTGCATGTGTATGACTATATTCCAATTACACACTTGCTAAAATCCTTTCCAGAAGTAGAGCTGAGACCAGTATAGGCAGCCATATTTATACATTGTTAAATGTGTACCAATTAAATACCCCAGAATAATTTTTTTAAACCAAGCAGATTCTGTTGACATTTTGGCCCTAACTACATATAATGGTGCCCTGAGGAGCTACACCACATAAAAATGAATTTTGGTATCTAGAAAAAATGCTCAAATTCAACAAAACTTTAAAAATCATTTTAAAGGCCTAATCAGGTACTCTCATTTCAAAGTAAGACAAGAGCAGAAGCAGAAAACAGAAACTCAAGGCATAAAACATCAACAATTTTTTAAAAAAATCAACAAACTGCAATTATGGAATATGAGATGTTAGAAATTCCTAAATTAAAACTCTCTTAAATAGAATTTTGTCTGAGGGAGCAATACCTGTATAACTGGCATATGAGAAGACATGTGAGTAATTAGGTACTTGATAACATTTAGTTATAGATTATTGATCCACAGCACTGAGCAAAGACATACCTAAAACATATTTAGAATTGAAGATATATTGAGATTTAATTTTAATAAGAACTTGCTTACATCTCCAGAAATCTGAACTCCTAAAATTACTTTGATATGATCCAATTTGATAATTATTCCTCTCTTCCCAAATTTCTCTAAATTCCTTACCTAACTTTCATCCTATAGAGGAGATGAATCATTTCTCAGAATATATAAAGTATAAATTTGAGACAAAAATATCTTGTTTCATATCTTCCTTGGAATCCCTGATGTAATTAATCTTATGGGCCATAACTCTCTTAGGGAGAAGCTTTATTTTTAGCTATATTCTCACTAGGTAAATATGACAAACAATAAAGCTTATGCAAATAAAACCGAATAGGTAATCATACCAATAATAATCCAGGCAACACGAGCATAAGAACAAATTAAAAACCAGAAAATACAAGCTAGTCACATTTAAAAAAAAAAAAGAAAAAAATTTTCAAGGTACAAGAAACTAAATAATATTGATAGGGAGTAACTATTTCCTTTTTAACTATATGGTAGTATAGCAGGTAGAAGGGAGATCTATGTAGGCGTTCTTAACTTTTTCCATGCCATGGGCTCCTTTATTGATCTGGTGAACCCTTTGGAATCCTTCTTGGAAAAATGTTTTTAAATGTATAACATAAACATAAGGAGAACTACAAAGAAAATTATTTTACCATGATATATTTTAAGCGCAGGTTAAGAACTCCTGAGCCTAAAAGGATGCATCTGAAAGGGTACAGGAGATTCAAACTACATAGGCTCAAGGATCACCAACCATCACTACCAAAAAGAAAAAAGAATTTTTTTAATCCGCAAACCAAAATGACAAAGTATTCTAAGTTACCAAAAACACAGGTTTAATAAATTTTTCAAATCATAAAAATTTTAAATACACACATATTGAGATACTTGAATTCACCAAGAACACCAATACAGAAAGCAAAGACGGTCCAGAATGTATCACCAAAAAATGAGATCAAGCAGGCAAAGCTAACAAACTCAAAATATAATTCACTGAAATATATCTAAGATTTTGATCAATCAGAATATAGTTTTTAGTTAACCTCTTTCATAAAAAAACCTTAATTTCAACCCTCAATGTTGAAAGTCTATCTAAAATTCAAGTATAACTTCCACCCCTAACCAATCTTAATGGAAGTGACAGTGTCTGAAAATTATTTCTGCAATATGTGAAATTCTTAATACTTAACACTTCAAGAAACTCTGTCCTCGGGCAACATATGAATTTAAGTGGAAATAAATCTACTTTTTACAAAAGTTCCAATTACCTAAAGCTGAATGTTCTAAAGGTATACTGTTTATTTAGAAATGTTTACACATAAACCTGATTTTCAGACTTTTCTCTGAAGTCAAATTCTTTTTAGTTATGGTCATTAATCACAATTAGTACAAAACTGTTCAACCAGATTCTCCCTGAATCATATATAATTACAGGTAGAACCCTGAATTTGGAATAAAATCTGAGTTCTCCTAAATTCTAACAAAAAGCTTTATTCAGAAATAGGAAAGCATCACTTGCTTTCTTAGTCTACCCAACCTTGTCTGGATATATTAGAAAACAGGTTAAAAGACCTTTAAACTGTTAAACCCATATTCCAATCTCTACCTCTCACTGCATGATTCTACATAAAAATTTTCAAAGTAAGAAAGGCATTTAGGACATAATTTAATCTTCTTTGATCTTCAGCAATTTTTAGCACCATTTTGAGTTACAGTTTCAACTGTGCTTCAGCATAGGTGTGAAAGTGTTGGTTTAAAATGTGTTTAAAGTATTTCAGTGCCCAGGACACCCTCTGGAAGCATCTTTTTAAAAAATTTTTTTTATTTTAACTGAATCCCTTCTTATCCATTCATCCATTCAAATGCTAGATAAACTGGATGCTCATCTAACACCTAACAGGCAGAAGCAGGGAGATTAGGCATTAAAAAATGAATAAAATACTTGTCTCTACCAAGACAGTCTTGTCTCTACCAAGCTCACCATCTTGTGGGGGGAGGAAAAAAATTACACCTCTACATGCCCATACATTGAACTAAAACAGCTGCAGGAGAATGAATGGTGGGTATCAGCAAAGACTTCTTATAAGAAATTACACTTGAACCTTCAGCTGAGAATTAATGGCTAAACATGGACTTTCTAAGCAGAGGCACTCAAAAATAACCATTTCTTTCCAGAAAACATTCAGTTTACTAATTAGTTCAACTCCAATGAACAGTCTTTTTATTGAATGTAAGCATGCAAATACAAATAATACCATCTATTAAGAATCTATGAAGCATATAAAACATTCTCAATACTGAAGTTTATTTCTTCAGTTCCAAAAATAAATTTTGAAAATGACATTTTCTTTGATTCATGTTTGTTTCAATCTACATAAATTTTATATCATCTTACTACGAGAAGAGCAATGGACTTGAGTTCTAGCCCTAGCTCAGCCTTAATTAGCTTTATGACTTTAAATAACTTATTTAATTGTTGTAGACCCAATTTCTTTATTTGCAAAACAATAAGATGAGAGCAGATGAATTCTAAGGTCTGTAAATTTAAGATTCCAAGGTTCTAGGCATGCAAGAAATTCAAAACAAGCCTCTACCTTGGTCAAACATTTATATTTTTAAAAAAGTAATAAATTTTAGATTTTAAACCAAAAATTTAGGGTGTAATTTTACAATAATATCTATGCTTTACTCTATTTATGAGAGTCTAAAGTACAGAAACATTTCTTATAAGTAACTATAGTGCAGACAAAACTACACCCAATGGCCTAAAAGATTCTAAAAACAACAAAAAGAGAAGGTTTTCAAATTTTACTGTTCCTGGGCTTCCCTGGTGGTGCAGTGGTTGAGAGTCCACCTGCCGATGCAGGGAACACGGGTTTGTGCCCCAGTCCGGGAAGATCCCACATGCCACGGAGCGGCTGGGCCCGTGAGCCATGGCCGCTGAGCCTGCGCGTCCGGAGCCTGTGCTCCGCAACGGGAGAGGCCACAACAGTGATAGGCCCGCGTACCACACACACAAAAAAAAAAAAATTTTACTGTTCCTTCTAGTACTGATTAAATTATTTCCAAATAAGTCATTTGAGCTGCTAAATATACAATACAAATCTGATTACTTTGCAAAGTGATATTCCATCAATGGCAGTATCAGCTACCAAAAGAACATCACTGTTGTACAGATTTAAAAGGAGGTAGGATTCTTGTTAAGACTACCGCTGAAATTATTAGAGGTCTTCCAGAATTAGGTCGCTAACCCAAAATGTAATGGAAACGAATACAAACAGTAGTCTAGATTAGCAGAACATCACTGCCAATTACTATATCGAACAGTATGAGCCTCTGCCAAAAAGATACAATCTAATTAATTTACAACTCCACTAATTTCAAATTTATGATATTTAACGCCAGAGCTAGATTAAAGAGCACTTTTAATACTTTCGCAAAAGCAAAAAACAAAATAATTAGATTCATCATTCTCTCCATCATAAAAGAGACTATCCTTTGAAGCTTTCACATCAGAAGAAACTACTTACTTACATTTATTATATGTGTGCACATATACATACATACACACACACACACACACACACACACACACACATCAGTCTTATCTGATCAAGAATGTTTACCTAGCAAAGATGAGCACAAATAAATGTCTGTGAATTATTCTATAATTTGATATTTTTCATTAATTTATACAAGCTTTTACATCAAAGAAAATTAATGGATTTTTAGCACGCTTATACTGCGTTTCCAGCACATAGTTTTACTTCCATTAGCAAAAATATTTACAATCTTTGACTTGCCTGATCAAACTGGGTAACTTCTTGGCCAGAAGGAATCTGTAGTCCCCAAAGTCTATACTTTTTGGCAACACTAGAAAACTGCAGATCCAAAGGAATCTCAGCTATATCAGATCGACTTAGAATTTCACTATTTCCATAGTCAATATATCTCACCAGACACTGGAAAAAAATGAGAGAAATGCTAATACAGAACTTAGATTAAATATCTCCAAAGAAACTACCCATTTGCTGCTTTCTGTTAACTACCTGTAAATCATGATAGCATTTTACCTGAAACTGACAAAATGCATTCAGAAATGAAAGCTCCAGCAATATCCTCAAAATATAGAAAATCCATAGTCCATGAGATCCCGAGGATTTCTATATTTGGTACTACTAGTTCAACCAGTACCAAACTACTATTTCCAACAGTACCATTTCTCATTTTGATTTTTTTTAAACAATAGTATTTAAATAAAACATAAATCTATGAAACTTATGACTCTCTCCTATCTCAAATGTTAAAATCAATCAACCTTCAAAATCAATCAACCTTCTTAAATTCAAGTTGGAAACAATAAAATCTGAAAATAAAGGCAAAGTTATGAAACTTTCTTTGATAAACTTAAGCCTACTCCAACTGTTAGATCTTGGAAATGAATCAAATTCACCCTTACCTCCAGTTCTATATCTGTATAAAAGGTAAAAAAGAAAAATAGTTTATTACAAGGTCAAAAGCCATCTCATCCTTTAATTTAAAAAAGTTAAAGCCAAACCAAAAGCAAACACAAAATATCATCTCCAGCTGTCAAACTGTGGAGAAAAGGTCTATTTCACTAAGATAAACCACTACCCATGACAGTAAAAAAATCACGAGATTTTTTAAAGATATTTGGAACATTACTCAAGGTGTTTCACCTTACCTTCTTATTACATCAAGAACAATATTTACAAAACATATATATTATAAAATATTTTAAGTCCAGGAAAGTAGACACAGAAAAAAACAGTAAAAGAAACCCTACAGAGATGCTTTTACATAGCCTGCAATGTGCAATTGCCACCAAACAGCTATTCAGAATCCTATCTCCACAAATTCCCTTAAAAATCTCCCACAATTTCACAACGTAAAAAACAAAATAGCTAAATGCAAAGAAAATTCATCACATTTAACCAAGGTGTGAGAAAGTGGCAAGCCAATCTTCATTATTAACAATATGCACATCAACTAAGTAAAAGATAACCATAACTTCAGGATCAATCAAATATTCTCTTCCTACTCAATCTTAATAGAATGAACTTTTAAGTTACTCAGCAAGAATCAAACATAATTATTAAGAACTGAGGTACAAAGAACCAATTGGTCACCAAAAATAATCACAAATTATGTAATCTATACTTGGATAATCTGGGGTGGCTATACAACAACTTAAAATCAGAAGAATATTCCTGAATCTGACTTGTATTTTTTTAAGCAATTCATTTCTTTTGTGTTCTCTACGGGGAAAAATTTATGTTTTAATCAGTTTATAAGTTCATTCAACCATATTTTATTACTACTGTGAATAAGCAATGAAGGACTAAATAAGCATCAAATTTTGGAACCAAAATAAATATTCCTCAGAGCAAAAAAATTGAACACTTGTTCCTGCCTTTTCATCACTGATTATTTTCAGTACTTTGCATCTGTACCAACATTTATCTTCAGAAAATAATCCTCCATAAATCTACAAAGAGAAAAAGAAAGTAAAATTATTTGGCATTTTAATGAATTTAATGCTAAGTATATCAGAATAATAATTAGCATTTATTAAGGACTTACTATACATAAGTAAGCATGTATAGATAACAACCCTATGAGGCAGGTACTTTGTTTTCACCATTATATGCCCAAAGTCATAAACTAGTAAGCAGCAGAACCAGGATTCAAATTCAGGCAACTGACTTCAGAGTTCATTATGTTTTTCTGCCTCTCCAAAAAACAGGAGAGAGAAGACGAAAGACATAAAAAGAGAAAACTCAAAAAAAGGCCCAAGCATCAAAGACTTAAAGTCATGCTGTTTTGATGTCTGAAGACATAATTGGTACAATTAATTGTTCTTAAAACACAAACATGCCAAGTACATGCCACTTAAGTCTAATTCTCAACCATGGTAGGATCCCTATGTCCAACCAGACAAGAAAGATTCTTACACTTTTTACTTTATACAGAAAGACTTCAGTGTTATTGTAAATATAAGTAAATAAATTACATTAGATAATATCCTTAATACTGAACCTTCATATATTTTAAATTTATATTTTAATTTAATTAAGTTTAATAGAGAACAAAGAGAAAAATTTACATACTTTAAGTCAGTGTCTCAACCTCAGCACTACTGACATTAGAGACAGGATAATTCCTTGGTGGGGGGACGGAGGCTGTCTTCTGTCATATGCGTTGTAGGATGTTTAGCAGCTTCACCCCCTGGCCTCTATGTACAAGATGCCAATAACACTCCCTCCAGTTGCGACAACCAAAAATGTCTCCACGCATTGCCAAATGTCTCCCAGGGGTGGGAGTGGAAGATACAAAGTAACCCCAGGTTGATAACCACTTTAAATCATACATTCTCAATGGGAGAAATATCCCCATGGGAGTAAAAACTGGTTCTTGGAGCATGGAGGAGAATCTTAGATATTACAGTGGTTTGTAGTCCTCCAAAGTTCAACCCTATCTGACAACATAAACAGATATCCAGTGTATCTGTGGTGTTAAAATGTCTTGCAGAGAGGAGACCCATTAGGGAAAAAAATGCCTTAGAAGGGCATAATGAAAAAAAGGTTGAGGAGCATGGCTTTAAGTAATGGAGTATAAAATTAATTTATCACTCTGAACTAGGACAAATTCACAGATTTTAAAGCAAAAGGAATACAGAGGGTGAAATGTAAAAATCCTCAACTCCTCAAAGCAACAAAGTACAAATCAACTCAGCTAACACTCAACAACTGAAGGGCAAGAGAGAGCACAAGTGGCATGGTACCCTCTCCTAGCCATCTTACTTCATTTTTCAGCAAGCAAACAGGTTTAGTAGCAGAAATACCTGATCATCAACCGTCCTATCCAATTTCAAACCTTGCAAAAGATCACATTACCGTTAGTTACGATTTTGTAATATATACCAATAAAATTAACAATTCAATACAAGGCAAGTGACAGAAATGGTGTAGCATTGTAACCCAGTCTAGGTAGGGGTGGGGATACCTCTAGAAATAGAGCTCGAACCCAACCAAACTGAGCAATCTAAGGTCCTTGTCTCTGTTAGTGTGAATAATCAATCACCATCATAAATACAAATCTATCCCAAACAGGTTTGTCTTGAGAGCACAGTCAGAACTATATAGTCATTCCCACTGTGCCTAGTCCCAATCTTCTCTCATGACTCCACAATTCACACCCCATGTCCTGACTACATGGTAAGAGGAAGAGAACTACTCAATCACTAAAGAAAATTTACACAGTATAATCCATTCACAGATAATCAGAGGTGGCTAAGTAATCATTTATAATGAGAAGTCTATTACTGACAATAGGTTGAATTTTTTGTAAAGTAAGTAATTTATTTTGCATTCAACAGAGGAAAAACGGATATGTCTTTACTCATAATACTATTAAACACAGTCACAGACTACAAGGATGTTTAAAAAAAACCATAAAATCTTTACAAATTGCATTATCTTATCCATTCTGATGCTCAGCTCCAAGCTACAATCATTTCTTCCTTCTAAATTTCTTTTTATACCTTTTTATATATGTCATTGGGGTTTTAAATTATTTTTAAATAAAACTAAATAAAGGCACATTATTAAAAGAAAATCAAAGTATACCCAAAGAGGTAAAGAGTAAGACTTCCTTCCCAATACTCTTCCACTTCCTAAAAATTTTTTGGAATGTTTTTGATCCACAATTGGATGAATCCATGGATGTGGAACCCATGGATATGGAGGGCCAACTGTACAGAACTTCCTACAAATCAATCTAGACAAACAACCTTGAAAACTGGGAAAAGATCTAAATAGGTACTTCACAAAACAGGATATCCAAATGGGTAATAAAACCTGAAAAGCATGCTTAAGCTTAGTACTCATCAGGAAAATGAAATTAAAATCACAAAATAACAATACACACCACCAAAATGGCTAAAATTAGAAACACTGACAATGAGAAGGGTTGTTGAGGACACTGAGGAACTGAACTCTCGTACTTTGCTGGTAAGGATGCAAACTGGTTCAATACTTTTCCAAACTGATTGGCCAGTACCTACTATAGTGAAACATGCCTACCCTATGACTTGGCAATTTTACTCCTAGGTATATACAAAAAAGAAATAAGTTAAAATATCCATTAGAAGGTTTGTGTAAGGATTTCACAGCAGTTTCATTCACAGTAGCCAAAAACTACAAACACTCCAAACGCCCATCAAAGGAGAACAGATAAATTTTGGTATATTTATACAGTGAAATACTGCATAGCTTGAAAAAGAACAAACACACAATAACATAGATGCACACAATAATATGGATAAATCTCAGAAATTATGTTGAACAAGGCAGACATATACAAAAGAGTACATATTGTATAACTCAAGAACAGGCAAATGAACCTATGGTGATAGAAGTCAGAATAATGATTACCTTTGTTAGGGGACTACTGACCAAGAATTGACTGAGAAGGGGCCTAAGGGAATTTTCTAGGGTGATAAAATTGTATCTTGATCTGGGTGGTGATCACACAGATGCATAGATATGAAAAATTCATCAAGAGATTAAGAGATACACTCTTCACTGTAAGTTATATGTCAATTAAAAAATATATGTACATATATATATTGTCCAACTGTTCTCCATAAGTATGTCTCTTACAAATTTTTATGAATCAGTGTCAAGGGCAAGGATTCTATTTTGTTCACCACTGTATACTTAATGCCTAACACAGTGCCCAGTACCTAGCAGATAGTTCATAAGTATTTTTGAAAAAGTAAACTTATTATGACTGTAGTTTATACAAATTCTAAAAACTTGCCTCTTCCTTTCAAATATATTAAAAATTCCAAAAACTATAAAATCTGAGACACAGGAAAGCTAATAAGAAAGATAGAATAATTATACCCAAGAATATGGCTCACCTTCTTTGGATCAAGTTTCCCAAAAACTGAACTGGCATGGGGACAGACTTCAGACAGTGAACAACCAATCTTCATAATATCCTTATTTCTACTAATACTCTAGAAGGAAGAACAGATATAGTATAAGATTCAGTAAAATATTATTTGACAGTGTTATGCAAATGAGGGTTCTACTATGCATAATACTTAAAAGGTTTTGGAGCATTAGAAATTAAATCAATTCTCATGTCATTATTTTTTCATAATTCAGAAAAGTTCTTTGTAAGAAATGGAACTAGGCTATAGAAAATTTTTACTTCTCAATGAGTTCAAATTACTTGGAATTCAAACTAAGATACCAAATATTATTAATATCATATTAAGAGGTAACTTTAAACAATTGTCTCTGGGTTTTACTTTAGCTCTAATTGCTCAAAATAGATACCATATTTTGGTCAAATGACATGGATCTTCTCACATATTTGTTGTTGTGTAAAGGAAACAGATGTAAAAACAATTTCAAAATGTACAGGTTCTCTATATAAATACTGTAATCTAGTTAGTAAATTTATTTCTCACAGGGGCATGGGTTAACAATTTTGAAACTACTTTAGGTGTGTACTAGGACTGAACAAGTAAGTAAATATGTTCTAGATAATGAAAGCAGGGAGAGAGAAATTACAAAAAAGAAGGCTAGAATGAACCTGCTGTGTTAGATTACAATTGGAAAGTATCAGTATGAACTCGTGTGTGTGTGTGTGTGTGTGTGTATACACACACACACATATACACAAACACACATATATGTGTGCATGTGTATACATGTTTGTGTGTGAATATATGCATATATGAAAGAGACACACAGAGATACAGATGTGTATATGTGTTAGTTATATATATATTTGTATTTATATAGTATATTTATAAATATATATATAGTTCCTATCTCTGTCCACTGAGAGAGCCTAGAAGCAATGACACTCAAGTAGCAATAAGCACACCTAGTGCCCAGATCTTGATTTTTAAACACCATTCTCCAATAAAAGGAACAAGAGTTCTTTGGAGAGTGGTTGAATCCAGGGCTAGGACAGGGAAATAAAAGATGATCCTGGAACATCTGGTGATGCCAGAAAGTAAAGTAATATTCAAAAAAAGAATGGGTGCATTTTAAAGGATACAGTAGCTAATGTAAACAATCTCCTATTGGCCAAAGCTGGAACAATTTAAACAACAAAATAAATGATGATAGTATGGGATTATAATCCATGGATTATATTAAATAGAAATATATTAAATCCATGGATTTATATTAATGTAAGTAATTGAATAAATAAATACATTAAATGCTGGAGAGGAAATACCTCTTCCTTAAAGAGGAATTCCAATTAATAAATGTAGAAGGAATGAGGAAAATAGAAAACCATCATGAGGCAAAGGCCATAGCAATAAATTAAAAATTCTCTTAAACTTAAAAAGTTTAAGAGAGGGCTTCCCTGGTGGTACAGTGGTTAAGAGTCCGCCTGCCGATGCAGGGGACGCGGGTTCGTGCCCCGGTCCGGGAAGATCCCACATGCCGCGGAGTGGCTGGGCCCGTGAGCTATGGCCGCTGAGCCTGCGCGTCCGGAGCCCGTGCTCCGCAACGGGAGAGGCCACAACAGTGAGAGGCCCGCGTACCACAAAAAAAAAAAAAAAAAAGTTTAAGAGAAACAAGATTAGATAGTCTCAATGCATCTCCCTCTAAAACACTTATTACTTACAAAAGGAAACACAGTAACTTTACAATTAAGAAACCCAGCAGTTACCACCTTAACCAAATGGATCAAGGTTAACATCATCAATAGTGAAATATAACAACATCATAAATCCCCAATATGACGTACTTTCAGTACACATCACTTCTGTAGTATTACTGCCAATCTATTTATGAGAAATCATAAACAAATAAAAACTGACCAGAATTCATTAAGAATGTCAAAATCATGAAAAATAAGTATAAATAAAGGAACTATCAAAGGTTGGACAAGACTAAGGATACATGACAACTAAATATAATGTGGGATCCTGAATTAGATCCTGGAATAGAAACAAAAAAAAAGGCGAGGCGGGAGTGGGGAACTGGTGGAATTTGAATAAGGGTTGTAGTTAAGATTTAACAGCATTGTACCAATGTTAATTTCCTGACTTTGACCCTTGTACTTCGGTTATGTAAAATGTTAGCAACAAGGAAAGCTAGGTGAAGGGTATAAAGAAATTAATTTTACAACTTTCCTGTAAGTCTAAAGTTATTTCAAAGTAAACTGTTAAATATATATATATGTTCTTTAAAAATATATCAATAACGTGAAGTCAGAAAGAGAAAAATATTGTATATTAACGCATATATGTGGAATCTAGAAAAATGGTACAGATGAACCAGTTTGCAAGGCTATGTAAAATAGACAATAAGAACCTACTGTACAAAAAAAAGTAAATAAAATTCAAAAAAACAAAAAAATATATATATATATCAATAACATATTCAATAAGGCTAGAAAGAACATGATTATCTCTGTAACAAAATAAACTCTGAAAGAGCAGTTCAAATGACATCATGATGAATATAAGTACTGATAAACAGTAAAAATGGGAAGTGAATTTAAACTGACCCCAAGACACACTTGAAGCAGCCTTTGTAAATAAACTCCTGGAATGAGCTCTCAAAGTTCAAAATACACCAAAGTATTTTACATAATTAGATTTTGTAGGTATATGGACTAGCATAAATGGAAGCCCTTTTTTTTCAAAGGTCAAACACTTAAGATTCCTTCAACTGCCACTCATCAAACTAGGCCTACCAAAATTTCTGAAGTGTTTTCATGTAAATGGCTTAAATGGCAGAAATCCATAGTGGTAGAAAAACAGAGACTATGTGTGAGCAAACCTTCAACTTGACCTGCCTCCACATGTTTCTAAATCTCTATTTACTCTTCATACACACCCTACCCCAACCTAATTAAATGTTAAAATTTGCACCTTTTTTCTCCTGCCATATTCTTTCTGTAGGATTACTATTTTATTCTCGCCCTTCCTGTTACACAGGATGTACACAACTGGTGTTAAAAAGTACAATACATTCTACAGCTGAGCACCACTTTCTGTAACTGAACAGGCAAAGAAATTATACTGAACATCAGCATCTGGCAGTATTTTTCAGAAAAAAAAAGTGTCTAAAGTGGGTTTAAATTGATTAACACTATTAAATCACTTCTAATATTTCATATTATATGATTCAATACAGCCATACAATTACATAAAATGTGTTAACATCAAAGAACACAACCAAAATTAAGATAGCAAACAAAGCCTATATAACTTTTTTTAACAGAAAATACTCTTGAAACCTGCATGTAACTACCCATCCTTTTAAAGAAAACCTACTTAAAGCAAAATTATCAACCTCCAGAAAAATCACACACAGTAAGCCTATCCCCACAAAGTGTACAAAATGCACACTTAAAAAATACAAAATTAAAACAACTGTAAGCAACAGGTGAGCTGCATATTTATAAGAATGTGAAAAGAAGTCCTCCCATTTTTAGCACTGTTGTATAAAGAACTATCTTTTGATGTGAAATTCATGAATTGTCCTCCTGTTGGGACCACACTTTACAAAAATACCATGTTTTTGAAATGAGATTACAGAGCAAGATAGAGCATCTTAGCAATGTCACCTTACTAAAGTTTTTTTCTTTGATTTTTACTACTTTATCAAAATATATCAAAACTTTATCAAACATCAAAAAATGTTCCTTAGATATATAGGATTCATTTTTTAAAGTCTTGCTTAGAAACAATATACAAAGGAGAAGCATATTTACTCCCAATCACACTCCTGAAAGATGCTTCTCAAGGTTGAGAAGGGTCTTCTCTCTTTTTCTCACTGGTTGTTTTTGGCCTTAGCATGTGTTAAGATGTGAGATTTCAGGTTAGTCGACTGAGCAAACTTCTTATTACAACCGTCGAAGGGGCACATACAGGGCGTGTCTCCGGTATGGATTCGCACATGTGTGCACAAACAATTTGCTTCTCGAAAAAAATCATTCGATTCATATGGACGCCTTATCAGTTTTCACTTAATCTTTTCATCCAATTAAGATATTTTTCCTCACTTTTTGAAATATGTTTAAATTTCTACAGGGGCCTCAACTTCATGGTTGAAATCAAGGTTGGCAAATTACGGGCTCTCCTACCTCTTTTGGTAAATAAAACTTTAATAGATCACAGCTATACATATTTATGTATTGTCTATGGCTGCCTTTGCACTACAATGGCAGCTTTTGTATTGCTGAACAGTTGCAAAAGAGACCCACAAACCTTAAAATATTTACTATCTAATATTTCACAGAAAAAGTTTGCTGACTCCTGGTTTAAATGATAGTTCCAAATTCAAGCAACAGCTTCACATAAAAGTTAATAAAAATCAAAGTCTAGAGGTGCAATGACCAATACAATAGCCAATTCTTACTTGAAATATGGCTAGTCTGATTTAAGTTGTGCTGGAAATCTAAAATATACACTGGATAGGAAAAAAAGGAAAATAAACTATCTTGGTAACATTTGTATTTATTATATTTTGAAATGATATTTTGGATATGCTGAGTTACATAAAATATATTTATTAAAATCAATTTTGCCCATTTCTTTTTACTTTTTTATGTGTCTACTAAATTTTAAATTACTTATATGGCTGACATTGTATTTCTACCAGACAGTGCTGGTCTGAAAATCTTATTTAAGATAATAAATGTTTTTCCTATATAATGAGCTTAAAAATATCATTTATCATCCAACCTGGAACACTGTTGAGAGGGTCACAGGTGCTATTAATGCAGAGACAATGGGCATTGAACCAGAACATTGTGGGGAACCTTTAGAAAATATGTTCATAAGCAGAGATACAAATTTGCCAAAATTTTTCTATGACTATCACCCTTCTATAATGTTTTCTATATAGATTTAGGAACACTGAGTTAATCATATGTCTTCTATAACCTTTCTTCTCATAAATCCTATTTCCCACATTGCCAATTCACTCTACCTGTACAAAAAGGAGTTCTCAGGCTGTAGAAGTACAGAGAAATGTTATTCCCTTCCCTCCTATATCATGTAGTTCACAAAATTAAAAATTAGTGAGTAATTGTGTACCTCTGAGGGATTCACCTTTTAAATTCTGGAACATAAGCACTTTGGTGCCTTGCTTTGTATTTAAAACTGAGTAAACTTATCTGTCCTGAAGCATGCCAATGTAAAATTATAAATGTTCCATTAGTACTTCCAGTTATATGATGAGAAAAACATTGTACCTCAAATTCAAAATTAAGCCAATAGAAAAAAATGACTGAAATTTTAAAACTTAGTATCACTTAAGAAACAATCTTATCAGAGACCTCTAGATGGGGCTGTAACTTCAGAAATACAACAGTTTTTCAGCATCTTCAGTAATTTATGCAGCCTAGATGTGTTAAATTGAATGTACTTCTAAAACCACAACTACAATTTTGCTGTTTTCTTTTTTAACTCAGTGTATTATGAGCATACTACTCCTAATTCTGGTATTAAGTTCCAGCTGTAACCATTTGTCTTCTAATAATGCCCTGTGTTAAATAATGTTCAATAAAAATTAAGCATTGAGAATAACAATGATATATATATACATTACAGGGTTTTTATTTTTGTTTTTGTTGGGGAGGACCTGGATTGGTGGAGGAAAGGGTGGGAGAGGAAATCAACCAGGCTACTATTTACCTGGGCCCAAAACGTTACTGCATCTTCTACATGACTTCCAATCACATCTTCAACTAAAACCAAATCACAATGCAAAGAAAATTAGAAATTAATCAAGATCATCTAGCTCTTACAACCAAAAATAATTTTTAGTGTCAGTACCTTTACTGTAATGTACTTCTTCATCCATTTGGACAATTCCTGAAAAACAATTCAATACTTTGAATTAGGTTCCATTAATCTGTCCATTAACACTGAATAAAGACTAAACCATATAATGTCCGAATTCCTCCAAATACGTTTTGTCCTAAGTTATCAAAATTTAAACTCTATATTAAAAACAACCCCAAAGATAGTTTCTTCAATAATTGTTTTCAGTATATTGTATTTTGCAATTTCATCATACGCAATTTCTATCTTTGAAATTATCTCTTTAGCCAAACCTTTACAAATTTACCTTGAAGTGTATAATTCATGCACACTTTGATCAGTTAAATAAATACTTCAGAACAATGTGCATACTCTTCTAAAATAATTGATGCCCTCCCCAAACATGAATAGGACTTCCATAATTTAAACAAAAAGAAACACTACAAACATATGTAAAACAAATGCTTCCGACTGGTATTTAATTTTTAAATAAACATATCCATTTTATTTAAAAGGCATAGTTGGGGCTTCCCTGGTGGCGCAGTGGTTGGGGGTCCGCCTGCCGACGCAGGGGGCGCGGGTTCGTGCCCCGGTCCGGGAGGATCCCACGTGCCGCGGAGCGGCTGGGCCCGTGAGCCATGGCCGCTGGGCCTGCGCGTCCGGAGCCTGTGCTCCGCAATGGGGGAGGCCACAGCAGTGAGAGGCGCGCTTACCCAAAAAAAAAATAAAATAAAATAAAATAAAAGGCATAGTTGTTTCTGCTTTTGAAGATACCCTGCATTTAAAAACTGCAAAATGAATCAAACTTTACACATACCTTCAAAAATAATTTTCATTAAATAATTTGCTTTCCCAAAATATTTCAAGATAAATGTCTACTAGTTTATAATTTTATCCTTAAAACACCAGAAGATTGCACTTTACATGCATAAATGTTGGTTTTTTGAAGGAAATGGAAAACAATAAATTTTTTTAAAGAAATTGAAGAGTTAACTAAACATCACTACACCAAAGCTCCAAATACTCTCCCAACTATGGGGTAAAAGTTAACCCTATGGGGGGGGGCAGGGGGGAAGGTCGTAAAAATTTTTTAAACTTCTTATTTTCGTTACAACTTTAAAAAAAAATTTTCGCATACACTAACACATCTTTAAAAGAAGGATTCTTCCTCAAATACTGGCCAAAAGTAATTTTTAAATTGAGCAAAAACTTGTAAAACCAAGTTGGAATCTGTTCAGGGAAACTATATTTCACTGGAAGACACTGGCTTAAACTTAGTAAAAATGAAATGTTTACTTTGGGAATCGCACCACACGATCTAAAAAGCCACTGCTAGAATAATGTTTAAATGTTACTTTTAAAGGGGTCAAAAAAGACTTTTCCACATGGTTATGAAGGAAGTGATGCTGCACCCACTTTCTGCAAACCTGGATTACCAAACGGCACTTCCAATTCACATCGAGAGTTTCGAATAAGTTAAGTCCAGGTCGCTCCTTAACACCTATTTCAGGAGGGATTTCGAAGCTTAAACGGCAAGTAGTTTGCGGGAAGAGAAAATTCCACCCGACAACAGGCCTGCAGGTCCCAGAATACGCAGGCCTGTTATTTGCAGGCCGGCTTCGCCTCCCGGCACCACACTCAGCAACTGGAGTGCCTGTCACGCTCAGAAGTGCGCCAGCGGCTCGGACACCAA
Source organism: Neophocaena asiaeorientalis asiaeorientalis (assembly GCF_003031525.2). NCBI lineage: Eukaryota > Metazoa > Chordata > Mammalia > Artiodactyla > Phocoenidae > Neophocaena > Neophocaena asiaeorientalis. The sequence goes on along the minus strand of NW_020174149.1, from coordinate 2,222,147 downwards.
GAAGGCCAGGAAACGGGCCGTGCCCATACTGCTCAGCCCTAAAGACCACCAGAGGTGAAAATACGGTCCCTGAAGCAGCCACCATCGAACCTACCAAAAAAACTCCTACTGACCTCGCACTTTTCGCCAGAGAAGTTCTAGAAAAGTGCCCCGGCCCCACACGCTGGGCCCTCAGCCTCCCGTCCCTAGGCCGTGGCTCGCAGTCAGCTCGCCGTCAGCTCGCCGTCAGCCGGACGTGACGCAAGTGCAGAGGCTTACCTCGCGTGCCCCTGCCCCTCTGGCCCCACACTGCGCTTGCGCGATCTTTGCTGCGCCTTCATACTGGCTCAGCGCGAGCCAGTGCCTCGCTCACGTGACCACCAAGGCCTGGGGGCCTAGGGCGGGGCGTGCTGGCTGAGGCCAGGCACCCGGCGGGCAGGGCGCAGAGACTGCGCCTGCAAGATTTATGGGCGGGTATTCCCAGCACCTGCGGGCTAATGGCTGCTTCTTTAACAAGCCTTCAAATAATGATATAAGGTGGTGGTTTGGATTTTGTGGCCTTTCCTAATTTGTACGCGGTGATTAAAATTTTAAAGCAGCCAAGTTAGAAGAATCCCGGCATTCTTTTTTACAGGTGGAAAGGAGAAAATGACTTTAGTTAATGAAAATGTGGTTTTCAGATTGGTAGCTTTGCAAGCATTTCTCGGTCCAGCCTAGCGTCAGATCCCTCTCTTGTATTGCAGCGTTTTTCACATTAAGGGGGGAAAACTAATATAGCTTATCTATCCGGTTATAAGCAGATATTACCTTTTGTGGCAAACCTTTCATAACAGTAGAAAATTATCTGCATTCTTTTTTTTTTTTTTTTCTGGTACGCGGGCCTTTCACTGTTGTGGCCCCTCCCGTTGCAGAGCATTGGGAATATCTCCATTAATTTTTTTTTTTTTGGCAGTACGCGGGCCTCTCACTGCCGCGGCCTCTCCCGTTGCGAAGCACAGGCTCCGGACGCGCAGGCCCAGCGGCCACGGCTCACGGGCCCAGCCTCTCCGCTGCATGTGGGATCCTCCTGGACCGGGGCACGAACCCGCGTCCCCTGCATCGGCAGGTGGACTCTCAACCACTGCACCACCAGGGAAGCCCCCCTCCATTAATTTTTAACTGCTTGATTGAAGTATAATTAATATACAATAAGCTGCAGGTATTAAAAGTACATATTTAGATGGCTGAACATATTATATACTGTTGCAGTCATCCTCACTGTTAACAAAGATAACAGTCATTTCCTTTACCCCCTCCCAAAAGTTTCCTCATGCCTCTTTATAGTACTTGGCTCCCCATGTCTACCCCAAAGAACAGATTCTGCTTTCTGTCACCATATGTAAGTTTGCATTTTCTAGAATTGGATGTTAATGAAATCATACAGTATGTCCATTTTCTCTGTTCTCTTTCATTCAGCATAATTATTTTGAGATTCATCCATTTTTTCACATGTATCAATAGTTCGTTGCTCCTTATTGCTAAGTACTATTCCACTGATACCAGCTGTGGGGTTTTAGTAGATACCCTTTATCAGATTGAAGAAATTACCTTCTATTCTTAGTTTGCTGAGAGCTTTTATCATGAATGTATGTTCAATTTTGTCGAATACTCCATCTATTGTGATGATCATGTGGTTCTTTTTTAATTAGTTAATTGATTAGTTAATTAATTTAATTTAATTAGTTAATACGATGAATTACACTGGCTAATTTTCAAATGTTAAACCAACCTTGCATCCCTTGGATAAAACCCACTTGGTCATGATGTATTATCCTTTTTATATATTCTTGTATTAGATTTGCTAAAATGTTAAGAATTTTTGCATCTATGTTCAAGAGGGATATTGGTCCGAAATTTTCTTTTCTTGTAATGTCTTTGGTTCTGATACACAGCAAAGTAGATGACCTTCCTTCTGACATATCTTCAGGAAGTCAGTAATAGCCCAATGCTACATCACAATGCCTATGCCATTCACTTCACTTCATCTAATCATGTAGCCACTGTATCATCTCACATCATCACAAGAAGAAATGTGGCTACAGTACAACAGATTGTGAGAGAAAATTTTTATCACATAATTTTTTACAGTATATTGTTGTAATTGTTCTATTTTGTTAGTTATTGTTAATCTCTTACTGTGCCGAATTTATACATTAAACTTTATCATAAGTATGTATGTATAGAAAAAATGTAATATTTATAGGGTTTGGTACCATCTACGGTTTCAAGAATCCACTAGGAGTCTTGGAACATATTGACCAGGGGTAAGGGGGGACTACTGTATTCTGCTGTCATTAGGCTGAGTGTTCTATAAATGTCACTTAAATCAAGTTGGTTAATAGTTGTTCAGGTCTTCTATATCCCTACTGACTTTATATATACATAACCCATTGGTCAGGGAGGCCCTTAGGTCATTAACTCTGACTCAAGCCTGCAGCACCTGAGAAGCATCTAGGGCAAAAAGCAAGAATTATCAGCTTCTATCCCAATTATATATATTTAAGGACTGTAGAAATAAACAAAGAGTGTGGCCAGACCCACTGTACCCACTGAGATGGACTTCGGCCAGGACTTCATTTATCATTGGGCTTCCATAAAACCAGAGGACCATAATGGTGTTTTGGGTCCTTTGGGATCCATATCAGCTCAGATCCTGTCCAATAGTCCTTGGTTTAAAATCTTAATATTCCTCTTTCTCTACTGCATAGTCACCCTGGTAAATGGTGTTAAATGACTGACCCTTTGGGGAAGCATCAAGGCGATGTTAATCATATATACTTGAGAATCCTTCCTCAAAGGGATCTGGGCTTTCCCTTCCATCAATGGGCTCTAGATCTGAACTGCCTTAGATTCAGAAATTGAGTGAGGAACCATGGTTATACAAGTCAAATAACATCCTAATCAGCCGTGCTTCTATCTTTCCCCTTGGAACATCATGATCTTAACCTTCTTCACCAATCCATGCCTTTGTACCTATTAATTATGTCCATTGGGCCTCTGACAGTTAAGTTCCACAACCTGGCCTTTGACATTTCTGCATCCCATCATCTACACTTATATAAAGGAGCCCAGTATCATGGCAGCATCTTCTACCATCAACTCTACCCTGCAGAGGTTAGCCACTGCCGAACTTCTGTGTTGCCAGTATATTCTTCACCATTACATTTCTTATTGCCTTAGTTACAAGCATCATCTGAGCCTTCCCAAAGAAAACAGTCAAGTGGTAGCTTCTCCAGTTTTAAACAACAAATCCATTCTAACATTGCTGTTTTCTTGAACTTTCTGACCCCCTCCTCAATACTATGCCAAATAACTTCTGGCATTTCTACCATATCTTCCATATGCTATCCTAGCAATGCATTAGGACCAACTCCAGATACCCTTGCCAGGACATTAAAGCCTGAGTCATGAGTAAGTGCTACTATGTCACTCTTTCCTGTCAAGCCTTATATTCCACTCCCTGATCCAACACCCTCAAGATCTATTCCCAAACATGTTTCCTAGGTTTCTTCCAGTACATCTAGACCAGAACCTGCAGTTCATGCAAATTGTAACCTATCCTCCTATAGGAAGGACTGTATATCTGCTCTAAGGGTATGCTGAGATCTGATCCTAGTTACCAGTTCAGAGTCAATGAGGCATAGCAGGGATGGGTCTTAAGGAGAACAAGTATTATCTTGCAATGCAAGTGCCTCAAATAGTCTTTGCAGGATCTCCAGGCAAGGGCAGACTGCTCTCTAGCAACGTGGAGGAGACTGCTTAGGCCAGCTCAAAGGTTCAGGAAAACCTGAGGGTTCAATATTTCTCAGGCTCACCAACACACATGTCCCCATTTCATGTTTCAGGGTTCCTTTTCCTGTAGGCATGCTAACTTTGGTGGAGGAAATGATCAAGCCTGTGCATTCAGTTTCCTTTGCAGCCTTGCCACCTCTACTATTAAATTTGGGCTGGAATGTCAGCACAGATGGCCTACATCCGCATGAGATGAGATTTTTCTTGAAAGGTGCTATTGAGGCACTCTGGTTTCCACAGCATGCCTTAAGTAGCTAACATGAACCGATGCCATTTTCTTTTTTCAAGGTTTCCAAAGCAGTTAACAATGGCTAAAGTACAGCTCCATCTTTATAATTTCCGTTAGTCCCATTCCACAGTAATGTCACTGCTACGGTATAACCTAACACTTCACCTTCCACCTGCTATTCACGCAAATCCACTACAGTAACTGTGATGCATCTACATGCCAGGAGTTATCACTACCCCACTTATCACCAGCTATGGGTCTTTATTGTCATCTATTCAATGAATATTGCAGTCACAGAATCCCATCCTGAGGGTTTGCTTTTTAAGGCCATTCCTGATACCTGTCATAGGCTGGGTTTACCCCTCACAAAAAAGCAAAGCCTAAGACAAATGTTCAGATACAGGTAAGTATATTTGGGAAGTTATCTGAGGGAACCAGAGGAAGGAGTCAGGGAGTGGAAAAGGGGAAAAGAGAAAGCTAACATAAGGATGTGGGGTTGACCATTGCTATGGGTGACTAGTGCTCAATCCTATTTTCTGAGAAAGATTATGAAAGGCATCTCAGAACTGTCTTCCCAGCAGAAGGAAGGGGAACTATTTATCTATCTATTGGCTTCCACCTCCCATTAGTCAAGTTTGGTCCCAAGGTCATTAACCCACCCGTGTATTTCATACATGTATGATGCAGAAGGGTTCCAGTGGGCATCCCAAGCCACAGTGTCAGAGGATCTTTAGAGAAGACAGCAAGACAAAGTGCCATCAGATGGCTTCCACGTGAAGCTGTCAGAAGCCTGCTTGGAAGTGTCTCACAGCAGTACTGGAGTTAGAGGTGCACCAAGAGAATTTGAAGTGGCACACGGGAGGCATCAATACAGTTATAAACAATGCATAGTTAACAAAACAACTTAAAAATCATTAGATACCACCAGAAAATGATTACATAATTTTAAAATACACTTTTTTATTTTAAAACAAATCAACATTATGAAGTTTGAAAAATAAAAATTAAGGATATTCATGTAACTATTTTGAATGAAATATATTTGTTCAAAACGCTCAATAATATCTTTAATTTTTAAAATAGCCTGAAAAAGTTAAACTATTATAAACTAAAAATATTTACCGTACTTTAAGCTTTTGGCTAATATAAAAATAACCTCATTTGTTAGGAGAGATAAAAAGTTTATATAAAGTAATAAATCATGAATTTTGACAAAAGTAGTATAAGGTATTTTCACTTAAATAAATTAAGGAAACATTCAAAAAGATATTTTTACACAGAAAAAGAAGTAAATTATTTGAGGAAAAATAAATTGTATTATTATACTTAAATAATTAACACACAAAAGACATATTTGGATGCTGGTTTTAATTTCCCCAGTAGTCTTCATGAAGATTTTGTAGTTGATGGCAATGGTGCTTTTCCTTTCTGCTTAGCAGCCTTTTCCATTTTTATCTGAAAATTTAAAATATTTGTTGATATAATAATTTGTAAAACATCCTAAAGAAAAATAAAGTTGCACATACCTCATTTGGGTTCATGTCTTATTTATCACAGCCATTTTACACACCTAGCGGTTATTAAGCTGCTAAATACTAAAGCCACAATCTGATTGTTGAAGGGACCTAACTGCATTTTTAAAATATGGTTTGTTGGGGTATGCAAGCTCTCAACTCCTCTCCCTCCTGTGTTTCCTCTCTTCTTCTCTCTCAGAGACAGGGCAGACTTCATTAACACCCTAGAGACAGAGAGAGAATGGGTCAGAAGGAGGGGGAAGAGATAGAGAGTCTCACTTACACACACACACACCCCTTCACACACACAGCCCAGCACACGGGAGAGATTTGAGGAGTGCTGACTGAACAGAGGACTCAGAGAATGAGCACAAAAGCGAGAACCCTGCAGAGAGGGGTCTTGTCAAAGGCTCTGTCTCTATCGCAGTGTGTGAGTATGTGTGTGTGTATATGTGTGTGTATGTGTGTGTGTATCTCAAACACAGTCAAAGAATGACAAAATTTTTTAATTAAAAACGTAATCAGGGACTTCCCTGGTGGCGCAGTGGTTAAGAATCCACCTGCCAATGCAGGGACACGGGTTCGAGCCCTGCTCCAGGAAGATCCCACATGCTGTGAAACAACTAAGCCTGTGTGCCACAACTACTGAGTCTGCGCTCTAGAGCCCACGAGCCACAACTACTGAGCCCAAGTACTGCAATTACTGAAGCCCACGTGCCTAGAGCCCGTGCTCCGCAACAAGAAGAGCCGCCACAACTAGAGAAAGCCTGCACACAGCAACGAAGACCCAACGCAGCCAAAAATAATAAATTTTTTTAAAAAAGTCATCTAGTACTGTTTGATTTCAACTTTACAAAAGCATTTTAACAAAAATAACATATAATGAATATTGCTTTGGAAAATGATTAAATTAATTTTAATTGCCACTAAAGTTAAAAAAAAGAAAAGCTTAAATGCCTAACCTTACATCCAGCCTATGCACATTCCCTACAGCGTTACAGGATACACCTAATCCAGTTGGATTATCTCTGGAACACATACTGCTTAAAGGACAGTTACCTTTAATTCTGATTTCTACATTTCAACAGTTACCTTCCTGAAGGTTGTCTTTCTCCACTGTAACTGAAACAAAGAAGAAGCTTGCATACCCTAAGCAGCAGCCTTCTGATCTTTTAGAAACATATAAATCCTTTTCTTGGGAAAAAAAAAAAAGACTCCATAGAACAAAAAACCCACGTTCCTTTTACTGCCACTCACACTCACACACACCAATTCCAAGGCAGCACCACTGCCTTACCCCTGCAAAAGAAGGAGAGAGAAAATATGGGGCATGGTGGGTGGAGGCAAGGCCTCTTACTTCCTAATATGATGGGAATAATACAAGGAAACCAGAAGAGGCCTGGCAAAACCAGTCTACCCAATCTCACCAAACTGCAAGTAACCTCCTAAAAATAAAAGTGAATGAATCTCACCTCTGTCTCTTCCCCATTTTCTCCCTCTCTCTCTCCTCTTTGAGTTGGCTGGGAACCTCATTCAAAAATCATACACTCGGGATTTCCCTTGCAGTCCAGTGGTTAAGATTCCACACTTACCTGCAGGGTGCACGAGTTCGATCCCTGGTCAGGGAACTAAGATACTCCATGCTGCGCAGCACAGCCAAAAAATTAAATAAATAAAAATCGTTCACTCATATCACTCTTGTACACTGTAAAGGTCAACAGGCCATCTGAAGGACCCCCAAAGAACACTCTGTTCTGAGGCAAAGATTATGGGCCTCGGAGTCAGAAGAATACCTGAATCCTACCTCTACTGTTGATTAACCATCTGAGGCAAACTACTAACCAACAGTTTTGTTCTTTGTAAAAAAGGTCATAGTAATAGGCACTATGTAATAGGGTTGTTCTAAAGGTTTAAATAAGATTTTATATATATATACATATATATATACACACACATACATATATATGTATATATGTATGTGTGTGTGTATATATATATATATATATATATATATATAAATCTAGGTACCTAATAAGGACTCAAATGCTAATCCCCTTACCCCTCTCATTTAGGGCCAAGTGTTACATTTGCAATAACATCAAAAAAGATCAAATGTGCTAAACAAACAACAAAAGCCAAAGCAGCATTTACTCATTTTAAATAGTACTTAGCAAATACATCCACCTAATACATTATCCAAAGAGCAAAAACACCTCCTCTTTCTCCTCCCTAATTTTTTTAATTCTTTTATACAGCAGGTCCTTATTAGTCATCAATTTTATATACATCAGTGTATACATGTCAATTCCAATTGCCCAATTCATCACACCACCACCCCCACACCCCCGTAGCTTTCCCCGCTTGGTGGCCATACATTTGTTCTCTACATCCGTGTCTCAATTTCTGCCCTGCAAACTGCTTCATCTGTACCATTTTTCTAGGTTCCACATATATGAGTTAATATACGATATTTGTTTTTCTCTTTCTGACTTACTTCACTGTGTATGACAGTCTCTAGACCCATCCACCTCTCAACAAATGACCCAATTTCGTGCCTTTTTATGGCTGAGTAATATTCCATTGTATATATGTACCACATCTTCTGTATCCATTCATCTGTCCATGGGCATTTAGGTTGCTTCCAGGACCTGGCTACTGTAAATAGTGCTGCAATGAACACTGGGGTGCATGTGTCTTTTTGAATTATGGTTTTCTCTGGGTATATGACCAGTAGTGGGATTGCTGGATCATATGGTAATTCTATTTTTAGTTTTTTAAGGAACCTCCATACTGTTCTCCATAGTGGCTGTATCAATTTACATTCCCACCAACAGTGCAAGACGGTTCCCTTTTCTCCACACCCTCTCCACCATTTATTTGTAGATTTTCTGATGATGCTCATTCTAAGTGGTGTGAGGTGATACCTCATTGTACTTTTGATTTGCATTTCTCTAATAATCAGCGATGCTGAGCAGCTTTTTATGTGCTTCTGGGCCATCTGTATGTCTTCTCTGGAGAAATGTCTATTTAGGTCTTTTGACCATTTTTGGATTGGGTTGTTTCTTTTTTTAATATTGAGCTGCATGAGCTGTTTATATATTTTGGAGATTAATCCTTTGTCTCAGTCTGTATGTGTCCCTAGGTCTGAAGTGGGTCTCTTGTAGACAGCATATATATGGGTCTTATTTTTGTATCCATTCAGCAAGCCTGTGTCTTTTGGTTGGAGCACTTAATCCATTCATGTTTAAGGTAATTATCTATATGTATGTTCCTATGACCATTTTCTTAATTGTTTTGGGTTTGTTTTTGTAGGTCCTTTTCTTCTCTTGTGTTTCCCACTTAGAGAAGTTCCTTTAGCGTTTGTTGTAGAGCTGGTTTGGTGGTGCTGAATTCTCTTAGCTTTTGCTTGTTTGTAAAGCTTTTGTTTTCTCCATCAAATCTGAATGATATCCTTGTGGGGTAGAGTAATCTTGGTTGTAGGTTCTTCCCTTTCATCACTTTCAGTATATCATGCCACTCCCTTCTGGCTTGTAGAATTTCTGCTGAGAAATCAGCTGTTAACCTTATGGGAGTTCCCTTGTATGTTATTTGTTGTTTTTCCCTTGTTGCTTTCAATAATTTTTCTGCGTCTTTAATTTTTGCCAATTTGATTACTATGTGTCTCGGCGTGTTTCTCCTTGGGTTTATCCTGTATGGGACTCTCTGTGCTTCCTGGACTTGGGTGGCTATTTCCTTTCCCATGTTAGGGAAGTTTTTGACTATAATCTCTTCAAATATTTTCTCTGGTCCTTTCTCTCTCTCTTCTCCTTCTGGGACCCCTATAATGCAAATGTTGTTGCATTTAATGTTGTCTCAGAGGTCTCTTAGGCTGTCTTCATTCCTTTTCATTCTTTTTTCTTTATTCTGTTCCGCAGCAGCGAGTTCCACCATTCTGTCTTCCAGGTCACTTATCTGTTCTTCTGCCTCCATTATTCTGCTATTGATTCCTTGTAGTGTAGTTTTCATTTCAGTTATTGTATTGTTCATTTCTGTTTGTTTGTTCTTTAATTCTTCTAGGTCTTTGTTAAACATCTCTTGCATCTTCTCGATCTTTGCCTCCATTCTTTTTCCGAGGTCCTGGATCATCTTCACTATCATTATTCTGAATTCTTTTTCTGGAAGTTTGCCTGTGTCTGCTTCATTTAGCTGATTTTCTGGAGTTTTATTTTGTTCCTTCATCTGGTACATAGCCCTCTGCCTTTTCATCTTGTCTGTCTTTCCGTGAATGTGGTTTTTGTTCCACAGGCTGCAGGACTGTAGTTCTTGCTTCTGCTGTCTGCCCTCTCCTTAAATATTGTTTTAAATTTCCTGGCATTAACATAGCGTCTTGCACCTAGCTGACCTTTAATAATTGTTTCCTTAATAAAATTCTCCTTTATTGAGGAAAAGAGACCAAAGGCCATCCACAATGGAAGAAAATAATTTGACCCGATATATTACAGAAGCTAAGAAGCAACTCTTTAATAATATGTAAAAGTAAACTATGTTACCACAAAGGCTTCAATTATCAAAACCAATTCACACTAATCATAGATTCTTCCCCACACCCAATGATACCAATGAGTAGTAAAGGATACAAGCAAAACCAGATTCAGATGTAGCACTGCTTTCTAATGGGGCCCTGAACCCATCAGATTTAGTTTCCTAATCATCCTTTTTCCCTCAGTGGTGCTTGTCATAGTTTTTTGGAGTAAAAGATGAGTACTAACAATGTGTATGATACATGTCAGCTCAGAGGAAGTTGTTTAGGTTTGAGTTTCTTAGTTTTTATACTCCATAACAAAGGCTGGAGAGGTTATAAGCTGTATCTCATAAATCCATAAATCACACAGGCTGAAGAGTTATAAACCACATCCCATAAATCCATAAATTGTAGGTCTATTTATAATAAGCAGTCTGGATGGGCCAGGTATATCCCCTAAAACATTCACAGATAAGAACTACCCCCTTTACTTTGCCACAAGCAAATACCATCAGCATGTTTTTCAAGGCAGTCAACACTACCCAAGCTCCTGGAGGAGGGAAGGAAGGAGTTCTAGAACCCTGTCCCTCATAAGCCTATGAGGAAAAACTAAAGTTCAGCTGTTAATGTGTGTGTTCTAAGAACACAGATTGATCTGATTAAACGTCTATCCTTGGACTTCCCTGGTGGCGCAGTGGTTGAGAGTCCACCTGCCGATGCAGCGGACACGGGTTCGTGCCCTGGTCTGGGATGATCCCATATGCTGCGGAGCAGTTGGGTCCGTGAGCCATGGCTGCTGAGCCTGCATGTCCGGAGCCTGTGCTCCGCAACGGGAGAGGCCACAACAGTGAGAGGCCCGCGTACCACACACACACACAAAAAAAGTCTATCCTTGATGATGCTGCAAACATAGCCTCTTCTTTCCTCACTCTATTTCATCCTCCCCCCTGAAATTCTACCACCACCTCTTTCTCTTAGATCAGAGCTTTCCATAAGAACTTTCTGCACTGCCCAACAAGGTAGCCACTAGCCACATGTGGCTACTGAGCCCCTGAAACGTGGCTAGTGTGACTGAGGAAATAATTTTTAATTTATTTAAATTTAGACATATATAGCCACATATGATGAATGGCTATAGTACAGACAATATTTATCACTGCCTTAAGTCATACCAAGGACTGTCCCCCTTTACTTTAAAGTTCTTCATTAGGAAAGATATGCTAATCTCTCTGTCCCCTACTCACTTCCTCTGCCCTTGGATGGTGTATTTATTTAATGGTCTCCTTTTTCCACACCTTTAGTTACTCAACAAGCTCTTGTTTAAGAGTTGTAGAGAATACAACAAAAAGTGATGAGTGTCTTTACTTTCATGGCACTTACTACCTAGTCAGAGAGACAATGAATGCCCACAAAGCAACTATGAAATAATCCTAAGGAAAGCACTTTGGGGAATGTACCATATGGCTAGATACAATCCCCCATGCCTCATCAAGCCAGCATCCCCTCACCTGGCAATAAACAAGAACAAAACAAAACTTTCAAATATGAACACTGACATGAAACACATCACATGTGTAAGTAAATGACGTGTGAAAGCAAATATCAATTACACCTGTATTTATCTTTTCAATTTTCCATAAATATTTATTGAAAACATGTTATGTACAAGGCACTGTACTTAGTTCTGGGGAAAATACAAATAATAAAAAATACTATACTTATCCCCAAGGAGTTTATGGTGTGGTGGTGAACTGATGAAAATTATCATTACTGAAAGCAGGGAACACATCAACACTAGTTGTTGGGCCCTGAAAATTGTTAAAATATGTTTATGTTTAGTGTTCTGCTTCTTAAAGGCTATTGGGTAATTCTAACTTGAGTCTGCCTATACCTAGAAGCCACTAAGGAGAAGAAATACTATACATTAAGAATTCAATATACAAGGACTTCCCTGGTGGCCCAGTGGTTAGGAATCCGCCTGCCAATGCAGGGGACATGGGTTCGATCCCTGGTCCAGGAAGATCCCACATGTCATGGAACAACTAAGCCCATGCACCACAACTACTGAGCCTGCGCTCTAGAGCCCACAAGCCACAACTAGTAAGCCCACGTGCCATAAATACTGAAGCCCGCGTGCCTAGAGCCTGTGCTCTGCAACAAGAGAAGCCACTGCAATGAGAAGCTCGCACACCACAACAGAGTAGGCCCCACTCACTACAACCACAGAAAGCCTGCGCACAGCAATGAAGACCCAACGTAGCCAAAGATAAATAAATTACTTAATTTTAAAAAAAGAATTCAACATATATATAATTTACAAATCTGCTCAGGTTGATCTTTATTATTGACAGTTTTTTTTTTTTTTTATTGACAGTTTTATGTGTATATTTAGTCAATCTTTATGACCTCCATAAATTATCATATTCATTAGTCCTGTTTCTCTCTGAATTGTTCTAAATAAGCCTCAAGGCCTAACACTAGCTATAAGCAGACGTTATAAATTATTTTTAATGATGATCCACAATCAATATATAGTTGTTCTACAGTACCTCTGTTATAAGTAAATGCTTAATGTAAGCAGGTTTTCCTACAGACTTACCCTTTCCTGGTATCGTCTTTCAAAGAAAGCCATATCGTCCTCTTCAGGTTTCCTTAAGGAAGAAACTTGACTGCTTGTACCTACTAGTAAGGAAAAAGAAAAATCTAAGTACAGTTGACCCTTGAACAACATGGGTTTGCACTGTGTATCCATTTATACTCAGATTTTTTTCAAAAAATACCTACTACACTACTGCATGCTCCTGGGTTGGTTGAATCTGCAGATGTGGAGGAACCGTGGATACAGAGGAACTGTGGATACAGAGGCCCAGCTGTAAACTTATACGAGGATTTTTCAACTGCACAGGGGTGGGGGGTCCCTAACCCAGCTGTGTTGTTCAAGAGTCAACTGTACTCATATAATTATAAATTCTTCTGAAATAAAAAACAGAAAAAAAACTTTCCTCCTTCTGAGTGATTATTTTGTGTTTTTCAAACCAGAAATGATCTAAATGAATCATTGATCCTACTCCCTCTTTTTCAGAAAGCAGGGCATCATAAGACAAAAGTAATGTTCATTGGTAAACATTCTCCAAATATTCCAGTGGTTCATATTAAATTACACCATATAGCTATTTCACATCAGAGCTCATTTAGCTTTGTTCAACTACTTTTTAAATTTTATAGCTAGAAATTCATGTAACACTGTAACAGATAATGCGCAGAAGTAACTACTGAAGGTTTGCACTAAGGTCTGAATGTTTGTGTTCCTGCCCCCTCCCCCCACCACCCAAAATTCATATGTTGAAATCCTAATGCTCAATGTGATGGTCCTAGGAGGTGGGGCCTTTGGGAGGTACTTAGATCATGAGGGTGGAGCGCTCATGAATGGGATTAGTGTTCTTATAAAAGAGACCCTTCTACCATGTGAGGACACAAGGAGAAGGCACTGGCTATGAATCAGGAAGAGCACTGTCACCAGAACACAACCATGCTGGCAACTTTATCTGGGACTTCCCCACCTCCAGAACTGTGAGAAATAAGTTTCTGCTGTTTATAAGCAACCCAGTCTATGGTATTTTGTTACAGCCATCTGAACAGACTAAGAGAGTTTGTGTAGGCAACCAAAAGTGATGCTACTTCCTGCTTTGAAATTTTTCAAAACTAAAATAATTTTAACCATTTCCATGGTATTTACTTTTTTTATACCTTGTCAAGAACTAGTTTATGTGCTGAAAGGAACTTAAAATCGCTTCAGGAAGGAAAATCTGGTTTTCCTTGTAGGTAAGCCAAGCACCTAATTCCATGGAAAAGTTCACCTTCATTTCAGGTGAATGTCTTGGTTGGGTCCCTTCACATCCAAAATAGAATATTAACCTGAACACCTGTTCTTCTTTTTAAAGCATATGAATTCACCCTCAACCAGCAACACAAAAATCATATGACTCCAGATGATCACCACAGAGTATAACCACACTGCCAACAACTACCTAATACAAACCTTGTTGAGAAAAACAAGAAAAATTGCTTAGAATATATGCTCTCTATCCATTTGTCTGTAAACCCTGGGTATTTCCCTGGATCACACTGGACCATCTGACCTAAGCTTCTTGCAGAATTACCTTCACTGAGTTACATTTTAATAAATGGTATGTTACCATTTATCTGGTAAAATGGGATATTACCACTTTATCAAAGGTAAGTATCAGAATTAACCAACCAGAGGCTGCATTTGCTGAAAAAAAGTTTTTGAAAACCTTGGGCTACTGCATCATTGAGGGTCACTACATAAATTTCTTTAAAATCCAGCATTGGGGGGCTTCCCTGGTAGCGCAGTGGTTAAGAATCCACCTGCCAACGTAGGGGACACGGGTTCGATCCCTGGCCCCAGAAAATTCCACATGCCATGGAGCAAGAAACCCCATGTGCCACAACTACTGAGCCTGCGCTCTAGAGCCAATGAGCCACAACTACTGAGCCCGCGTACCACAGCTACTGAAGCCCATGTGCCTAGAGCTCGTGCTCCTAACAAGAGAAGCCACTGCAATGAGAAGCCCTCACACCACAACGAAGAGTAGCCCCCACTCTCCACAACTAGAGAAAGCCCGCGCGCAGCAACGAAGACCCAACGCAGCCAAAAATAAAAACAAATAAATAAATTTATTTAAAAAAAAATCCAGCACTGGTACAACTTTCTTGTGCACCGAGGAATTCATGGCTCCTCCTTTCTAATAAGGAAAAGTATTTAACTGATCTCACCTTCCTTTTTGTACCTTGGCTACCACTACAACTCAGTCAAAACTGCAGCTTAATGTAATAGTTACATCAACTTTGAAAGTTGACACAACTCACAGATATCAAGAATGAACTAGTGGTCAGCAGTGGGAAGAGGGAAATTGGGGAGGGGCAAGATAGGGGAAGGGGATTAAGAGACAGAAACTACTACATATAAATAAGCTACAAGGATATATCGTACAGCATAGGAAATATAGCCAATATTTTATAACAACTTTAAATAGAGTATAATCTATACAAATTCTGAATCACTATGTTGTATACCTGAAAGGAATATAATACTGTAAATCGACTATACCTCACTAAAAAAAAGTGACACAATTGTGTCCTTTTCTTTTGTTTTGATTTCTTACTTCTATCTACATCTTATAATTACTTCATTGTGCAAATCCCTTGCGCAAAAAGTCAGTGTACATGAAAAGGTTGTATGAAAACACAAATAAATCAAAGAAAATTCTCATTTCAGAATATTTTAAAATATTAAATACCTCATAAATCATACAAATTCCTTCTTCGTTTTTATTCTTGTTTTCAATAAAGGAAATAGAATACTTAAAAATGTATAAAAATGAACTTTATTCATTTTTATGTGCAATTTATAAATGGTAAAACCTTGCTAATCTATAATTATCAAGGGATTACACCTTGTTTGGGAGAGCCTAAAGGATCAAGGCAATTAGTCCACTAGAGGGCTCTCTTATTCAGATCAAAGCAATAACATGTCCCAGAATAAGGTTTTAAAACTCCAAATTTTTGTATTATCAGAATCCTCATAATTCCAAGATTTAACAATTTTTTCCCAATTAAAATGAAGATTATTGCTTTTTCTCAGTGTCTGGACAATATAAAAGTGAAATGGTAATCAAATTGTGGTAATACTGGAAAAAAAGAGTAATCTGGAAAATGTATCAATCTATATTCTTTACTACATCCAAAAATATTTCTCGATTTAATTTCATTACCATCTGTTAGTGTTTCTGGAGAAGAGCTAGATGATGCTTGAAATGCTTTTAGAAATGGGTGGTCCATGGCTGTAACTGGAGAGTCTAAAAATTCACCTGAAGGTGCACCTGAGAATAAAATATGTGAAGAATGAAAATTAAACCTTTATTTGTTAGGATACAAAGAAGTTATTTCAAATGTGAAATAAATTAGAGCCCCAAGCAGAATCATTATAAAAATCCTTTCTGTACAATGAAAATTTTTGTTTATATAAATTTTTGCCATATAAGGTAAAGGTAAATGGATAAAAGTACTTCTGCATTTCTCAGAGAACTTTCTCACAGAAAAAAAAAAATGCACGAATGTAATTGTATGTCAGCAAAGAAGTATAAGACCTTAACATAATCACAAAACATTATCAAAAGCAAGACATTCAGAATTTAAAAACCTCTAGTTAAAGAGGATAGAATAAGTGTATTTTTCCTCTATTCCTTACTGGGAAACCATCTAAAAACAAAATATGAAAAAATAAAGAAAACTCCTTCAATGAAATGGGGAAACAAACATAATCCTAAACCACAAACTACAAAGACCAACTGCTACATTCACTTTTGGACCGAAAGGAAGGAAGCTGCAGAAAAAATTAATAAGTCCTCTACTTCTTCACAAACCACCCCTCCCCCACATGCCTATCCCCATCCACGGGTAGAGAGAAGGAAATAAACTCTTAGTCCTTTCCTATAAAGTGAATAGTGTGGGACAATTGCTCAGCCTTTCAGATTCCTGCACCCCTCCTTCCCCAGCTCCTCCCTCTTGTGACCTGTGGGAAGATCAGAGAAAGGGGCTCAGGTCCAGCCAGGTCCTTGTGTGTTCTCTGGTGGCCGTGTGTGCTACTGATCTCAAACGCTAAAGGCTGGGAAAAGTTGCAATTTAGTCTCTCAGCTTGGTAGGGCCTGGTAGCCTCACACGCTCTCACTAGAAGTACAGACCTCTCAGCTGCCTGCCACTTTTTCTACCGAATCCCCCAGAGCTCAGGGGAACCACATCTAGCTCTGCTCTGCAGTCACCTTTGGCCCCTTGCTATGACAGATGCTATGGCAGGCCCACTGCCTCACAGCTCACCTGCCTTCCAAGCACCCCACAGGAGCTGGGAATTACTACAGGCTCCTTCAGTATCACAAAGGAACAAATTCCAGCAAAAGATCATCTCTGTCCAGGACTCTACATGGCTAATGGAGCAGACGTCCCTCTGCTCCGGGCTCCCCTACATCTAAAATCAAGACAAAAACATCTTATGTTTCCTCTCCTCGTTCTCATCTTTCCTCACCCCACCTTCCAGCAGAGGCCAGAAGGAAAAGTTTTTTTTTCTTTCTATGATAAAGATACTTAAGTGATAAAATACCAGAAGTCACAAAAAGGCAAAGATGCCGGCTACTAACACTATTACTTAGCATTGTTCTGAAAGTACCAGTCATTCTGATTGGTCAAAGAGTAAGAAGAGTCATAAACATTGGAAAGGAAGAAGCAAAACTATCATTACAGTTGACCTTTGAACTGTGCAGGGGTTAAGGGTGCCGACCCTTCACGCAGTCAAAATCCACATATAACTTTACCGTCAGCCTTCCGTTATCCACGGTTCCATATCTGCAGATTCAACCAACTACAGATTGTATAGTATCATAGTGTTTGCTACTGAAAAAAAATCCATGTATAAATGGACCCTTGCAGTTCAAAGCCCTGTTGCTCAAGGGTCAACTGTATATGCAAAATCAACTAAAGATATACATTTAAAATCTTAAGATTAAGTAATAATGACTGGTAACAAAAGCAGCATACAACATTTCCTTTTCCATAAGCAAACAATAATCAGCTAGAAAATATAAAGGAAGGGAAAAATCCATATATGATAGCTATAAAAACGATGAAATATCTAGAAATAAAATTAAGAATTGTGCAGGACTTCCATGAAGGTAACTTCAGAATTCCACTAAGCTACACAGAGGAAGACAAAGAAATGAAGAGACTCAATATTTTAAAACAGCAAATCTTCCTATATTAATCTACATATTCAACTAAAATAATAGAAAGTTTTGTAATAATAGAATGTTTTTAAAAAACAATGCCAAAGGTCTGAAAGAATTAAAAGGGAAGAATAGGTCAGGAAAATTCTAAAGTAAAAAAATGAAGTCATACATATTAATTTATTATAAAGCTGTAGTAATGAAAACAATAAGGTAGTCGCACAGAAATAGACAATAATGAGTCTGACTAATGAGCCCAGAACAATTTTGGGGTTGAACCCAGTCCTACCACTTACTAGCTGAATAACACAGAACAAGATGTTTTACTACTCTGTGCTGAGTTTCCTCGTCTGCAAAAAGGATTAATAATAGCACCTAACTCAGAGCTGTTGTGAGGATTAAATGAGGTAATAGATACAAAGAGGCTGGAACAAGCCTCGCAGTACAAAGTCGTAATTATCATCAACAACATCATTACCATCATTTTTTGTTTGCCACTGATAACTGGGTTTTCTGTAACTGTTGCATGAGCCTAATACAATCATGTATCCATAAAAATTGAAAAAGGATTTATTTATGGAATTTAACAAGCTAGTTATAAAATAACCTAGAAGAGAAAATGCACAAATATATCAAGGCAATCCTGAAAAATGAACACAAACAGGAAGAATTTACCATATCAATTATCAAAGCACACTATGAAGAACAATAATTAAAAATATGCAATTAAGGCCAATGGCACAAAATAGAAAGTACAATAGAATATGGTAAAGGTAAAGTTTCAAATTATTTGGGAAAAATGGTGTTTGTATAACTTGTATAACTTGCCATTGATCTGGACAAAAACCAAAGTTATATACACCTCATACTTTCACAAAAAGTAAATTCCAGATACATAAGAAAGCTAAACATAAAAGCAAAAAAATTAAGCATTAAAGTAAAATGAAGGAGAACATATTTATAAAATTAGAGTAGGGAAGGCCTGTTTCCTACATTTAAAAACTGTAAAACAACAACAAGAAGAAGTAAAAAACCCAAAAGACAAATGACATATTGGAAGAAAATATCTGCAAAATAAATACAAAGGGTTAGTATACAGAATATATAAGAAGACTTCTTATAAACCAATGAGAAAATAGAAAAACATAAAAATAAGCAAAGTATATGGACAGACAATTCACAGAAAGTAAAATGGACACTAAATATAAGAATACTCTCATCTCACTAATAATGAGGGAAATCAACTGAACTGAAACAATGATAACATTTTCACACATTAGACTGGCAAAAAAACTAAGTTTAATGACATCAATGATCAGCATAAATGTTTGGAAATAGGTAAGCTAAAACATCACTAAAGGAAGTATAAACAAGTACAGCATTTTTGGAGGGCAATTCGACAGAACGTATTACAATTTCACACATGCATACTCTTCAACCCAACAATTCTACTTCTCTCCATCTGCCTTAGAGTCAAATTCACATAGTACACAAGGAAGCAAGTTCAAGGATTTGGCGGGCACGATGTTTGTAAAGGCAAAAAAATAAAATGGAAACAATCTAAATGCCATGAACAAGGAAATGGTTCAGAAAACTGATATATATCTATAGTGTGGAATACTACGAAGCAGTTAAAATATAAGTAGATTTGTATATCCTGATATAATAGGCCTTCAAAAATTATTCTAAGTTTAAAAAAAGTAAATGTACGTTTACATTATAAAAATGTACGTTAAAAAGAGAAATACAAATCAATTGATGACAGCAAATTACCCTCTAGGAAAGCATCTGGGGTTAAGAAAAGTGTTCAAGGGGGACTTGTTGGAATCTGTTTTAACAAGAAAATATTGATTTATGTTTTTGTAATCTTTGTAATGAAAAAAATAAAAGTAATACATGCTTTTTATGAAAAAAAAAATCCACACACATAGAAGTATTTAAAGTAGATAGGAACCATAGTTCTTTTTCCCAGAAGGATCCAGCTACCTTCAATAGTTTGAGATATATCCAATTAAACTTCTCTGTATATTACTTTAAGTTTTTATATATGCAAGTGGATATATTTGTGTGCATACATGTAGACATACATGCATATGATCATATATTACTACAGATGTGATAACATGTACACACATGTATGTATATACACACATGGACAAAAGCCTATGTTTCCAAAATGAGATGGTTATAATGGCAAAAATTACATACAATAGGATAACAGGTAAACTGTATCATATCAAATAAAACAAATTATTATTCCGCTATTACAAACAATGGGGTTGTGAGTTGGGATTTCGGTATGAGTATTGGGGTAGGAGTGATCTTTTATGTTTTCTAATTTTTCTGTAATAATCATACATCGGATAGTGACAATAAAATCTTTTTAAAAAAATAAAAATCAAATGAGAGAATATTTTTTGAAAATAACATGAAGAACTTAAAGTGCAAAACAAATACAAGGCTTCATTATTGTTAGCACACATAACACATATTGTGTTAGCACAATATGACAAGCTCACAGTTCATATATCGTCACTTACCAATTCCACTGTCATCTAATCGCATGTAGTCTTCTGCCAGCGAGCTAAAGCCAGTTAATCCTCCCATTGCTGCATAAGGAACGTCCCGTCCCACCGGTTTTCTCTGAGCCAGTCTTTCTTCCTTAGTTTCCACTACTGTGTAATGGGCATATGCAGGCTGACCACAAGCACAAGTGAAGCAGCTATGGAATCCTGAACACTGAGAACCTGAATCAAGATGTAAACCAAGTTAAACATTTTAAAATATAGGTAATGAGCTGTATGCCCTATAAACCACTTAGCTTGGCCAAAATCACCTGAATCTGGATCCCTCATACACTGTGCTCTGGCCCCTGTACCTCTTACCCCTAGCCCCTGAACTCACTCCCTCCCAGCCACTGCTCTTACTTTTAAAAGATGCTAAAATGGTAAGAGAGTCCATAGCAAAAAAGAAAAAATTGGAAAAACCAATCAGGACTAAAGGAAACTGAGCTAAACATTGGAGAGCCAGGAAATACAGGCCCTCTCCTCAAATACTGAGTTAAAAGCAGGTATGGGGGGGGACAACCCAGTGGTGAAGAAATAATGTGGAAACGTCTCTGTGGGTCAATTCCCCATAAAAGCCATATTGGAAGGCCAATCCAAAGACATAGAAAGATGCAACAGAATACTGTTTAACAACAAAAAGGAAAGAAGTACTGACGCATGTTACAGCATGGATGAATCATAAAAACATTACACTAAGTGAAAGATGCTAATCAGAAAAGACCACATACTCCATGATTCCACTTATATGAAATGTCTAGAACAGGCAAATCCACAGAGACAGAAAGTAGATTATTGGTCATCTAGAGCTGAGGGGAGGAAGAAATAGGAATGACTGCTAACTGATACGGAATTTCTTTTTGGAGTGATGAAAATATTCTAAAACTTACTGTGGTGATGACTGCACAACTTTGTGAATATATTAAAACCCATTAGGTTGTACCCTCAAAATGGATGAATTATATAGTATGTGAATCATATCAATAAAATTACTGTTTGTAAAGAAAAAAAATAACAAGCCACATTGAAATGGAGTCCAGAATACACCATTAACAAAATCTTTACACACTCACACTTCTGACAAATGTGTAAGGGAACCAAGGCACACAATAAATAAGTTTTATTCAAATACTTCCATACTTCATCAGTGAAACATATTTATTTCTGCCACTGTCATTAAAAATGTTTTATAACATATTTCATCATAAGATTTCAATTCAAGATACTACAAAAAGAACTGGAAAAACTATCTCCTGAAGAAAAATATTTTACCCATTTTTTAAAAAATCCTACCTAGGGCTTCCTTGGTTGCACAGTGGTTAAGAATCCGCCTGCCAATGCAGGGGACACGGGTTCGAGACTTGGTCTGGGAAGATCCCACATGCCGCAGAGCAACTAAGCCCATGTGCCACAACTACTGAGCCTGCACTCTAGAGCCCGTGAACCACAACTACTGAGCCCGTGTGCCACAACTACTGAAGCCCGCGTGTCTAGAGCCTATGCTCTGAAACAAGAGAAGCCACCACAATGAGAAGCCAGCACACCGCAATAAAGAATAGCCCCGGCTAGCCAAAACTAGAGAAAGCCAGTGCGCAGCCATGAAGACCCAATGCAGCCAAAAATAAATAAGTAAAAATAAAATAAAATTTTTAAAAGAATTAAAAAAATATATCCTATCTATTTCAAAGGGTTTTTAAAAGGATGATGAAGAGGAAGGGTATATGGGATGGTGGCTGGGATTTGGGTATAGGTATCGAGATACGGGTGCTATTGCCTACAAAGTGTTAAAAGCATCATGTTACATTTTGCTTTTCCCATCAATCTATGTCTTAGGCAATAACATAATAATCTGCCAGCAAATTATACAAATTTTTTAGACTTATAAAATCCTTTTTAAGGATTATTATTCTGTAAATAGAATTCAGTTGGTAAAACGTCCACAATTCAAAAATTTGAATCAGATCACATCTAGTGATTCTTTAAAATCTATTACTATTACTTATTTGAATTACATGAGATTAAGGTTGAGATTAGAGATTAAGGTTGATGACTGCAAAGCATATAAATAACTGAGATTTTCCACAAAAATAAAATTTTAGAGTAGATATCCATCATCCTAGTTGTTTAATGTCGCTGTAGCTGAATGAAACTGGCACAGAGACACATTAAACATTCAATAAGGAGATAAAAGCATTCTGTTTGTGTGTTTATCATAATGTAACTCACAGGCATTGCACATAAAGCCAGGCCCAGCACTATGCTGATCAGCAAAGTGCTTGCACCTGCAGCGAATGGGCTGCATGCCATTCAGAGGCACGTAGAGGTAAGCCCTGCATGGGCAGCCCGTCACTTGACAAGGCAGACTGATGGGGCGCTGCTGAGGAATCGTTTCAAAGTCAGTTTTATGTTGCTTATACCTAAAAAAAATAAAAGAGAAGAAATAAAAGCACAATGCAGGTACTGCCAGAAATGACAACTGCTGTTCTGTTAAATGCAAAATGATTCTTTTTCATTTTTATTTTTCTTTCATTGTTCTTATCAGTAAGGTTGAAAATACACTCCCCTGCATGCAGTATTTGTCAGCTATGTTGCTTTGGTCAGAAAAATCTTCACCCATCTAGATTTTTACTTTTAATTATTTAAGAAGAATTTTCACAACAATATACAAAGAAATAGCAAATAATTATCTTAAAATACCACTACAGATTCTTTAATAAAGAAGCACAACCCAAGAGCATGAAAAAACTTCTTCATGAAAATTCTTTTTATCAAAGTGCATTATTTACATTTATTTTCACAGGTTTGCTACTTAAAATTGAAATAAGTTCAATAAACGTATAATAATGCTATTTATTTTAATATAATTTAATTTTTAACTTTAAACTTCAAAATAAATTATCAACACCTTTCAAAGCCAAAGCTCTTTGTTAAAATGCTGTACCTAATTTTCTCAGGCCACTGGCTTCCTTCTCATTAAGTGATACTCAGTAAAATAATATTAAATTTATTATTCTCAATATTATCCTAGGTAACAGAAGTTAAAATAACGAGATACCATTTTTCACTTAGCAAAGAGAGCCAAAGTTTTCTTAACTGTACATATTTCACAGTGCTGTCAAGAGTGTTACAAAAGAACCAATCCCATTTAATAGGGTTTCAAGAAACATAAAAAGATGCATCCTTTAACCTAGATGGTTCATTTTTGAAGAATATACCCTAAGAAAATTATTCCATGTATATAAAGAGCTTTGTGCATAAGGATAGCATTAGCAACAGTACTTACAATAGCAATATATATAAAGCATACTCATAATAAGGGAATGGATAAGTATATTACTAGAAGACAGTTTTCAAACTCTTTTACCAGTGAAAACTTTTCTTTAAATAAAATCTTTTACAGAACCATAATACTATACAAAATAGATTGAAGCAGAATTGGTTAAAGCAAGGCGAAGAGCCATAATTGGAGTCTGTCCTCCCCCTAACTTGCCCTTCCACCTGGTACGCCCCTGAGACTCCGTCATAGCTCTGGGGAAAACACAGTGAACACCACTGGACTAGCTGGAATATAAGCAGGTATTAAAAATCTTGTTTGCAATTACTACGAACCATGTGGAAACATTTCCATGATTCTGTAATGAAAAACTGGTTCAACATTTATACATACATATAATTAACAACTAAATGAACTATGTAAAGAAAAAAGTACATGAACATAGTAAAACATATTAACAGCAGCTGGCTTTAGGTGGTGAGTCTTCTTCCTATGTTTCTATATATCCCTCATTTTCCTTAAATAACCAATGTTTCACATCCATAATAGGGAAATATTAATTCAGACAGAGATCTCACTGAGTGACTGGTACTAAAGAACTTTTCCATCCAAGTGGGGTTGGGTCACTTTTGAAGGTTAATTCCATGCTGTACAATTATACATAGATATGAGACTGGCACTAAATTTTTACAAGGATAAATGATAAAACTAACATAAATTTACCAAAGTCCTCTTCATTTCTGAAAGATATCAACATAACCCTCATCCTCCATTCCTCCACAGTGTTTTTATTTGGGGTTGCTAAATAAATTTCAAGTCAATCTATACACAACATGACTTATCCTAGCAACTGCCTAACAACCTCCAGCAAACTGCAAGTCTGTAAACAGCAACTACACAGAGTACCTCAGGAAAGAGCCCCAGAAACTATCAGAACAGGGTGGCTCTCCCATGGTTCCTTTGGAACAGAAAGTTGAAGTCGTTACCTAAAACCACGTAATAGTTTCTGTGATTTTTCCTTGAAGCAGCTTTGTCCTTTTGAGCTTTACAACTAAGACCTGTGACAGTCACAAAATTTAAAGTAGAACAGGATAAACACAGCAAAATGCAAACCTCAGGTATAGGTAACATACATCAATGGTTGGAGCCTCATGTATTTCCTTTCCTCCATGCGCTTTTCTCAGAAGAGGACCACTTATAATAAAAAGCTGTGTGCTTATATTTTTGTTTAAAGAAAGATACACACACACACACACACACACACACAGTTGACCCCTGAACAATACAGGTTTAAACTGCGGATTTTTTTTTTCAGTAAATATGCAGTAGGCCCTCAGTATCCATGGCTTCCTCATCTGGGCATTAAACCAGCCACGTATTGTGTTCCTACTATGTTTATGATCTGAGGGTGGCTGAATCCACATCTGCAGACAGGAGGGCCCAGCTATGGGACTCGAGCATCCCCAGATTTTGGTGTCCGCAGTGGGTTCTGGAACCAATCCTTCACAAGCGTGAGTGTGTGTGTGTGTGTGTGTGTGTGTGTAAATAAAAGAGAAAGGTAGTCATACAACACACTTCTTAAAGTGTAAAGGGAGATTAGTAAATGTGAGGAGAAATGCTTCTATTTGTAGATTGGTAACCTGTTCAGTGTAGCTCAACTCAAGCAACTCTAAAATCAGTTCTGCATAACTTATGTAAGCTGAAGAATGGCTATGTGGGGGTCGATTACACCATACTCTCCAATATTGAGTGTGTCTGAAAATGTTCATAATGAAAGGTGAAAATGAATAAATAAAATAAACTCTTTCTGCAGAGAAAAAAATAAAATCAGCTCTGCAGTCTGATGACCCATCCTCTACTACCTTGTCCAGTGGTGGGAGAGGCAGACTCTGTTCCCCAGCCTAACTGAAAGATCCCTGGCAAAGCCACAGGGGCACCAATATCTTTCTAACCAATGGTAAGACAAAAGATGCTTAAGGTGATAAACTCCATAATGAGTTCTAATCTGATACAACAGAAATTTTTAAAATATAGCCCCCCAAAACCTTAAATAATTTCTGGCATATTATTGGTATATAAAAGCCTGTTTTCAAATGTTTTCCAATGATCACCAATAATGGTATTTATAGAAGGAAGATATGCTCTGCTACAGTTTTATACTTCCTAATCACCAGAAACCTTAGCAATAAAATATCTTACCTATGGGTACAAAAACACAGTGTCTCTGGACCCACAAGTTTACAATCCATTCCAGTTGGTGATCGCCAGCTCACAAATAATCTGTTCTGTAAACGCATAGGTAAGACTTTTCTTTTGTATTCTTCATATTCTTCAGGAGTAAAAAGTTTCCCTCCATCATCCTCACCAACAATTCTACAACAAAAAAATACTTCTCTTAAGCCTTGTGGATTTATTTTCCAGGTTAAAAATACTAAAATTAAGCTATACTTGTATAGTCAAAGGAAACGCTGCTTCGGCTTTTTTACTTAGGCTCATGTTAATAGCAAAATTATACACAATAGTAATAAAGCTTTTGCTTCCCATATAAAAGAGAATTATGAATAAGGAAGTCAATGAATTCATAACATCTGACTTCAATGATCCAGGTTTACCACTAGAGAATTACCACATATTCATCTCAGTTTCTCCTTTGATTCTGAAGCAAACATGCTCATTTTTCCCATTAAAAGCCGGAGCCCAAACTGCTAAAAAATTCTAATATTTTCCTCCTTAAACAATAGCCCCCCCCAAAAAACAAATGGTACAAAAAACATCGACGCTGAAGACAACATAACTAATGCCCACACCTGACTCCAAACCCTGGCCAGGAGTTTAAACTAAGATGGGACCCACAAACACCCTTGGATCTGCACCAGCTCAAACCCAACATATGCATTGAGTAATCAGGTGCAACATTGTTTAATTCCAGAAGACCGACCTCAAAATTTTATGGGAAAAATTAAGCCAACACTATTTCTTAATTTCTTAGGAAATTAAGAATTGGACTCCCTGGAGGAAAAGGAAGCACAATTAAAATTGAAGAAATATATCCTTGAAAATACCTCCTTTAAAAGTCATGAAAAATGTTGTTTGCAGAATGCTACATAATTTTTGGTGCAATCCATACTCTTTTCCATACTTTCAAGCCTTTACCTGAGGTAGATAAATAAAACCAACTCAGAGGCTATGAAACCATTACAAGCTTCTTCCTTACTTAAATAATTTAGATACACAATAGTAAAAAAAATAAAAACAAAGGGCATTTTATTCTGAGATAAGTTTTGGGCCACTTTACTTTATTATAGCTACCAAGAAGTATACCAACAGGTACTAAAAAGACCTTAAGATCAATGCAGATCTTTAAAGAAAGAGATCATTTGATTTTAAGTTCTAAACCAGTGTAGCTCAAACTTTATTTACAGAATCCCGAAGAAATCTAGTTCAAATGCAGATTAAGATTAAAATGCCTGAAGAGGGCCTGGTGATGCTCCCTGGTGATGCCTTGACTGCTACACTTTGAGCAGCAAGCCCCTAACTTTTAGAGAATTATTCCAGGCAGTTTATGTTTGAAAAATAATTTCCTCCCAGGCCCTAACATTTTCTGGGCCAGGCAAGAGACTACAACTGAAAGCCCACATTCCACATACCTGAATATCTAAATATCTAAGTTATCAGTCAACATCAGGACCCAGCAACTTGCTCCCAAGGAAATGTAAGACTTGGAGCCTCAAAGAGCCCGCTCTGCCCTACATGAGGGCTGGGTGGAAGCTGTTCTGGGCACAAGTCTCCTTGCGTTACCCGAACCAGGAATGAGGCCTGACCCATCAAGCTTCTCACCCTCACTTTTTCTGGCTCAGAATTACCAAGGCATTTCTAGGCATTACCCAAAAGTATGTCACCTAGACAGCCAGAGGGAAGTGCAGTCAGATAGGAACTCATTTGCCCAAGTAATGTGGGGCGACCACCTTTAAGCAGAGCAACTCCTCTGGCTTGGGTTTCAGGCCGCTCAAGCTTCCCAGGTGAGGATACGATCGTCTCACTTCCCCCTTATACACACACACACACACACACACACACACACACACACACACGCCTCAACTCCCCTTCCTCCTGCCTGTCCCTCTCCAGTAATTCCCACTCACCCAGTTTCCCAACTGTCAAAAACAAATACCGTATGCTAACACATATATATGGAATCTAAGAAGAAAAAATAAAAAGGTCATGAAGAACCTAGGGATAAGACAGGAATAAAGATGCAGACCTACTAGAGCATGGACTTGAGGATATGGGGAGGGGGAAGGGTAAGCTAGGACAAAGTGAGAGAGTGGCATGGACATATATACACTACCAAACGTAAAATAGATAGCTAGTGGGAAGCAGTGGCATAGCACAGGGAGATCAGCTAGGTGGTTTGTGACCACCTAGAAGAGTGGGAGGGAGGGAGATGCAAGATGGAAGAGATATGGGAACATATGTATATGTATAACTGATTCACTTTGTCATAAAGCAGAAACTAACACACCACTGTAAAGCAATTATACTCCAATAAAGACATTAAAAAAAAAAAAAAACTTTCTTGGTAGACCGGAAAAACACATCGCTACAGGTGCATCGGTCTTTGTCAGGGCCCCAGACAGTGAATCACTCCCTAAATCCCTAGGAGCGGCTGCACTTCCAGTTTCCAGAGAAGAGTTTCTCCAGAACCACCAACACTACACCAGTGTCTTTCTCTTAAAACCTGCCCCTCAGGGTTGGGAGCACGTTTAGAAGTTCACAACTTACCCTATTACTAAGTTAACATGCAAACTTGATGTCTGCTTTTACAGGCCCCGAGTACTCAATGTGTAATCTACACTGGCAGTTTAGAAGAACACACCAAAAAAAGGATCTTTGCATAAATCTAGTTAATAATCCTTCCTCAAAGAGGTCAGAGCGGGAGGCCTTTTAAATTGCCTCGGAAGAAACTTATTAGAATAGAACTGCGTGTCAGTACAATATTTAATTACAGAAAGAGAAAACCTGCAGTCAATGTAAGCTTCCCCCACCAGCCCGGTGAGGGATTCCGGGAGCCCCCGCGAGCCAGCGCTGGGCCCCTGCCTGCGCCTCCAGCGCTCCTCCCGCGACGGGGGCCGGGCCCGCCCGCGCCTCCAGAGCTCCTCCAGCGAGAGGGACCGGGCCTGACCGGGGCCTCCTGGCCCCGCGGAGCCACCGCCTCACCTCCGGTACTCCAGGTACTCGTCCACGGCCGCCGCGCTGCCGGCGGGCAACGTCAGCCGCTCCATGGCGGTCGGGGAACCGGGAGGCGCCGGCTCTGGGGCCCCAGCCCGCCCCGCGCACGTGAGCAGAACCCTGAGGAGCCAAAACCGGTCCTGCCCCGGCCGGCCGCGCCCCCTCCCACCCGCCTCCCGATTGGCCCGCAGGAAAACCGCAGGGCGCGCGCTTCCACCTGGCTGCCCACGAGAAACTTGGCCTCCACGCTCAACCCCTCCGCGCTGGGGATGCTGTTTACCGGCCTCCGCAAACCTTGTCCCTCTCGTTTTCCCTGGTCTGGCAGGTGTCCTTGTAAAATAACGAGGGACGAGGGAGTGCAACGCCTTGCATGTAATGGATGCACAGAACATGGGTTATTTCTTTGTGCAGCGTTTTTCTCTGGTTGTGAGAAGGTTCTGGAACGTGTGAGGCCCACCTCTCCATAATGCCCAGCCGTGTTTTCAAATTTGGCGTTTAAAAAACTGTGATGTAAAATCAGTAGTCCTGAGTGTCTGCGTCCAGTTTGGTTGTCGCTAAAGCAACATGTTCTTCAAAGAAATTGAGTAGCGGTTTAAGCGGAAACAAAGAGAAACAATTCAGTTAAGATTTTTTTTAAACCTTTGGAAATATTCTCCACAAAATTCTTTTCAAGGTTGAATTACAATGCGATTGGTAATTTGCACAGAATCTGGTTTAGTAACCTGGAAAAGAGGTAGGGAATCCATCATTATTGAGTCAAACTCTGAGGCTCCCTAGGGGTCCGCTTAAGCGCCCTCTATAAATTATCTGGGAGGGAGAATCCACAAACAATAAGACAAATAATTCGTTGAGCTCCAATACTTTATTTCAAAAATACTTCCCTGGATAGTTCAGGTCCCAAAGGCAAAATATGATATAGACAGATTGCTTAAGTGCCCCCCTTCCTTTTCACTGCCCTTTCTTCCGTTCTAGAGTCGGTCCTCCTCCATAGGCAGTCAGGCAGGTCTCGTTCCCACCTTTGACACCCTTACTACTTTTTGTTAATTACTCTCTACCCAAAGCGTTACCTCCTAACTCAACCTTAACTAATAAACTTTGAAGCCTCCCAGCCGTATTTGCATTTTTATAGAGACGTTTTAAGGTTAAAAGGCTTTCAACAGTTGGGTCAAGGAGTGATCCTGAAATTAGGGTTATTTTAGGGGAAGGAGCCCTGCTCAGTACTCTCTCCAATCACACCTATGGGCTGCTGCTGCCAGCTTTTATCTCTTTATGAACACCTAGCCCTGCTTTTAGGCAGCAGCTAAACTAACAAAGATTAAATAGCATAAAGTGCCAGGCTATGTGAGCTTATAGAAAGGCGGCAGGGGAATGGCTATGCAGGGAAGTACAAGTTAATGAATCTAGAGAAAAATAATTAAAATAGGCTTAGTGCAGTTGTGGACTCTTCCAGGAAGATTCTAGAGCAGAAAACTCTTCTGACCAAAAGAGTCAAGAAAAATATTAGGAATGACAAATAAGAGTTCAGGAAAATGTTATCCTAACCTTGGAGAAAACTGACAACTTTTCTAATTAGAATATTGTATATGTTTTTGACCTCTGCTTTAATTTTTTTTAAGTATAATTGAACTGTAATTTATTCCCAAAGGTATCTAAATTGATCTAGGATATATGACGGACAGAGGGACATGAAAGAGGGACACTTGCCTTGGCAAGTATTAGACATTTTACATAGTAAGTCCTCATAAAATGAGATTGGAAATATCAGCATTTTGCAGTGATGTATAGGTTAGGAATGCTTTCTTCTGCAAATGACAGAATAATCTAACAGTGGCTTAATTAAACACTGGGTTTTTGTTGTTGTTACTCTAAAGAAGTGTTGGGGTAGGTGGTTGCTGGAGTTGGTTCATGGCATTTTCCCCATAGTTTCAAGAACCCCTGAAATTATATCCAAATTCAAAGAAGAAAGAAATGGGGCAACCAATATCAGCTATTCCTTTTATCAAGTACGAAAGAGTTTTCCTAGAAGCCCCTCTAAAAAATTTTCACTTATGTATCATTGACCAGAACTATGTCACATGGCCATCCCTGGTTGTACAAAGGAGACTGGGAAAGCAAATACAGGACTAATGTTTCCCAGGTTCTATGATGGAGGTGGTCAAGAAGAGAGTTAGAAATGTGTGTTTCGTTAGTCTGCCCAGCTCACCCCTTGAACTGTTAATACCCATGCACACCCTTCTCCCCAATGTAGGCATTTTACATTAAATGTAGTCGTCAGACCCCTAAGGAAGGCAACCCCAAAGTCTCAGCCAGCTACTGAAACTGGTTTGAAGTCTTCTCTGTCATTCAATTTTTTTTTTTTTCTTTTTGGCCACTCCACGCAGCATGCGGGAATTTAGTTCCCCGACCAGGGATTGAACCAGTGCCCCCTGCAGTGGAAGTGCGGAGTCCTAACCACTGGACCACCAGGGAAGTCCCACTATCATTCACTCTTAACGGTTTGGCAGTTGAGAGCTAAAGGACAAGAAAGTCGCTTCTCCCCCATCACAAAATACCTAAATTATAGTAACGAGGGTAGAATAGGATAATTACAATACAAAGGTCTCCGAAAAGGAAAGAATGGGAAATACATAGAAGACAAGAGTCCATGGCACATACCAAATACTGCTGGGCAGGTGGTAATGACTCCCACTTCCAACAGTGGAGAAAGTTCCTTGCAGGGCCAGCGAGATTAGGCAGCCTCTGATTCTGTTATCTGGAAGGATCTCCCTTACCTATCCCCTCCCAGCTCTTGGTGTACCTCTTTTGAAGAAGTTCTTATTCCAAAGCCACGTATGGCAGCATCTCTTGTGGGCTTTGGGGAAAATGTCTTTTTTGGGGGATAGGCACAACTTTCACAAGCCACTCCCGGTTGGTGCAAATACAGAATCCAGGGGACAGTAAGTGTTGAAGAATCTCAAGTTTTCCAGGCAAGCTTAAGATTTTTGAGACAATTTTCCCCCCAAATTTAGTAGCTTTCAAGTGTTTTTCTTTCTTTTGATCAACTTTTTTGTATGAGTGTCCACAACCAAACACCTGTTTAGACAAAATCAATGTTTCTTCTTTTTATTTAACTATATTATTCATACAAAAGCACATATAAACATATATGCACAGTTTAGTTTTTCAATAATAACACCCAAGTAGTCATCAACAAGCTTAAGAAATAGACCAATACCAGTCTTTTTTTTACTAATGTTTCCTTTCTTTTTTACAGAAAATTTATCACTAAGTCATATGTTTAATTTTGCACGTTTTTGAATTTCATAGGATTTGTTCTTCTGAAAATCGTTGTTGAAATCATCTTTATGTTTTTGAGATTCATAAACATTGATGTCTGTATTAGATTGTCCTTCATTTATGAATAGTAATTAAGCAATTATATAAAATTTACTCATCCATTCTACTGTAATGTACATATGGGCCCCTTCCACTTTTTATAAACATTGCTATTATGAATGTCCAAAGTACACCTCTCCTGGTGCAAGTGTTTCTCTAGGGGGCGCTTAAAACAATTTTATGATATGTAAATTATACCTCAATAAATTTGCAAATATAAATATAGATATATATGTATATATATACATATATATTGTCTTAAAAAGTATCTCTAGGACAATCGTTTTTGAATTTTAGTGTACATTAAAATCACCTGGAGGGCTTGTTAAACTAGATTATTGGCCCCATCCTCAGAGCTTCTGATTTAGAAAGTCTGGGGTAGGACTGAGAATTTTTATTTCTAATGCTTGTTCTGCTGGTCTGGAGACTCCTCTATGGTATCTATAGAGGTGTGGAATTGTTTAGTCATATGATATGTGAGTGCACTCCTTTCTAGATAATGTCAAATTGTTTTCCAAAGTGATTGTGCTCCAAGCAGCAGTATAAAAACATTCAGATTGCTCTGTATCCTCTCCAGCATTTGAAATTGTCAGACCTTTTATTCATGCATACCAACATCATTGTATTAATTTGTACCTCCCCAATAATTAATGACATTGAGCACTTCTTCATCTTTATTAAGTATTTCTATTTTCTCTTCTGTGAAATGCCTATTCACCAATTTCTCCCATTTTGATTGTTTCTTCCATTGATTTATAGGAGTTCTTTACACATTCTGTATAATAATCTTTTGTTGGTTGTACATGCTATAAATATCTTCTCCAGGTTCTAGCATAAATGAACAAAAATTATTTAATGTTGTCAAATTTATCCACCTTTTTGTTTATGGTTTGTGTCCTCTTTCAAAAATCATTCTCTAACCAAAGGTCATAAATATAGCTTTCTACACTGTTTTCTAAAAGGTTGACATTTAGAGTGTTAATCCACCTAGAATTGACTTTCGTGTATGGTGTAAAGTTAAGGACCTAGCAGGTATGTTTCTGCTAAATAATTTCTGCTGATTCTCATTCATGTACCATTGCTCCTTAAAAACAATTTTTGAGGATTCTTAAAGGCCTAGTTTGAAGTTGCTTTCTTCCAGAGATGTTTTGCATTTGCTTCTGCCAGGTGCTCAAAGGAACTACTAGTCTGGAACCATTTTGTTTCTTACAAAATTTTATAATAGAGAGCTTCCCTAGTGGCGCAGTGGTTGAGAGTCCGCCTGCCGATGCAGGGGACACGAGTTTGTGCCCTAGTCTGGGAGGATCCGCGGAGCGGCTGGGCCCGTGAGCCATGGCCGCTGAGCCTGCGCGTCCAGAGCCTGTGCTCCACAACGGGAGAGGCCACAGCAGTGAGAGGCCCGCGTACCGAAAAAAAAAAAAAAGAAAAAAATTATAATAGAAATTTTAAAACCTGCAAAAGTAGAGAAAATAGTAAAGTGGACTTGTCACCGAGGTCCAAAAATTATCAACATTTTGCCATTCTTATTGTCAGAGAGGTAATTGAAAAGAGATAACCACCAGTTGACCCTGGAGCTGGATGCAGGCAATTGGGGGCCCCTTGCCCCCTCCCCTTGTTAGTACAAGTTTGTGCACCTGACACACAGTGAGGCCAAACAAACGGAAATGTCAGAGTTTGGAGCAGAGAAAGGTTTGCTGCAGGGCCATGCAAGGAGACAGGTGGCTCATGCCCCTCCAAAACCTGAACTCCCTGAAGGGTTTCAGCAAAGCATTTAAAAAGGCCAGGTGGTGGTGGAGGGCAGTCTGCAGAGTATGTGATCAGCTTGTGTACAATTCTCTGATTGGCTGATGGCGAGGTAACAGGGCGGTGTCACAGGGGTTAACATTATCAATCTTTAGGTGTCAGTAGGTCTGGGGGCTACATGCTCATATGATCGTCAAGTAGTTAACATCTTCCACCTGGTGGGGGGTTTCCACATTTGTAAAAACAACTCAGGAATGTGCATTAGATACTGTTATCTAGGTACTTCAGAGAGGAGATAAAGCGGAGGATATGAGGGAAGGGCCCATCCTGGGAAGCCCCGTAGGTTCCTGCTCAGTTACACCCTGTTCTTGGAATGTACAGTTCTACCCTCCGTTCCTGCAGTGGGAGCTGTTTCAGGGCTGCAGCCTTGAGAGAGTTGTTGAGACCTTCTGGATAGTATATGTGACTGAACCTACTTAAGGCCTCTATGTAAACGTTAAGATTCTATAAGGCTGGTGCGGAGATCTACCTGTCTTGTGGCCACTCAAGACAAGCCTTGTAAGGAAGTTCCCTTGCTTATTAAACCTGCCACCTGCAATCTGGAGTGGTCTGCCTCTTTCTTTAGTCTCTCCTTGCCCTCTGTGTATGGGGGCCAGTTTGTGAGTAAACAATTTACCTATGCTCCTCCTAATATATTTTTAAGTGTTTTAGAGCAAAATGCCAGATGTCATACATTTTTACTCATAAATATTATACGTCGGCATGTATCTTTAACAAATGACTTTTTAAAAAATCCACAATATCATTATTGTAAGGCCAACTGGCCCGAGGCAGGAGAACGCAATCAGACTCACAGGTTGAAACTGACCTGGAGACTTTCCGGACCACCCAGTTCCAGGAACTGACCTGGGGACTTTCCACCTGGCCCAGCCTTCCCGCCTTTCGAGGGGCAGGACTAACGGTCCCAAGACTGATGCGACCGGCACCAGATATTGCCACGATACCCGAAAAGACCACCAAATAAGGAATACCCTGCGCCCGCCTGGATTCACCACACCCCTTTCCCTTCTTCCCCTATAAATTCTGCCCAAACCCTCGCCCGGGCGCGACTTCTCTGGCCCCTTTCTCTCGGACCCGTGAACCTCGCCCAGGGGCGTTCCCAAATAAAGCTTGTTTAAGCTCTCCTCCGTTTCTTGGTGCAGTTCCTTACAATTATGATACCTAATAAATTAAGCAATAATTCCTTGATATCACCTAACAGCCAGTCCTTATTCAAATTTCCCTGATTTTTTTCTTATTAGAATCCAAGTAAGGTCTACACTTTGCATTTGGTTTATATGTGCTTAATATATAACAAGTCTTTTGTTATCTTAAACAGTTCCCTGTTTCCCACTCTGACTTTTTGTACCATCTATTTGTTGAAAAAAACTGGGTCATTTTTCTTGTAGAATATCTTTCTGGATTGGATTGTTTACCAAAAAGTGTCATTTAATATATTCTTCTAGCCCTTATCTCCTATACATTCATACGTAAATCTGAAGACTTCACTGGGTATTAAATTCAGAAGTTCTTTTCAAAGGAGTACTTCACTGATGATGCTGTGTCCTGAATTCATGACTTTTGGGGACAGGCTTGCCTGCAAATTCCCATAAGGCCCACATAAGATGGTGCTGTATACTTAGGAACCAGTTTCCCTCCTTTCCCCATCCCTCAACCCAGCTCAGTGCCAAGGCCATTTTCTCTGTAGTCCTCTGTGGATGAGGGGGAGATTTTGGATATACGTCATTCACCCTTACTCTGGGCCCTTTGGTGTCCCAGGTTAATGTGGAGAGGGTCTCCTATTAGACTTCTCCTCTTGGGCTTTGACCTCAGTCCCCCTCACTGAGCTAAGCCATCAAATCCAAAGTTCCGGGACTTCTCTGGTGGTCCAATGTTTGGGACTTCGCCTTCCAATGTGGGGGTGAGGGTTCGAGCCCTGGTTGGGGAGCTGGGATCCCACATGCCTTGCAGCCAAAAAGCCAAGGCATGAAGCAGAGGCAGTATTGTGGCAAATTCAATAAAGACTTTAGAGATGGTCGGCATCAAAAAAAAAAAAAGAAAGAAAGAAAGAAAGTGACTTCTCTGGTGGTGCAGTGGTTAAGAATCCGCCTGCCAATGCAGGGGACACGGGTTCGAGCCCTGGTCCGGGAAGATCCCACATGCTGCAGAGCAACTAAGCCCGTGTGCCACAACTACTGAGCGAGCCTATGCTCTAGAGCCCGTGAGCCACAACTACTGAGCATGCGTGCCACAACTAATGAAGCCTGCACGCCTAGAGCACATGCTCTGCAACAAGAGAAGCCACCGCAATGAGAAGCCCGTGCACCACAACAAAGAGTAGCCCCTGCTCGCCACAACTAGAGAAAGCCTGTGCACAGCAACGAAGACCCAATGCAGCCAAAAATAAATAAAATAATAATAAAAGAATTGAACTGTAGGGAAAATAAATTAACTATTTAAAAAAATCTTTAAAAAAACCAAAAAACAAAGTGCAAGTTTGCCTGGAACGGCTAATGTTCTCAGGACTCTTTTACTAGCGTAGGAAACTGCTTGTTCTTCATGTACGGGCAAAACCCAGAAGGGCAAGTTAATGCCCTGGGAGCAAACTTTGACCAGTGGGGAATGTGAGCCGATAAATTTTTCCCTCTTTCTCCCCTACGATGTTTCAGAAATGTGTTTCATATGGGGCCTCAGAAGATCCCATGGGATTGAAAGATTTCCTGATCAGTAACCTGTCTTTACTCTTTTTCTTTCTCTGTTTTACTTCCTTAATCTCTGGGTTCACACTCCCACGTAAAATATTCACTTTCAGGAGGACCCAGGCTAAGACAGTGTCCTAAATCTATTTTAATGTATACATTTATCCTTTTCTCCCCTTTAAATGTATTTATTGAAGACACTGGGCCCATTTGTCCTGTGTTTTTCCACATTTCCACATTTCACTGATTACCTTCCTGTGGTTAGGCTTTATCTGTTCCTCTGTACTCTGTATTTCCCATGATCTAGAGCCTTGATCAGATTGAGGTTCAAATTTTTAGCAAGAATACCTCATACGTGGTGGTGTACACTTCCATGTGCAATGTACAGATGCGGTTTGGTTGTCTCTGTAATGTTAACATTGATCACTGAGTTCAGTTCTTGCCAGCCTGACCCATAATATTCCCCTTCCACTTTTCACCTAATCATTTCCTTCACTTTCTGCTTTATACATTTTGAATACTAAACTTGTTTTAGGCAAGTATTAGGCAATACGAGTTTAGAATTGTTATAATTGTTACAATTGGTGCATTAAGCTATATATCCATATGAAGTAAATCCATTTCTAGTGAGTTTTTTTTTTTTGGGTTCAAAGTCTATTTTACTTGACATTAATAAAGCTACACCAACTTTATTTTGATTGTATATTTTTTTCCATCCTTTTATTTTCAACAACAAGAAGTACTCAACACACATGAAAAACCTGAGATTTTCCAAACATTTCTCCTAAAACTATAGCCTTGTTCCTGTTACATTTTCTTAGTCCCCAAACACAGCAGATGATAATTTGACCAATTTTTCCACTGTTATCAGCAGCCTAGGAAAGTTGTAGGTCCTCACTGCCCACTATCCTAACCCCTCTACCCAACCAGTTCCGTATTTTAAAGCCTCTTGCTTTTAGTACTCCGTTGTGGTATTGGATTCTCTAGAGTTAGGAATGCATTTTATTAAAAATAATAGAAAACTC
Source organism: Neophocaena asiaeorientalis asiaeorientalis (assembly GCF_003031525.2). NCBI lineage: Eukaryota > Metazoa > Chordata > Mammalia > Artiodactyla > Phocoenidae > Neophocaena > Neophocaena asiaeorientalis. The sequence continues at coordinate 2,184,349 of NW_020174149.1, read as the reverse complement.
AACTGAAGTAGCTGAAACAAATTCAGCTGGTTCAGCAGCTAAATGATGTCATTGCTGACATCTGTGCAGTGTCTGGCCTTTCCTTCACCATCACACGATGGCTAATGCAGCATCAGCCCTCCTTCCTGACATCTCTACTTATCCAACTCCCATCCTCAGGACTCAGCTCAAATTTCCCCTCCTCTGGAAAGGAGGTAACTCTATTTCCCCACCCTGCAGTATTAGGACCTTTAAAAACATAGAGATAGCTAAGCATATGAAAAGTTTTCACTAATGTTTAGAATTTTCAAATTTCTAGGTCCTACTGCTTGTGCTGGCAATATTTCTGGAACACCCACCTTTTACTTCCCTTGTCCATCATACAAACTCCTCCTCACCTCTAAAATTCAGGATGAACATTCAGTCTTCTATGATGTCTTCCATGATTTTTAAAAACCATTTCAAAATTGAAGTATTATTTACAATTTTTTATTAGTTTCAGGTGTATAGCAAAGTGATGGTTATATATATATAACTTTTCCATTGTAGGTTATTGCAAGATATTAAATACAGTTCCCTGTGTCATAGAGTAGGTTCATGTTGTTTAACTATTTTATACCAAGTAGTGTGTATATGTTAATCCCAAACTCCTAATTTATTCCCTCCCAACCCTCCATCCCCTTTGGTAACCATAAGTTTGTTTCCTATGCCTGTGAGTCTATTTCTGTTTTGTAAATAAGTTCATTTATATCATTTTTCTTTAGCTTCCACATAAAAGTGATATCATATGATATTTCTCTTTCTCTGCCTGGCTTACTTCACTTAGTATGATAATCTCTAGATCCATCCATGTCGCTGCAAATGGCATTATTTCATTCGTTTTTACAGCTCAGTAATATTCCAGTGTGTGTGTGCGTGCGTGTGTGTGTGTGTGTGTATATACATACACCATATCTTCTTTTCTTTTTTTAAAATTTTTATTGGAGTATAGTTGACTTAAAATGTTGTGTTAGTTGCTGCTGTACAGCACAGTGCATCAGTTATACATATACATATACACTCCTTAGATTCTTTTCCCATATAGGCCATCACAGAGTATTGAGTAGAGTTCCCTGTGCCATACAGTAGGTCCGTATTAGTTACCTATTTTATATATAGTAGTGTGTATATGTCAATCTCAGTCTCCCCATTTATCCCTCCTCCCCTTCCCCCATGGTAACCATAAGTTTGTTTCCTACATCTGTGACTCTGTTTCTGTTTTGTAAATAAGTTCATTTGTATAAGTTTTCAACATACAAGCGATACCATATAATATTCGTCTTTGTCTGACTTCACTTATTATAATAGTCTCTAGGTACATCCATGTTGATGCAAATGGCATTATTTCATTCTATTTTTTATGGCTGAGTAATATTCCATTGTATATATGTACCACATCTTCTTTATCCGTTCATCTGTTGATGGACATTTAGGTTGCTTCCATGTCTTGACTATTGTAAATAGTGCTGCTATGAACGTTGGGGTGCATGTATCTTTTCAGATTAGAGTTTTCTTCCGACATACACACAGGAATGGGATTGCTGGATCGTATGGTAGTTCTATTTTCAGTTTTCTATGGAATCTCCGTACTGTTTTTCATAGTGGCTATACCAATTTACATTCCCACTGACAGTGTAGGAGAGTTCCCTTTTCTTCACACCCTCTCCAGCGTTATTCTTTGTAGACTTCTTGATGATGGCCATTCTCACCGGAGTGAGGTGATACCTTATTGTAGTTTTGATTTGCATTTCTCTAATAATTAGTGATGGTGAGCATTTCTTCATGTGCCTATTGGCCATCTGTATGTCTTCTTTGGAGAAGTGTCTACTTAGATCTTCTGCCCATTTTTTGATTGCATTATTTGTTTTTTTGCTTTGAGTCGTATGAGCTGTTTGTATATTTTGGACATTAATCCCTTGTTGGTTGCATCATGTGCAAATATTTTCTCCCATTCTGTAGGTTGTCTTTTTATTTTGTTTATGGTTTCCTTTGCTGTGCAAAAGCTTTTGAGTTTAATTAGGTCCCATTTGTTTCTCGTTTGTTTGTTTTTATTTTCATTACTCTAGGAGGGGGATCCAAAAAGATATTGCTGCGATTTATGTCAAAGAGTGTTGTTCTCCCTATGTTTTCCTTAGGAGTTTTAGAGTATTGAGTATTACATTTAGGTCTTTAATCCATTTTGAGTTCATTTTTGTATACGGTGTTAGAGAATATTCTAATTTTATTCTTTTACATGTAGCTGTACAGTTTTCCCAGAACCACTTATTAAAGAGACTGTCTTTTCTCCATTGTATATTCTTACTTCCTTTCTCATAGAGTTATTGATCATAGGTACGTGGGTTTATTTCTGGGCTTTGTATCCTGTTCAATTGATCTATATGTCTGTTTCTGTGCCAGTACCATACCATTTTGTTGTTTTTTGTTTGTTTGTTTGTTTTTTGCGGTACGCAGGCCTCTCACTGTTGTGGCCTCTCCCGTTGCAGAGCACAGGCTCTGGACGCGCAGGCTCAGTGGCCATGGCTCATGGGCCCAGCCGCTCCGTGGCACATGGGACCTTCCCAGACCAGGGCACGAGCCCACGTCCCCTGCATCGGCAGGCAGACTGTCAACCACTGCGCCACCAGGGAAGCCCCATACCATTTTGATTACTGTAATTTGTAGTATAGTCTGAAGTCAGAAAGCATGATTCCTCTAGCTTCATTCTTCTTTCTCCAGATGGTTTTGGCTATTTGGGGCTTTTTGTGTTTCCATAAAAAATTTTAAGTTACTCATTCTAGTTATGTGGAAAATGCCATTGGCAATTTGATAGGGGTTGCATTGAATCTGTAGATTGCCTTGGGTAGTATAGTCATTTTAATGATATTGATTCTTCCAATCCAAGAACAAGGTATGTCTTTACACTTGTTAGTGTCATCTTCAATTTCTTTCATCAGAGTCTTATAGTTTTTGGAGTACAGGTCTTTTGTCACCTTAGGTAGGTTTATTCCTAGGTATTTTATTCTTTGTGATGCGATGGTAAATGGGATTGTTTCCTCAACTTCTCTTTCTGATATTTCATTGTTGGCATATAGAAATGCAACAGATTTTGGTATATTAATTTTGTAATCAGCAACTTTACCTATGTGCTCTGGCAGTTTTCTGATAGCATCTTTAGGATTTTCTATGTAGCATCATGTCATCTGCAAACAGTGACAGTTTTACTTCTTTTACAATTTGGATTCCTTTTATTTCTTTTTCTTCTCTGATTGCTGTGGCTAGGACTTCTAAAACTATGTTGAATAAAAGTGGTGAGAGTCAGTATACTTGTCCTATTCCTGATCTTAGAGGAAATGTTTTCAGCTTTTCACCTTTGAGTATGGTGTTAGCTGTGGGTTTGTCATATATGGCCTTTATTATGTTGAGGTAGATTCCTTCTATGCCTACTTTCTGAAGAGTTTTTATCATAAATGGGTGTTGAATTTTGTCAAAAGCTTTTTCTGAATCTATTGAGATGATCATATGGTTTTTATTCTTCAATTTGTTAATGTGGTGTATCACATTGACTGATTTGCAGATATTGAAAAATCCTTGCATCCCTGGGTTAAATCCCACTTGATCATGATGTATGACCCTTTTAATGTGTTGTTGGATTCTGTTTGCTAGTATTTTGTTCAGGAGTTTTGCATCTATGTTCATCAGTGATATTGGCCTGTAACTTTCGTTTTTTTGTGGTATCTTTGTCCGGTTTTGGTATCAGCATGATGGTGGTCACACAGAGTGAGTTTGGAAGTGTTCCTTCCTCTGCAATTTTTTTGGGAACAGTTTTAGAAGAATAGGTGTTAACTCTTTTCTAAGTGTTTGGTAGAATTCACCTGAGAAGCCATTTGGTCCTGGACTTTTGTTTATTGGGAGTTTTTAAATTACTGATTCAATTTCAGTACTGGTAATTGGTTTATTCATATTTTCTATTTCTTCCTGGTTCAGTGTTGGGAGATTGGTACCTTTCTAAGAATTTGTCCATTTCTTCTAGGTTGCCCATTTTATTGGCATATAGTTGCTGGCAGTAGTCTCTTATGATCATTTGTATTTCTGTGGTGTCGGTCGTAACTTCTCCTTTTTCATTTCAGATTTTATTGATTTGGGCCCTCTCCCTCTTTTTCTTGATAAGTCTGGCTAAGGGTTTATCAATTTTGTTTACCTTTTCAAAGAACCAGCTTTTAGTTTCATTGATCTTTTCTTTACTTTCTTTTTTTTTAGTCTCTATTTCATTTAATTCTGCTCTGATCTTTATGATTTCTTTCTTTTTAGTAACTTTGGGTTTTGTTTGTCCTTTTTCTCTAGTTGCCTTAGGCATAAGGTTAGGTTATTTACCTGAGATTTTTCTTGTTTCCTGAGATAGTCTTGTATTGCTATAATCTTCCCTCTTAGAACTGCTTTTGGTGCACCCACAGATTTTGGATCATTGTGTTTTCATTTTCATTGTCTTTAGGTATTTTTAGATTTCCTCTTTGATTTGTATCTGTGGCCACAGTAGAGTCACAGACTGGTCTACCCATGAGTTATTGGATCCCACTGACCTCTGATCTTCTGAACCAGCTCCCTGGAGCAGGGTGCTTATAACCTCTTATAACAAGGAGGCAAGTGGAAAGCAGCCTTCCAGACAAGTCTCAATCAGTATCAACATATTGCAATGTTGTTTGGGTTGTAAAATACCTTTACTTCTTTAAGTGTTTTATGGCCTGCATCTTGGAGGACTTCATACTGACAAGATTGTTGGGTTCCTAACACTGCACTCTTTTCAATCTGACATCTTATGGGTTTCTGATGGCTTATGGCAGCATCACCTGCAAGCCAAACCTGATACAAAATCAAATACAAAAATCAATTTCATTTCTTTACATTAATAATTAACTCTCAGAAAGAGAAATGGAGAAAACAATCCCACTTACTATTGCATTAAAAAGAATAAAATAACTAGGAATAAGTTTAACCAAGGAGGTAAAAAATGGGTACACTGAAAACTATAAAACATTGATGGAAGAAATCAAAGAAGACACGAGTAAATGGAAAGGTATCCTTTGTTCATGGATTGGAAGAATTAATATTGTTAAAATGTCCATACTACAGATTCAATGCAATCTGTATCAAAATTCCAAAGACATTTTTCACAGAAATAAACAAAAAAATCCTAAAATTTGTATTGGACCACAAAAAGCCCAAATAGCCAAAGCAACATGGAGAAAGAAAAACAAGGCTGGAGGCATCATACTTCCTGATTTTAAACAATATTACAAAGCAATAGTAATCAAAACAGTAGAGTATTGGCATAAAAACAGACACATCTATCAAAGGAACAGAATAGAGAGCCCAGAAATAAACCCATGCATATATGGTCAATTAATTTATAACAAAGGAGCCAAAAATATACAATAGAGAAAGGACAGTCTCTTCAGTAAATGGTGTTGGGAAAACTGGACAGCCACATGCAAAAGAATGATACTAGACCCCTATTCTATACCATACACAAAAATCAATTTAAAATGGCTTAAAGACTTAAATGTAAGACTGGAAACTCATAACACTTAAGCCTAAGACCTGAAACTAAGAAACATATGGGATAAGCTCCTTAATATTGGTCTTGGTGATGACTTTTTGGAATTGACACCAAACGCATAGGCAACAAAAGCAAAAATAAATAAGTGGGACACATTAAACTAAAAAGCTTCTGTACAGAAAAGGAACCCATCAACAAAACGAAAAGCCAGCCTTCTGAATGGGAGAAAATATTTGCAAATCATGTATCTGATAAGGGATTAATATCCAAAATATATAAAGAACTCATACAATGCAATAGCAAAAAACCAAAATAAAACAAAACACAAAAAATAACAAAAAACTCCACAAAACAAACAAAAATAAAACTCCACAAATAATCCAATTAAAAATGGGCAGAGGAACTAAACAGACATTTTTGCAAAGAAGACATACTTTTTTTGGCTCTGTGAATGAAACCTTAATAATGTATAGCAGAAACTGGACAGACGTATTCTTATATGAAAACAAAGGTTTCCTATATTACATCTTATTTATATTTGCATACTGAAGAGGTAAAGTGTCTAAATGGCTATTTTATAGTTCTTTCTAATAAAATGTACAAAAACAAACAGAAGTAGTGAGAATGTCTTTTGGGGGCCTTGATGGTGACATAAGAATGGGCTTGGACTTGATTTGTGAATCCAAAATCCAGAGGTGCAGGTAGCCTTATGAATCAGGGTTAGCCTCAGGGGGTCAAAAACTATGGCTTTAGTTTCTCTCCAAACCTGTAACTCCTAACTCTTGGTGTGGCGGGGCTGGAGTGGAAGCTTCCCCCCAAACTGCTGCAGCCCCATGTTCATTGCAGCATATTCACACTATCCAAGATGTGGAAACAACTGAAATGTCCATCAACAAATGAATGGATAAAGGAATAGTGGTGTGTGTATATATATTGGGTTGGCCAAAAAGTTCGTTCAGTTAGGGAATACGTTGTTCAATAAAGTTCTTCATGAAAATGAAATTATTATTCAGCCATAAGAAAGAAGGAAATCCTGCTACTTGTGGCAACATGGATGGACCTGAAGACATTATAAGTAAAATAAGTCAGAGAAAGACATACTGCATATCACTTATATGTGGAATAAAAAAAAAGTAAAACTTATAGAAATAGAGAGTAGAAACATGGGTACCAGAGGCTGGGAATGGGGGAAACAGAGGTTGGTAAAAGCATGCCAACTTTCAGCTATAAGACGAATAATATCTGAGATCTAATGTAAAAAATGGTGACTACAGTTGATAAAAACGGTATTAAATAGAGATTTGCTAAGCATAGAACTTAAATGTTCTCATCAAAAAAAAAGAGAAATATGCGAGGTGAGAAATGTGTTAATGAACTAGCTAGTGGGAATCAAATGAAAGAAGAAAAAACAGCAAAATTCCCACAAATATGTAGATATATATATGAAATAGGAAAGATGTTGCCCGAAATGCACTACCTTCCAAGAGATTCAAAGGAGATTGTGTCCCTATAGGATGGGATGCTGTGTTTTGAAGTGCTACTGAGACAAGCTTATTCCCACTCCTCTGCCCCCATAACACATTGCTTGGGAAACTGTAGCTTAGTGCCAGAGGAATCTTCTCACTTACCTTGCCTCTTAGGAGGTCCATTCTGTCCCAGGGAGATGGAATGGTTTAAAGGCATGTATTTATTACATTTAAAAAACGCGCAAACCCTGTGAACCAAGCAATTTCTTGTTTTGGTATCTGCCTTAGAGAAATGCTCACAACACATGCGCAGGGAGGCATTGTTCATAACAGCAATATATTTAAATTTAAAAATTGTGGGGTATACTTAGAGAAGCAGAATAGTTACAAAACCTGTAAAATTAATTTTCCCAACTGAGAGAACTGGGGTAAGGATTTGGGTCCATAATGCAGGGAATGAAGGTAAAGGGCTTTTCCAGGCCCTTGGGTTCTAGTTTTATTTTACTGTAACTATTACGGAAACTTCTGCATCAAGGTCTAAAGTGCACTATTGAAATTTCGTAGTCCTTATTCAGGCTTCAGTTGCATGTCATATATAGAATTCCTAAGGGTCTCATTAGTTGAAGATTTGGGGGAAATTTTTTGAAGTGACAATAAGCTTAGTGAGATGTGGTTACTGAAATATGATAGATTTTTCTCTTAGGCAAGAATTTAGGATAACAGAAAAAAGAGTCCCTCTCTACTGTTTGCTTGGGAAACCATGTCTAAGTTGTATTTAATTCTGGATAACACAATTGGGCTGGGACACTGACACACCGGAGAGTATTTTCAAATCACCATGATGGTGCATGGACTTGAAACCATGTCAATAGAGGCAGAGACTAAAAAAAAAATTCTTCCAGGGAAGGAGGAAAACATCTCTGTACTGTACAAAACGGTATTCACTCAATATATCTGACAGCAGTTGCCTCATACCCGTGTCCTTCACTGTTGTGTCCCTTGCTCTTGTCAACTGCCATGCACATAGTAGGTGCTCAAACAATGTTTGTTGAATGATTAACTTACCACGTACTCTTGAGGGCATGATTGCCTGGTAATAATTTAAATTAACTACTAAATCTGCAGGAAACATTATTACAGTTCTTTGGCGACGCAGTGCCTGAATCCCGGCTCCCGCGTCGGCGCATTCGGGCATGCTTGGTGCCCGGAGGCCTTGCCATGGATGACCTTTCTTTCTTTCGACCTTTTCCGCCCTCCCGTGTCCAGTTTGTAAATGACCCTGTGCTCACGAGGTCGCGACAGTCCGCGCCGTCTTGGAGATGAGCGGGAAGTGGAGAGAGAACTACATTTCCCAGCTGACTCTCGTGCGCGCGCCCCTGCCCGCGCACGGAGGAAAGTGCACCCGGCGCTCGCTCCCCGCCGAGCTCTCGTCGCCCTCCGGAACCTCTGCCAGGGGATGAGGTGGGTGGCGCTAGAAACCACTTAGCTACAGCCAACCGCCCAATGCAGCACTCGCTCGCTCCCCCCGCCAGCGGAAGCGCCCGCGGAGCACAATGCAGCACTGAGGCAGCGCCGCGGTGGAGGCTGCAGCGCCGCGGTCGCCGCAACACCGGCAGGGGCTGGGAGGGGGCGGCCCAGGCGAGCCGGGGCTGCGGGGCGCGGGACCCGGACGCGGCTGCCCGGGCATGAGGAGCTGAGCGTCTCGGGCGAGGAGGGCTGACGGCTGCACCATGCAGGCGGCGGCGGCTGTATCCGTGCCCTTCTTGCTGCTCTGCGCCCTGGGGACCTGTCCCCCGGCGGGCTGCGGCCGGGCAGGTAAGTTCGCCGCCCTCTGTGGCTCCAGGACGTACCATTTTCCGGGCATCTTTGCAGCCCTCAAGCGCATTTGTAAAGAGGCATCTCCATTTCCCGAGTGCGCAGGGAGATTTTTTTGTTTTTTTAGAAGGGTGGAGAGAAGTGAAGCAAAAATACGGTGTGGATGCATTAGAAGCTTTAGGTCAAATGCCTGTTTTTCTTCTGAAGTAAAAGAGGAATACGGAGGATGGGAGAGGGGTGCTCTGCTTCTGGGCCCCGATCCTGGATGCTCTCAGATTAGCTGGTCCAAGGCTCTGCGTCTTGTGTCTCTGCATCCTTACCAGATGGGGTCCGGGAGGGAGGGGGAGGTGGGATCTTCATAAGGGAGACGTTGGACCGCAGGATGGACGATTGTGGGTCAGGGTAATTATTTTCGCCTTTTCTCCCCAATTCCTCCTTCCCCCTTTCCTGCCTGGAGGAGACGCCTCGTTGACGGAGCTGGAGAGGAGGGAAGAAAACCGCTTCTTGGAGCGCCAGAGCATCGTGCCACTCCGGCTCATCTACAGCTCGGGCGAAGACGAAACTGGGCACGACGCGCTCGATACGCGGGTGCGGGGCGACCCCGGCGGCGGGCAGGTGAGAGGCGTGGTGCTGGGGGTGGTCCTCCGCGCGGCCCGGCCCACCCCGACCCCGCGTTTGCTCTCCGTTGCCCTGGAGATGCAATGTCTTGGGTGAAACCAGTGCAATTCTAATGCGAGTCATGCGTGGCGCTCCCTGTGCAAAAAAGAAGAGAAAGGGGCAACAAACCCCAAAAGAGCCACAGGCCGGGGGCTTTGCTGGAGAGGAGTCTGTGCGGGTTGCCTCCAGTTGTGTGGCAACCTGAGCGAAAGGGCAGAGACCCTCTCACCTCTGCCAGGCAAAAGCCATGCATAGGCAAGAAGGGATATAATATTTGAGCAGGATTTGCATCATCATTATTGTTGTTGTGGTGGTTTTAATTTTCAAAGAGAAGACTTTATGTGATTTAAGCCAAGATTGGTACTGTAGGAAAATTGGAAAAACAAGCCTAGACATCCCTAACTAAACTCAAACCTTAAAATTAAGCTGAACTGCAACGTTCTCAGCTCACTCAATTTGTGGACATCAGAGATGTACCCATTCACCTCCACCTTCCAGAAAAGGTGTCCGGCTCCCCCCTTTCTTCATTGGTAACAGTCCTGTGGGTGTAATTAGGGCCCTGTTGCTTATTGGGCATTTATAAAGTATGTTTTTAAATAAAAATCTAACTGCCGTTTACCCATATTTAGGTCAATATCACACATCCACAGATATACTTGAAAATTATTTTGAATTTACTGGTTAATTTAAGGAAATATTTGGGGGCTATGTAAGCATTTTTTGTATTTACATGTATCAACCTGGCAACCAGTTCACCCACCTGTAAGTACATATTAAGGTAGAACTTGTTCATGTAGTTGAAAATTTTGCACACTTCACTGAAGCAAAGGCAGGCTGAACATTTTCACATGTATAAATATATTCTTAATACTTTAAGATGTATCTTGATGTTGTGATACTCAGTAATTTATCTGTAAGTGTAAAATAAGTAAAAATAGAAAAATACTACTTAAATCTGTATTTGTAGCCAAGTACTTAGTACTGTTAACATTTTAACGAGATAGAAATTAATTTAAAGGGCTATAGTAATATCCATTAGTTACATTAATATAGTAGAAAATCTAATATGCCAAGCATTAATGAAGAATCCCATCATTTGAATTGTTTGGTAAATACCTATTTTATTTATTTTTTATTTGAATTTTATTTACTTATTTGAATTAATGTTTGAATTAGCCTTTTCCATTTTGACTTTTTTCCATAGTAAGACTGAAAAAGCATAGGACACTGTCTTATTTTTCAATACATTAGAATTATTTCTGTAGAGGAATATTCTCATGCTCAGTTACAACTTTTGATTATAAAAAATTTCAAACACACACACAAAAGTAGACAGACTATTATAATGGACTCCCAGCTTCAACCATTAGCATCTCATAGCCAATCTCGTTTTATCTACATCCTACCTATTTTTTCTCCCTTTCTGTATTATTTTGAAGCAAATCATATCATTTCAGTTATAAAATTTCACTATGCACCTCTAAAAGATGAAGATTTTTTAGAAAATGTAACCATGATATTGTCATAGCTAATATGTATTAAATATATAAATGTGTTAAATATATGTAAATATATAAAATAGATATATAAATATTATATGTATATTTAAGTTTGTTTGATCCGGGACCCAGATAATGTCTATAAACTGCAATTAGGTTTTTTTTTAAAGTCTCTTTAATGCATGGTTTCCCCCTCCATTTCCTTGCTTTTTTCCATGCAATTTATTCATTGAAGATGTGGGGTCTTTTATCCAGTAGACTCTTTCACAATCTGAATTTTTACTGATATAGACAGTGCTTTAAAACAAGTCAGAAGGAGTTTCTCAGAGAGGAAGAAAGTAGAGATGCAGAAAATGCTGCAGGATTGCACCTCTAAACTCTGGAGTCTCTGTCTCATGCTGGTGATGTCTTTAGGTACCCTCTGCCCTTCTCTGTGTTGGTAAAGACCACCACTCTTGGACAACAGGCACTGGTCAGTCCTCCTTTTTCTCCCCATTTCTGAAATACCACTTCTGTAGATTTTTTGGTTCCTAGGCCTCTCTACTTGGGGCAGAAGATACTTGGGGCCTGTGCAGCTTCTTCTACTTCCTATAAGAATAAACCTCACTATTGAGAAGAATGACTCTGGCTTTTGGTGAGGTGTGAATGAATCGGTAGGATTTAGGTTAAACAGTGTGAGTAGATTATTCATTCAAGTCAGAAATGACAGTGAAGATCCTGTCTTATCATCAAAGTAATTATGACAAGCAATTATCTCACATGGTGAGGTATACATAGTGCATCTGGTTGGATGCCTGGATCACCTGGGAGCTGTAGCAGTTTACCATGCTCCTCAACTACAGTTAGTGATTACTGACTAGTAGGACTGAATCTGGCAGTTAGAGTTGTAAAGACTTAGTTGTCATAAGCCAACACTTCCTACAGTTAGGAAACTAAGGAGTGGTCCTGCAATTTGTCATTTCTTGTTTCGTTGAGAGCTGTCATTGAACCCCAAAACATAAGTTAATTCTGTATGGACCTTGTTATTTCTTTGATGATTAAAATAGACATAATTTATACTCATAAATATGTTTAGCAACTTCCTTTCTACTTCAGAAAAAAAATTAGGATGTTTTTCTATCAGCTCACAAAGGTATATATTGATTTGTTTATTTGTTTATTAAAAAGACATTTATATACTTGAGCTCATACTGTGTACCAATTTTTTGCAAGACCCTGGGGATTAAGAGATAAAAGACCCAGTTCTAGCCTTTAAGGAATTTACAGACAGGTAGGAAGATGGATGAGTGGATAGGCAATTACACTCTGTACTTGTGTGTGATTTTCTGGAGGTGATCACAGAGAGCTGTGGAAGAGAGAAGACAGTGCTTAACACACATGAGCAGTCAGGGCTCTCAGAGAGAGGTGTTACCTGAGCTGTGTTTTGAGGGTGAGTAGGAAGTGGCCAAATTAAAGGGAAGGGGTGGGCATATCAAACAGAAGGGGCAGGAGGTACATGGGCATGTGACATCAAGACACATTTTAAACTGCAAATAGTTAGGATTTAAGGGACAGATGAAACAAAACAGGAAACCAGAAAATAGATGCTGCAGCACCTTCATGACTTGCTGAGGAATTTGGACTTGTCCTGAAAGCGATTCAAGGATTTCAGTAAGGAGAGTTACTGACCAGATTCATGTTGTCGTGGAATAACCCTAATTGTTAGAAATGAATAATCTTTTTGTTTTGCTGCATTGGGTCTTCGTTGTTGTGCGTGTGCTTTCTCTAGTTGCGGCAAGCGGGGGCTACTCTTCATTGCGGTGCATGGGCTTCTCATTGTGGTGGCTTCTCATTGCAGAGCACAGGCTATAGGCGTGTGGGCTTCAGTAGTTGTGGCACGCGGGCTCAGTAGTTGTGGCTTGCGGGCTCTAGAGCACAGGCTTAGTAGTTGTGGCGCGGGTGCTTAGTTGCTCCACGGCATGTGGGATCTTCCCAGACCAGGGATCGAACCCATGTCCCCTGAATTGGCAGGCAGATTCTTAACCACTGTGCCACCAGGGAAGTCCTAGAAATGAATTATCTTAATTTCAAAGGCTGAGTGAAAGTGGTTGTTCACGTTAATTCATTGTTAAATGCCAATTCACATACTCATTAAGCTTGTAAGAACTTAGTTACTAAGTATACTGAGCTGCTTAGTATAAATGAGTTAATATTTATAAAGCACTTAGAACAGTGCTGCATATTCTGTAAGCACTATATGAGTTTTTGTTAAATAACATTAACTCCCCCAGGCTGCTTGAGCACTGTTTAGAAATTTTATGACATTGCCTTAATGCAAAATGGTGCCCTAATTACCTGAATTTAACACATTCCCAGAAGTTACAAATTACTCGAATTTACGTAAGTGGCATCTTAACAGTTGTAGAGATGGAAGAAATGTTATAAGTCATCTAATCTCGTTCAAGAAGCACTTCTCACCAGGTAAGATAGAGCCATTAACCTAGAGTAAGGAAACCAGCAATGTTTTACTTAATGTTTCAGAAAGCTCACAAGAACTGTGATGGTATAAGACACCTTAATTTTACTTTTAATGTGTCCTTACTTCAGTTTTCATCACTAAATGGAACTGCACAGTTATATTTTTGGAAAAAATTTTAATATTTTCTGTGGAAATACTGGCAGTTTGATTGGTGTGAAATAATCATTCTGTTTGTATGAGTCCATATTGTAAAAGATTTCTGTACTATCTGGCCAGTTACTTGAACGCATACTTTATTTTTATCCTGAATCAGATGATCAGCCCATACTGAAAGCTTATTGTGCCATGAAGGTCTAGAAATGGTAGTCAAAGAAATTATATTTGATTGTGGGTAACCTTGTTGTCCTAAAGATCGTCTGCCTAGTCTGAAGTAATTTCAGCCCTGTAAAATAGCACTCAGAACTAGACTATTCAAAGTATTTCAGTCTTCCTTTCCTCTGGCTTGAAATGTTTTGTGCTGAAAAAATTGTATGTTGCCGATAATAGGATAAAATATATTTTTAATTGGACACCCGTGTGGGCAAGATATCACCTACTGAGTCCTACTGTTGGTTTGATACTGATGATCACATAATTTCTGTTTCTAAGGATGAGCACCTTAATGGTTACTCCTTCTTTGCTAGCCAGGCATGATAGTTTTACTGTAGCATCAGAGGTTATTTGGTGGTTTACTTTGCTGTGTGGTCACCCCATACATTTTCAATAATTTGTTTTGCAGCCAGTAATTGCTTTTCTCTACAAGTAGCAGAATTTCTTTTTGTCAGAAGTCTTTATTGCCGGTGAATAGAGGGGGTACTTAGTTTTCTATCTCATTCCCTGGAAAGTGTTGTAAGCTTCTCAAGTAGTCAAGTGCCAAGAACATAGATCTACCATTTATTATAGTTTTGATAATCAGTAGTGAATGGGGAAATGCAAGATGGTCGCAGGATGGCAAGCAGTAGCTGTGCTCCATTCGTTTTTAAAATAATTAATTAATTAATTTTTGGCTGCGTTGGGTCTTCGTTGCTGTGCGCAGGCTTTTCTCTAGTTGCGGCGAGCGGGGGCTGCTCTTTGTTGCAGTGCGTGGGCTTCTCATCGCGGTGGCTTTTGTTGCAGAGCATGGGCTCTAGGCGGGGGGCTTCAGTAGTTGTGGCACACAGGCTCAGTAGTTGTGGTTCACGGGCTCTAGAGCGCAGGCTCAGTAGTTGTTGTGCATGGGCTTAGTTGCTCTGCAGCCTGTAGGATCTTCCTGGACCAGGGCTTGAACCCATGTCCCCTGCTTCAGCAGGCAGATTCTTAACCACTGTGCCACCAGGGAAGTGCCTGTGCTCTGTTCTTATGAATATAATTATCCATATGCCTAAGCATGGATGAGCTGTACTTAAAATTGGGTTGTTTCACTTGGGAGCACTGAGTCAGCTTAACCATAAGTTGTCTGCAGTACTGCTTCCCTGGCGGAAAAGGACTCCTAGGAATTACAGCTTTAGAAGTATTTTGCAAGGATAGCACAAACATCTTCTTTTTTCCTTAATGTGCATTTGTTAAACCTAAGTAGCTCAATATTGATAAAGTTTGCCACCAATCAAAACTTTGTTCCACTGACATAAATAGGAAGGAGACATTTCCCAGCACATTTTTATTCTCCTGTCAACCTTCTCTTACAGTTAAATAGTTAAAGGAAAATAAAATTTAGAATTGTAGTTTTCCTTACATCTTGCTTTTAGTCTATGAGATCCCAATTTGTATATATTTCTTTTGGGCATCTTTGAAATTCTGCCCAGTGGTTTTACCATGCATTCCGTGCACAGAAGAATCTTGTCTTTCATTGCTTCTTTACAGCTACACATGGAAAACTATGAATGACTCTAAAAGCTTATGGGATGATACAAATTGTCCTTAAGTTTTATTGCTTTCCTCTTATTTCAAAGAATGCCAAGTGTTCTATCATTTTTAATGATTAAAGCCCCTTCTAAAAGTACATGGAGGGAGGTCTGCTTTCTTGTCATATAGGGTTAGTAGTACTCTATAACTCCAGTGGGGCCCAGATATTGCCACATTTGTCATTGAGGATTATGCATAAGCCCCAAAGGGAAAAAGGATGTTATTAAAAAGAGTGGGGGAGGGCAGAAGAAGAGGAAGAGACCTTGAGGAGAATGGCAAGAAGAAGGAAGGAAAGAGAAAACCAGGAAAAGAGAAATACTTATAATAGTGTTAGCATGTTATAGTATACACTAAAATATTTAATAATATTTAATAAACGGTAACTCATGTGGTTACTTTTTATGTGCTGAACAGTTTTCTGAGTACTTTTGATCTGTACAGTCTCATTACATCCTCACAAGAATCACGTGACAGGTAATATTTAGCTGCAAAATCACAAAGCTGGTAGGTAGCAGAGAGGGTATTTGAACCCAGACACTTCAGCTCCACTGCACTGCCTATGTGCTGAAGCACTAGGCTAACCTAGCCTTAGCACAGGAGGTCACCAACATTTCCTTAGATATCTTTCAATGGCACTGGGGGTAAAAGATGTCTTACATCTGTCCCATTGGAACTATATATTTCTTGCAGCACTTGAAAATGTTTTTAAAAGTTGTATAGTAGTGAAGAAGCTTGCGGAACACAGTAGGAATGCTTCATTTCTACTACCTTGAGAATGAGAATGGAATATATAAAGATATTTAACATTTAAAAGGTTAGAAACACCTCTCAAAGGATGTGTGTTTTGTTTTGGAACTGCATGTGAACATTGATTGTTATAATCTTTCTTCGTAAATCAAAGATTTCAGGATCCAGTTGTCAGTACCAAAATTATACATGCTCTTCTTCTGCTTTAAGTTTCATAAAGCAGAAACATGAAATGTTAAAAAGGAATCCATGTTTGCGTATCCTTCTCCAAATGAAAAGATACAAAATATCTTTTGTGTCTTCATAGAACAAGTAGCTCTAGAGTCCCAGATGTCAAAGCATTCAGGTCAAAGACATATGTAATAATAATAACCAAAATGATAGCTTCTGTGAACATCTAGCTGGATGTGTTTACTTTGGTAATAAAAGAATTAGAAAGCAAATATTGAGGGAAAGAGTTGAAAATAAGAATTAATACTTACTGAATATTTACCATGTGTTAGACACTGTGCTGAGCGATTTACATGTGTTATCTCGCATTATGGGGTAGATATTATTATACCCATTTTATAGATGAGGAAACTGAGGCTTAAGGAAGCTAATTAACCAGCCCAAGGTCATACAACTGACAAGTAGTAGAATTGGGTTAAGAGTTCTCAAAGAAAATGTTAGAGATCCACATAAAATAAGCCTCTTGTAATCTTTCTTATTTAACATGTGGTTACTGTGTCATCTATGTATTGGAACAGACCTAACATTTCTCTGAAACTCTTGGCCCTGCCCTGGTCTCCTCCCTCACTAGCTTCATTCAGGGGTGAATTGATGTCCTGTTTCACACTTGTTATATGTCTTCATTTCTAGAAATGGGTATAATTTCTACCTCTACCTCAGATATTCTTTTAACCACATGGAAATATCTGAATCTTCTAAATGGCAGCAGAGAACATCTGCACTCTGAATACTTGTTGGAGTTTAATCTGCCAGAAATTCACTTAACAGAAACTATTTATGGAGAATTATCATCTATTCCTCCATAGTGCATTCTGGGGTGGGAGTATTTTAAAAAGTCTCTCCGGGGATTCCAGTTTGTACCCAGGGTCTAGGAACTCTTTGTATTCTCAAGGTTTAAGATATTTTTTCTTAAATCTCCTTGGATTTCAGTTAGTCACAAGGGAGTTTGGTATCTGAATTGGTATCAGTTTTCTCAGTCACTTCCCTGACCTCTTCAATCACCTTCCAGGCTTTTCTAAAGGATATTTTGAAGGACATTGTAAGAAATATTCCTGAGAAACCAGTTACATTATTCATTGAAGTCTTGGAGAACATTACACATGGTGTCTCAGCATGACCAAGAGGAGAGATCTATCTTGTAACTGTGTTTCCTTCCTTGACTTGGATGCCAAAAGTTTCAAGGCGAATTGTGTCCTCCTCCAAAGCGGAAGTCCCAGCATAAGTTTTCATAGCAGCTTCATTACTAGCTCATTGTCCTGTTCCTTCTCATCATCCCTATTTCAATGCAAAAGTCATCTGAAATCTCTCTCAACTAGTGATAATTTATCAATCTGGGAAGTCATAACTGTGCACGTTTTCAAGCGCACGTTAGACTAAATTAATATTAGGCTTAAAAAAAAGTGATCTCAACAGGTTTTCTCTGTCCACTTTTCTAAAGTATTCCCGTTCCACTCCCCTCCTTGTCACCATTAGTCTTTTTTCTTCCTAGCACTTGACATTCTTTTTTTTTTTTTTTTACGAACCCGTGTCACCTGCATCGGCAGGCGGACTCTCAACCACTGCGCCACCAGGGAAGCCCCTGACATTCTTTTTAACGATTGACTTGTTTATTGTCCTTCTTTCAGTATGCCATCACTGGACGGTAAACTACATGAGAATAGTGATCGTGTCTGTTCCGTCACCACACATCTCCACTGCACAGAGTTGGTGCTTAATAAATATTTATTGAATTAAAGAGTTTTCCGTCTCCCCTGGGTTCCTCATCTACTTAAAAATTTTATTTTATCTTGTAATTGTCCACATAAAACAAGCTGAAATCTTTTTTGGAATAAGGTTGGGCTCCATATGAATAAATGCATGAATAATTTTAGTCTTTTCAAATATTGAATTTACAACCCCTTTGATAATTACAATTATTTGACACAGAAATGGAGTTCAATATGCTGTATTTTAAAAAATATGAAAACATCATATAGAAAAACTGATTTTAAACTTCTAGGTGTCCTTTACTTTTTTTTTTGCGGTACACGGGCTTCTCACTGTTGTGGCCTCTCCCTTTGCGGAGCACAGGCTCTGGACGTGCAGGCTCAGCGGCCAGGGCTCACGGGCCCAGCCGCTCCGCGGCATGTGGGATCCTCCCGGACCGGGGCACAAACCCGCGTCCCCTGCATCGGCAGGCGGACTCTCAGCCACTGCACCACCAGGGAAGCCCAGTGTCCTTTACTTTTTGATTTTACCTTCTGAGTTGCTTTTAAGACAGAAATCTGTTTTCCCTAGAGCAGAGTATTATATGTAACTTGAGTTTGAAGATAAAATTTTAAATGTTGTACCATGATTCAGAAATATCAGCAGTTCTAAAGCTAGACAGAGAAAGAGTAAGGAGCTTTAATCCTTCCCTCCCCCTGCCCCATCCTGTCTCACAATCTATTTGTTGTTTGTATTGAAACGATGTTTCAGAATCATATTCATCTGTAAGGATAAATCAACATTTTTATTCTCCTTTTTAAAAATCAATTTTGTATGAGGGGATTTTAGCACTTAGCAGTAGTTGCCCTTTTGCTGCATTTTTTTTTTTTTTTTTTTGTCCCAAGTAAGGAACATTAGATGAGTCTTTGAAGATGGGAAATCGATGATACTTCCCTGAAGCTAGACCTCAAGAGCTCACATTTTGCAAGTCGTTTTAAAATTTTCTACCCAAGGCAGTAGAACCGGTTGACAGTTTTCTTCGACCTCTTATTCTGTTTGGCACTGAATCATGCCTCTAGCTGGTCAATTTCTATTCTTATGTATTTTTTTTTTAATTTGCCTTTTAAGCAAGGCTCTTTGGGAGAAATTGCCTTCATTTCCTCCTCTAGTGAGGTGAGGATTTTGGGGTCAGGCTGGTACACACCAGTTGCTACTCCTGGTCAGAGCTCAAGCTTTGCTCTCAGTGGTTTCTCTTTTTTTGGATTAGATAGCAGGATGCTGCACAGAGAGCTGCCACTTCATAGACCTGGTGTCCATGAATTCCCTGGTGGATTTTTAATGCCTTTGGACTATCCTGTCAGGAGTCTGGCCTGGAACCTAGCTGTGGATCCATAGCAGTCAAGGTTATGCAGGGTAGTATTAACCTAGGGTAGGCTGGAGTCGTAGCAGTTTGCAGAAGAGTAATCTTGGGTCATCAGGCCATGGGGCAGGAGCAGGCTATGGGTAAAAGGGTAGTGGAAGGCGAGGGTCAGGGAAGTAAAAAAAAAAAAAATCAGGTCTGGAGAGGGTCCACTGGGTCCACTGTGCCAGCTCAGTCCAGTATCCTCCTGGCTCAACTAGAGAGAGTAACCTGAAAAATTCTGAGAAACTTTCTGAGTTTTTGATCTCAGCCCATTGAGGTTTCAGGGATTGGCTCCACTCTTGACTCAGGTCTCGTGTTTTTAAAGAGAACCGTGTGTGTTTTAGCCAGACTCGCTCTAATGGCCCTTGGGATTGTTTCCACGCCCTCAGGAGCTTTAAGTGTTTGGTTCAGAGGGAGGGACCACTTTCTCCTCCTTCTGCCCCCCTACTCCTGTCCCACTCCCTCTTCCTCCACTTCATTCTCTTCTCTGCCTCCTCTTCCTCCTCTTCTTCTCCTCCTTCCTATTCTTCTTCTTTATTCCTTATTTTCCCTCCTTCCTTCCTCCCCCAAGATCATATTCTTTCTTCACTGGTCTTGTCTAAGGCTCTGCAGGCTAGTGGGAGGGGGCTTTCAGGGGCCCGCTGTTTTCCCCACTAACGTAGTTCAGATTGCAGACTGTGCCTGCCCTGGATCAGGAGATGACACTTACATAAAGATTGATTTCCTAACTCATGTGACAGCTGATGCTCTGAAAAATCACACTTAGCTTGTGCAAAATGGGCAACAAGCTCATTTTACATGGCATGTGGTACGTGTTTAAAAAAAAATGTATGTTAATAATGGAAGAGTGTTTGTAAGTGGGAGTTTGGAAAATTTGTTCTTATTGAGATGGATAATTTTGGTGTCAGTGTCCATTTGTTATAAATAGTGGGTTATTTTCAAGATTAGTTTGGTATCACCTGCAGTTTAGCAATAGTTAGGAGTACTTTGATGTGCTTTTCAAGAAAACTTTAGGGAAGTGTTTAAGAAGAAGAATGGGAAATTTTTTTTTACAGATACATTAACAAATTTACCATTGTGTTAAGTAATCAAGCCATCATTTCTTAGAAAGAGTTTTATTGACTATGATAGAAACTTAAACACCTTTGAAGGTAATGGAAGTTTTGATGCAGGACAGGAAAATCGTTCTTATGTGTTACAAAAGTATACAGCTTGTTTAGCTATAAATAGCACATTGCTTTTTTTCAAACTAATTTCCTCATAAAAGTACCTGAAAGCTTGGACAGATTGATTGATAAGAAGGTGGGCAAAATTCAAGTTGTGTTCATTGCTATCACCAAAGGTGAAGCCATTTCTGACTGGATGAGTGACTAGAGACGAGGCTATTTCACCATGGTGTGTAGCAACTTTTGTTGGTCCTCAGCATCCTCCAGGGTAAAAAGAGGTGCTGAGATACTATGAATTTTTCATTTAATTTAATTTCTGAGGTAAGTTTAGCATGATGTCCTTATAGTTCTTAATGATCTTGCATGGACAATGTTCTCTCATAATTAATGAAGGGAAGGTACTATTCATTCATAACTTAACCAATTTAATATGAAATCTACTTGAGGTCATTGACTAATGAGTTTTTTAGGACTTTTTTAAAATGTTCTGATTATGAAATCCTGAAGTTTGCAGTTGTCCCAGGGTGACGGGGTAAGAATTATTTCATTTTAATTTAGGGAAAAACATGGTGTGAGGGCATAAATAAAAAAATACACATTTTTATTTCTTCCCAGCGTTGAGCTCAGAGCCTTGTACATAGCAAGTGCTCAAAAAGCAAATGAGAACTGGATGACATCATTGATGCCATGACTTAGAGAGCCCTGTTCCGTTCTTATGCCTCTAGACCCCTGTTGTTATATCAGGTTTTCCCTGGTCGATTATTTTTTTTCTTTTCTCTCATCTCTTTCTTTTCTCTTTTCTCAGTTCAGGCTCTGTCACGTTCCTGTTGCCTCTTTCCATTTATCGTTTTCCTGTGAACATAGCCTTGCTCTGTTCACTTTCCCTATGACCCTTGGTTTATTTTGTATTTTTTCCCCTACTCTCTTTCTGTCAAATGCCTCTTTTTCTCTTAGCAACTAAAGTAAAGACAAGTCTCTGAAAGGTTATTTATATTCAGTGTTGGGAACCATCCCTGTTGCCTGTTGCTAGACTGACTTATTTTGGGATTTGCAAAATGTGTTATAGTTCAACAAGCTTCCCACTCTACTACTTACCTTTAAACCTGTTTTTAATGTGGTTTTTCTTTTTCATTTGTTGTTTCTTTTATTCCCCTTAAATTGTCCCTCATTCATTCCCTTCTTTGGGTGTGGATTGCAGTGAGTTTCACTTCTGCTCTTTGCTGTTGGAATAGTTGCCTTCCGAAAATCATTCTCCTTGTTCTCTCTGCTCATAATCCCCTGGACTTAAACTCTGAGTTATGTGTCTGGTCCATCCTGCACAATTTCTGAGCGTGTCACTTCTCAGAGTCTTCCAGAGGGGTCCATTGCTCCATTGCTGCAGGATTCAGACTCAGCATTGAGCAATGACGAGGCACTTTTACAGGTATACTAATAGTTCAACTTGCCTCACAGGCTTGGCATAAAATTATTCCTGCTCGTGTGTGTGTGTTGGTGCAGGGGTATTGGTGCACTGATCGTTTGGGTGGGTTAATAGAAGGTGCCCCCATGAGATGGACCCTAATGTTGGGCTGGAGCTTTGTCATTCGTTTTCACCATTATTTGTTCACTGCTTAACACTCTGCCTGAGGGATAGGTGGTACTCAGCCAATATTTATGGTCCGCCTTTGTTTCAATTTTCAATCTCAAAGATGCAGAAAAAGTGTTCTGTGACCATTTATGTTCTTCTGATGTATTTCCAACCATCACAGTATTTCTTTCCTCCGGATTGTTAAAATCTTTTGTTGGGATGGGTTTGAGAGGAGCACGGGCCTCCTTCCACATTTATACCTTATCCCTGACCTCTTTCTTCCCCTTCCCTTGGCGTACATTCTTTTTTTATTATTATTAAAAAAAATTTTTTTTTCCCTCCGCGTACATTCTTGCCGGCCTGACAGAGCCACCCTATCTATATAGAACGCCCAGGTTCTGTGAGGATCCCATCACAGTGAGCACCTGAACTGCAGTAGCTGTCCCCCTTGCTTCACGTGTGAGGCAGGGCCATGAGGATAGGAGAGAGAAGACTGGAGAAAGCAGTGGGAACTTGGACGATGATTGGCAGACTGATATTCTACCATCTAAAGCCACCTTGCTATCTCCCGGCTGCTTTAATCACTGTGACAAAATCATTCATGTCAGTTTCTAGCCCTGTCTCTCCCAACACAAATAAATCCAAGCTATTTAACCTTTGTGTGTGACTTTATTCATCAGACTTTGCCATTTGCTGCCTGGAGCTGCATTTTCTTTAAGACAATGATGTCTGTCTTCTGGGAAAGTGACATATAGTATTTCTGATAGTTCTGAACTCGTATGACATATTTAGCTAAGGAGTTTTTCTGATATTTGTTCGTGGAGTTTTGATTTTTTTTTTGAACCAGGGACAGCATCCTCTTTTTCTCCCTGTAACTAAGCCTCCAATACTTTCTTGTCTAATATTTTGTTTTATTTTTATTTTTTTCTCAATCTTTACCTCCCTATTGTGGACTAACAAGTTAATATAAAATATTTACTTTCTGGAACTTCCCTGGCCATCCAGTGGTTAAGACTCCGCACTTCCACTGCAGGGGGCACGGGTTCAATCCCAGGTTGGGGAACCAAGATCCCACATGCCAAGTGGCAAAAAACAAACAAACAAAACTCCAGGGAATTATGCTGAGTAAAAAATATTTGCTTCCTTTATTTCTTAGGTGGTAGATACTACTCTTATAGAACTATTACTCTATGAAACCTCCATGCTCTAAAAGATATGCACATTTGATTTAAATCAGAAAACACACTACTTGAGAATAGCCACTTTGGTATAAGCAGAGACCCTAGAGAGGGATGGCCCTCTGAGCTGTTTTCAAGCATTAATATCTTAGTGTGAATGAAGGATTGATCTGAAAGTAGGTTTATGATGAGAAAAGAAAGTAAGGGCTTGTGTCAGGAAGGGGGTCCCATGTCAAAATGTTAAGATTAAGTAACTGGCCCACAAAAATGAACTCTTTAACATGACTTCAGCTGATTTAGTATAATCTCAGGAACAAAATAATTCATATTTTCATTATATATAGTTATAAGGCCACTATTGAAGTATAATTTGCATACCATAGAATTCACCCATTTAACATTAGTGTACAATTCAAAGTTTATTAGTATATTCAAGCAATTGTGCAAGCATCACCATAGTCAGTTTTAAACATTTTCCTCACCTTAAAAAGAAATCCCATACACATTCCCCAGACTCTCTCCCGCCCTGCCTAGCTGCACCCCCAGCCCTGGGCAACCACTAATCTACTTTCTGTCTTTATAGCTTTGCCTATTCTAGACATTTCATAAAATGGAATCATAGACTATCTGGTCTTTTGTGACTAGCTTTTGTTACTTAGCATAATGATTTCAAGGTTTATCCATGTTGTAGCATGCGTTTTTACCTCATTCCTTTTTTAAAAAAAGTTATTTTATTTATTTATTTTTGTCTGCGTTGGGTCTTCGTTGCTGTGCCCAGGCTTTCTCTAGTTGTGGCGAGTGGGGGCTACTCTTTGTTGTGGTGTGTGGGCTTCTCATTGTAGTGGCTTCTCTTTGTTGTGGAGCGCAGGCTCTAGGCATGTGGGCTTCAGTAGTTGTGGCATGCGGTCTCAGTAGTTGTGGCTCGCAGGCTCTAGAATGCCGGCTCAGTAGTTGAGGCGCAGGGGCTCAGTTGCTCCGCGGCATGTGGGAATCTTCCTGGACCAGGGCTCGAACCTGTGTCCCCTGCGTTGGCAGGCAGATTCTTAACCACTGTACCACCACGGAAGTCCCCTCATTCCTTTTTATTGATGAATAACATCCGTTATTTATCCATTCACTTTGATGGAGATTTGGGTTGTTTCCACTTTGGGGGAATCACGCATAATACTGCTATGAATGTTTGTGTTAAAGTTTTCGTATGAACAAGTGAAAACACACACATACACCAAAGATCAAAACAAGTGTGTTGTGAAACAATACTTATCCTTGAAGCATGCAGTGTATGCTTTTCATTCTACTCTGTTCTTTGACATTTTCTAAAAAATCCTGGCATGGTTCATTAAAGTGATCTCAGAGCCTTCTAATGGGTCATGATCTGATCCACAGTTTAAAAAACTGTCCTACAGGATTCCTTACAGGGGAGCCTAGCAGTACCTGTGAGGCAGCTCTGGCTAAGGTTTTAAAGATTGAGTCATGTGCCTCCTGGCAGCTTCCAGCTGTTAATTTTTGTTTCTTATAGTTTTCTTGGCAACAGTATTAAAGACATCTCTGTGGCTGTGTTATTCACCCCTGAGCTGTTATGTGTGGCATCAGTGAAATCAAGCACGTGAAGGTGCATATGAAAATTTCTTCAAGACAACTTTTGTTACTTTTAAAAAGTTTATGTTTTGAAATAGTTTAAATATACCAAAAAGTACATAGAATAATGTGACAGACTTTGATTTTCAGTCTCTTATCTTGATACAGGTAAAGTAATTGAATTCATTCCTTTTTATTGCTGTCTGGCTTACCATTTTATAAACCTACCCTCATCTATGTATTTATTTTCCTATCAGTGGCATTTATAGATTGACCCTGTTTTGCTTTTTTTTTTTTTGCGGTACGTGGGCCTCTCACTGTTGTGGCCTCTCCCGTTGCAGAGCACAGGCTCCGGACGCGCAGGCTCAGTGGCTATGGCTCACGGGCCTAGCCGCTCCCCGGCATGTGGGATCTTCCCAGACCGGGGCACGAACCCGTGTCCCCTGCATCGGCAGGCGGACTCTCAACCACTGTACCACCAGGGAAGCCCGACCCTGATTTTTTGATGTTATAAGCAGTGTATGCCATTAATGCGTACATGTGCGTGTGTTTCTGTGGGGCATATATTTAGAAGTGAAATTGTTGATTCTTAGGGTTTGTCCCTTCTCAACTTCTCCACATATTGACAAATCACACAACGATATACCAATTTATACTCCACCCATGGTGCATGAGAATTTCTGTGTATCCCCATCTTTATCATCATTTGGAATCATAAGACTTTAAAATTTCTAACAATATTATGGCTGTGAAATAGTGTCTGATTACTTTGCTTTCCATTTCCCTGATGACTAATGAGGTAGAGCACCTTTGGTAATCTGTATTTCTTCCTTTGAATGGCCTAGTTATATACTTTCCCCATTTCTCAAGTGTCTTTTTCTTATTGATTTACAGGCATTTTAAGTATGTTATGGATTCTCTCCTATTGTTTATCTCTGTTGCAAATACTTTAAAAATTGTGGCTTATCTATTCATTCTCATGGTATCTTTTGTTGTAACAGATTAAAAAAAATTTTCTTGGTGTTATCCATATCGATTCTTTTCTACATGATTGTGTTTCTGTATTACTATACTACTGCCAAATCTACTATAGTTTTAGAATAAGTCTTCATTTTTAGTAAAACAACTCCCTGATATATAGTTTTCTTCTAAGAAAGTATTGTAGGATGGTGATTAAGAGTTTAAGAACTTGGAATTAGAGTGCATGGATTCAAAGCCCACCTTTGCCACTAACTGCACTTAATTTCTCTAATCCTGAGTTTTTACACCAATAAAATAGGAATAAGAATAGCGCCCAGCTTATATGTTGTGAGGATTAAGGAGCTAAAATGCATAAAGTTTGTAGCTGAGCATTTGGTCTATGGTAAGGGCTCCGTACATGTTAGCTCTTTTTTTTGTTGTCGTTTTTTTAGCTCCCATAATGATTATATCTTGGTATAAAACTGTTTGCCCAGTTTCTTGTGTACACAGATCACTAGATTTCTTCGATTGTTTTCACAAGAGCTGTGATTTGCATCAAATGTTTCAGGAGGGTAGAACAATTTGGACCCTCGTTCTAATTCTGGGTGCCAGCTTTGGTCTCACTGCATTTTTTCCAGGAATTTAACAAACCAAGTTAATCTTGGTTTGTTAACCCCCAATATAATATTTGTTCAAACATCAGGTGGGATTTTTTTTTTTAATTAAATGAGTAACAATGCAGCCCCATTACTTTGGGGTGGGAAGCATCTCTGCCTTAGTTGAGCCCTCAATAGTCTGTATCCTCATAGGGCTGCTCCCAGCTGGGAAGTGAGGAAAGGAAGGGAGGGCACAACATGAAGAGATTAACGGGCAGTGAGATAAAGGTTGGACTCGTAGTTCCCAAACTAGGCTGAGTGTTGGAAGCTATATTTTTAATTTTAGTAGAGGATAGGATGCTCCATTTAATAGCTTGTTTTATTTTATTTAAAAAAAACATGTTCAAAAGACAAAAATCGGGCTTCCCTGGTGGCGCAGTGGTTGAGAGTCTGCCTGCTGATGTAGGGGACACGGGTTCGTGCCCCGGTCCGGGAAGATCCCACATGTCGTGGAGCAGCTGGGCCCATGAGCCATGGCCGCTGGGCCTGTGCATCCGGAGCCTGTGCTCCGCAATGGGAGAGGCCACAACAGTGATAGGCCCGCGTACCACCAAAAAAAAAAAGACAAAAATCTAAGAACTTCAAAAGACAAAAATCTAAGGGAACAGACAGTTGAGGAAGAAGGGCTCCCAGAATTTTACAAAAGGTAGCAGTTATTATAACAAAGACCATTCCTCTTCTGCATTTGAATTATATTTATGACCACAATCTTTAATTTTTAATATAGTTTTTTAATAACAGCTTTATTGAAATATAATTCACGTACCATAAAATTCATCCTTTTAAAGCATACGATCAGTGGTTTTTAATATAGCTTTTAAAGAAACTTTTAGTCATCCTCAGTTCTCAGTTTTCCCTTTCTCTTTTGGCTCTCTACTTTTGTCATTCTATTGTTTTTGGTCCCGTTGTAAACCAGTCATGATAATCAGTTCCTTTGCTCAGCTTCTTGCTAAGCCGACGCAGCCCAGCATTAGATGTGGCCTTCAGCTCCATGGAAGAACTTCCATTTTCTTGTAGTGGATTCCCATATTTAATAAATATTTTAACACTTAATCAATCAACCATGTGTTCCTGAATTTCCAACAGTTTTCAACAGTCTTTCCAAAATCTGTTATTCCAAAGTTAATTGTTTGTGTTATTTCTTTCTCAAGAAATAATTGGGTTAGAAGAAGCCCATATGCTTTTCTTTTAGCATCATATGCTCACTGCAGAAAGTGTTCAGCAAGAGCAGCTCCAAGTGCAGATATTATTGTTGCTGGTGGTGGTAGTGGTGTGTGTGTGTGTGTGTGTGTGTGTGTGTGTCTGTCTGTCTGTCTGGAGAGTCTTCGTGGAATAGCCCATCTCCATAGGGCCATTGAGTCTGTTTTAGTTCTCACATTTCGCTCAATGAGAGAAAAAGCTACACTTGTCTCTGCACCTTCTGGCCCTTGTGCAGTTGGGTATTTTAGTTATGTTTGAGCTATTAATCATGCCTTTTTATAGCTCCTGTTCTCTGCAGCGTGTTTTCACTAGAACTAGAGATTCTTGATTTCTCTTTTCCTTGTTCTATCTTTGAATAATGAGGGAACTGAGAAGACTGAAAATATTTAATAGACTTAGATTCCTGTTCCTTTTATGATAAAGTTTAAACTTGCCAGATTTGCAATTAAAATTTTTCCATTGGTTCTTTTATTTTTCAGATTAAGGCTCAATAACTGTTTTGGGCAATTTTAACATTGTGTGTGTGTGTGTGTGTGTGTGTGTGTGTGAGAGAGAGAGAGAGAGAGAGAGAGAGAGATGGAATTAATTCCTGTGATTTGGTTTTTGAACTGACGTTTAAAAAATTTACTCCCCAAATATTTATTGAGGATCTACTACAGGCAGGCACTATCTGACTTCTTATGATACATCAATGAATTAAAAAAAAAAACAAATTTGTTTCTTCATGGGGCTTATGTTCTAGTAGATAGACAAAAACATAATAAAGGATAAATTATTTAGTATATTAGAAGGTGGGAAGTACTATGGAAAAGAAAAGAAAAAATTATAGCATGGTGATGGACATTGGGAGTGCCGGGGTTGTAGGGAACATAGGTTGTAATTTTTAATAGGGTGATCCAATAGGCCTCACAGAGAAGGTGACATTGGGAAAAGCTTGAAGGCAGTGGGAAGTGAGCCAGGCTCTTCTGTGGAAGAGCCTTTCTGGAGGAGAGAACAGTTGATACAATGACTCCAAGGCTAGAGCATGACTGTCAAGTTTGAGTAACAAGACGACTACTCCAAAGAAGGTGGGTGATGGAGGATCTCAGTGAAAACTGTATTGGGGGCTTTCCCAGTGAAGTTATTTGAAAGTGTCCATATCTCTGGCGGTATTTTCAGTTTCATTATATGTTCTCAAAGGATTGTATTATCTCACCAAAGAAGACCGCACAAATTTTCAGTTGAGTGGCTGAATGTAATGCATCTACCACCCCCAGTGTACATTTCCCCCAATGTATTGCACTTGGACTCTTCTTTGCAAGAGGGTATTACTTTGGTGCACTTAAATGTACTTCTCTTTTATGTTTATACATGCATGGCTATGGATCACTCTTTCTGCAGGATGTTTTATCCTGTGTAGTTGGTAGATATTTTTAGTGCTAGCCTGCCATAAAGCTTACAAAGTAACACATAGTTTCTGCTGTGCCTAGTAGACGAGAGGCATACTTCCAAGTCATCTTTGAACGTATCCTATTTCACAAATGGAGGAAATAGGTCTAAATTGCACTAAGAGAGTTCTGTTAGCTATTGAAGAGGGGAAAGAAGATGATTCAGCATTGGGACAAACTACAGTTAGAGGTTGAGGAACTGTCTCAAAAACATGCAAAACAGGCTCAGCAATCATTTTTTCAAGATGGTTTTGAGTAGATGTTTTCTCATAGGTGGGAACTGAATCACATAACTCATTGAGGTTCCCTAAAGCTCAAAGTTCCATCCTTCTCCCTCTGAACTATAGATAATACACATTTCAAGTCATGTAGCCAAGTGGCTACAAACTCACCAACAAATGTTGATTGAATAAAATGAGCACAGGGACACAGGTAAGAACTTTTTAAGGAATAGAGTGCATATGCTGGTAAAGGTTTTACCCTCTGTAACAGTGATAGTGCCTATAAACTACTGGAGAACTAACAAAGAACCCAATAAAATAATGGGTTTAACTGACGGTATGAAAGCAACCTTTGTTAGGGTTATATTCCTGAGAACTAGCAATACTTCCCATTTTGGGCTAATTTACAGTTTGCAACTCCATCTTATTGTCAGATAAGAGTTGTCAGATTTGTTTTAAATTTGTAAGTGAGCATGGGCTTTGTGTCACACGAGGTACTGAATGCTGGGAATACAGAGGCACTTGGTCCAGAGTTGAGAATGGAGGGTGGTGTAGCTGGTGAGGCGTGGACCTCCAGGAGAGAGGAATAGAGGAACTGTCATCTGGAAGTGACAAGGGGGAAGCAAGAGTAATTCTGACTTCAGGACGTAACACAGAATTCTCGTCACGCACCCTCAGACTTCGGCTGCTCATGTGGTGTAATAATAAATAACATTGAGGGAACTAGACTGTTCTATATACTTTATAGGTATTCAGTCTTCTCAGCAATCCTCAGAAGTTGATACTGTTGTTCCCATTTACTAAATGGAGAAACGGAGGCACAGGGAGCTTAAATGACTTGCGCAAGATTGTTCAGTTTGGGAAGGGGTGAAATTTGAAACAGGAAATTTGGCTGCGGAATCTGGAGTCTTAGCCACTACCCTCTGCCGCTTTTCATAAGTAACTGCTCACGGTTCTAAAAGAGAGGGGATACTCTTCAGGACAAAAGAGTTTAGTACTACTGGATTATGTCACTGCCTTGTACAAGAGTAACATGTTTTACCAGACCATACAGATCTGTGGGCAGGGGTTGTATCTTTCATAACATCCGCTATGGTCCTCATGGAGTCCTGAGCACAGGTAGGGTTCAGGACGTGATGGTGGTGAGGGAGGGGATGGGACCTGCAGGGGAAGCCAGAGAAGGACAGAAAGGATGGCTTGGCGGCAGTTTGCTGATCTAGGGAACATTTTGGTCAGGAGGCTTTGCCAGGAGGCAGCTTCCCAGAAGCTCAGTGGGGTAGTTCAGGGTGACGACGTACACACTTCTCAGAAGTAAAGACATTCTCCCATTTTCTCCCAAAAAGACATTTCAATTAATAAGTGAATTGAAAAGTGACTTCTGTGTTACTTCAAAGTATTCATTTGCTTCAGAGCAACAAGAAGTAAAAAGAAACAAACAAACAAAAGCTGTTATAAAACGAACAGAAAGAAAGGCTGTGCCCAGAATTTTTCCTTTATAAAAGAGAATCAGGATATCTTGTAGGGATCCTTTCTTTAACCCAGTGTGTCAGAGGCACAGAGGCCTCGTTAAACTGCCGTAATTTGCCCCCGATAGAGGCAACTATAGAGTTTGGTTTATTCAGCTTTATGTCAAAACACATCAACAGCATAGAAGCCTGTGTCATGTATGGAACATTGAAAACAGTTCAGTGCCCCTGCATGCTTACTCTTTTGTTAAGGCAGAGAGTTTAAACAGAGGGAAGTATGAATGGCTCTAATCAAGCTATTGGCTCCCAAGCTCCACTGACGCGCCTTCACAAGGTTGTGGCTCCCTGTGATCCTATCTGTGAATCTTTTTTGTTTTTTGGATCTTTTGTTTTTGGTGGTGTTGTTTTGGTCACACCACACGGGTTGTGAGATCTTAGTTCCCCGACCAGGGATTGCACCCAGGCCCTCAGCAGTGAAAGCACCAAGTCCTAACCACTGGACACCAGGGAATTCCCTGCCCTTTGTTTCTAACACAGAGGAGGTCAAGTTCCATCAACCTTTGACATGATACTGTTCCTATCAAGAGCCGAGTTCATGCCAGTGAAGAAAAGAGTGGTCAGACCTGGATTTTCTTTCTTTTTATTCAGACACAAAGTCATAACAATAGTTAGAAATGTCCGAAGTTTTGTCTTGGTTTTTTCTTGTAATGAAGACATATTTCAGGCCTAAGGGATAGTCTACATTTGATTCTGACTTTACATCACTAGACACTGTTACCTTGTCCTAGGTCTAGAGACCCTCCAGTGAGGATTTATATCCTGTCTCCATTTTAGAGCAGCAGTTATTCCTTCTATTAGATCTTTTTAGAGTTGAACTCACCAGCACTACAGAGTTTACTTGTTTTAAGTAGTAATTATTTTCTAGGTTACAGCTGACTACAAGCTATTCCTGCCATGATGTATACACAGGTATGCACACACATGCACGTGCGAGCATTATTGGATGTACAATGGATAAAGTGACTTGGTTTGGTGAGGTTTTCTCTCTCTCTCAATAGCAGTATCTCTTAGAATTCCTGCTTTAAGAGATTATTTACAATGTATTTTTAAAAGGCATTTCACTTTTCTAGGGAAAGTGTTTAGTGCTAAGGATTAAGTAACATGATTGATCTACTTATTGCAAGGGGCAGTAGTCACTAGTGCCAATAAATAATGGAAGTGCAAGGAAAAGTAATGTCTAGAGTTTTTTCATTACTCTTGTCCAACAGAGTAATTTCATTATTTTGCTACCCCTTAGATATTTCCTAGTAGCGTGTTTGAAAATTTTTACTCTTTAATTTCTTTAGATTCAGATGCTTTTGAAGTCCATATCCCAGAAAAACTATAGATCTGATACATGTAATGCAGCACATTTAACAAAAATTTTCTCATTGGGTATTCGCTTTCTAATAAACATGCATCATGAATGGATTCTTTCAATTTCCCTATAATTAAAGGGCAAGGAGTTACCCTTCAAAGCAGCTTGGAGACACCAGCTGGTAGTATGCGGAAGCCCATCAATTTAAGAATTTGGGGGCAGATTCATGTCATACTAAATCTCTGTAGCAGATTCTTGCTATGTTCTAACCTATGCATGCATTGAAAGATTCCATATTTCTGAGACATGGTTTCCTTAGGGATGGCTGGTAATCTGCATGCTTGCTCTTAATTGGTCAAGTTCTCTCTCTCTCTCTCTCTCTCTCTCTCTCTCTCTCTCTCTCACACACACACACACACACACACACACACACATATCCATTCCTTCCTTCATTTCATAATTGTGGTAATTGAGATAACTGGTGTGTTCTTCCAACCAATCTTCATTCTAGCTACTTGGGAAATCCCCAAAAATAAATAGATATTTTTGCAAGGTTTGTGTCTCATTTTGTGTCCCAGTAAAGAAAGCCTTTGGTGGGTGACTGTCAAGTTACAGATAAAAAAATATCTTTTGAAGATCCTTGATATAAGAGACTTATTGCCTTTTTCTTCTTTTTCTTTTAAGCAGGAGCTTTGCTCTTGCAGTATTTTACTAAGATTATTTCTCGACTGTGTTCTTGGAAAACTCTTGGACAGTTGAGATACTAAAGAAAGAATCTGCTCCTTCTAAGGTTTAGTATGCATGTGTATATATGTATATGTGTGAGCAGAAAGTCTTCTATAATTATGTAGTTTTAGTTCTAGGAGAGAAAAAACTTTCTTACCCTATGTAAATTTGTTTCTTAAAGAAAATACTGTGGAATTCTTACATGTCAGCTATTTATCATGGCATTTTGGTCAGTGATAGCCATGATTTTTCTTTCTTCAAACACTGGGAGCTGGCCCTTTCACGGAAGTGAGCCTTAACTCTCAGATGCCTCTAATATCTATATAAGGAAGGTGAAATTAAGCAAGCAAGCAGACAAAGACCCATTGCCTTAACAACTGGGTGAAGTGAATGTTGATGTGAAGAACTCACCATTCTTAATTTTCTTCTTTAGACTTGGCCTATTTCTGATGTTGCCTCCAGGAAAGACTGTGACCCAGCTGGCAGAGATGACACTTATTTCCAGGCCTGCTTTTCTTTTTATTTTTTTAAACAAATTTTATTTATTCATTTTATATCTTTTGGCTGCGCCGTGCAGCATGTGGGATCTTATTCCCTGACAAGGGATCGAACCCACGCCCCCTGCACTGGAAGCGCGGAGTCTTAACGACTGCACCACCAGGGAAGTTCCAGACCTGCTTTTAAAATCATCCGATTTAGAGCTGAACTGACTAGTTATTCATTTGATAATATAATAGCTTAACTGCTTTTCCCCTCCTCTGTTCTTTTTACCTGTGTTTTATTTAACTCTCAGTAGTTACATTATTCTTTGCAACAAGATTTTATATACTCTTTCACCATAAACAAAAATATAAGGTGTTTTTCTCACAGCATTCTATAATTCATACCATTTTCAGTTCACCTTTGGGGAAAAACAGGATGAAGCATAGAAAGTTTTAGTAACTCCAAAAATCAAATGTCAAGTCAGCAGTGAGGCCGGGAAGACCTGTAATTTTTCTCCCAAGCCTTTCTTGCATTAAGGTAGAGTATCTGTTTCCCAGGGCTGGTTCATCTGAGGGGTTTTGTCTGCTGATTTTGTTGCATCCAAACGTTGGAGTTCCTTGCACTCAGATTAAATTACAGCTCAATATGACTACATATGGTATTATTCTCAGGATGCTAAAGATCATAAAGGTCTGCTCCAACTTTCAGGCTTCTGAGAGAAAGTGTTTTCTTGTTCAGGCCCAAAATGAAGGCCTAGTAATGGGCGGTTAATAGCCAGGATGATGGAGAGACTGATGTATCAGAAGATAGCAGAGCATAAATAGGTAATGAGGCTGCCTGACTTCCTGAATGGAGAGGAGGAAATCAGAGCTGAAGCCAGTGTTGGCCCAGCCCCTCCACCTCCATTTTGTTGGAGCAGGGGCCACTGGAGAGAGGGGTCCTCTGCCGCTAGGAATCACAGAGTCGAGGGCTTTCAGTGACGTCAGAAGTGGAAACTCAGCAAGGCAAATTCACAGAATGCCTCTCACCTAAGAAAAGCCTTTTTTTTTTTGGCAGTGTATGTGGCTTCACCTAGGGCTCCTGGCTGCTGAGATCTATATGACATAATCTCTGTCCTTGGGTAATACATCCCCAAACAGGCGCATGTCCACAACAGTGGAACACGTTTACATCAATTGTAAAAATTTTTGCTTCAAATAATAGCAAGAACCGGCATTTGAATTATAGAGCAAGTGTGACTAGAGAGGAATTCCATGGGAATTGGTTACTCATTAGCCTGACATGGTTAGCTCTTTAAAAATTCCCGTGGGAGTTACAATCTATTGCTCCTTGTCCTTCCTTTTTTTTCTAATAGTGTGTTGAGAGTCTGCTGTGTGCAAAATAGTGTGCTAAGGTGCTTGTAGAGATGTTTCTTGGCCCTCACTTAATTTATCTAGGGAGGCCACCAGATGGAATCCCTTTTACCTCCTTTTTTGGCCTTCTCTTACTCTCCCTCTCTATTTTTTTTAAACCTTTTTTTTCTTTTTTTACATCTTTATTGGGGTATTAATTGCTTTACATGGGTGTTAAAGTCCCCTACTATGAATGTGTTACTGTAGATTTTCCCTTTTATGGCTGTCAGTATTTGCCTCATGTATTGAGGTGCTCCTATGTTCGGTGCATAAATATTTACAATTGTTTTATTTTCCTCGTGGATCGATCCCTTGATCATTATGTAGTGTCCTTCTTTGTCTCTTCTAATAGTCTTTATTTTAAAGTCTATTTTGTCTGATATGAGAATTGCTACTCCAACTTTCTTTTGGTTTCCATTTGCGTGGAATATCTTTTTCCATCCCCTCACTTTCAGTCTGTATGTTTCTCTAGGTCTGACGTGGGTCTCTTGTAGACAGCATATATATGGGTCTTGTTTTTGTATCCATTCAGCCAATCTGTGTGTTTTGGTGGGAGCATTTAATCCATTTACATTTAAGGTAATTATTGATATGTATGTTCCTATTCCCATTTTCTTAATTGTTTTGTGTTTGTTATTATAGGTCTTTTCCTTCTCTTGCGTTTCTTGCCTAGAGAAGATCCTTTAGCATTTGTTGTAAAGCTGGTTTGGTGGTGCTGTTTTTTTTTAACTTTTAAGACTTTTATTATTTTGGTTGAACACAACAACAAAATTCAAGCAGTAAATTGTCAAAAGAACATATTTTACTTGCAAGAAATATAGGGGAATTCAATAAGTAGATCATCAGTTTCAAAGCTAAACATATTTTGTCGTAAATTGTGAAGATAAGGGAAAGGAGCTATTGTTTATTGAACATCTATCATCTCAAAGCTTTTTACATCCATTTCTTATTGTTTCCAGGTTAAAGAGTACATTTCTTTCATGGTTTTATACTAGTGGTTCTGAACCCTTGGCCACCCCTCAGAATCACGCGTAGCTCTTTAAAAAATATTGATGCCCGGGATCCATCCCAGACTAAAAGAATTAGAATCTCTGAGTTTGGGGCCCAGTCAGTGGTATTTTTAAAAAAGCTTCCTGAGCAAGGCTAATATGCAATCAGGATTGAGAACCACTGGTTTGGAAGTTCTATGGCATTTGGGGTTCCAGCCTGTTCTCCCACAATAGATGCCTCACATCTTCTGTCTCAGGAATATAGCATTTCCTACAATCCCTGAGTGTGTTGAGTTTCTCATTTTTGTGCCTTTGTAGGGTCTTTTACCAGGAGTGCTTTCCCCTGCATTCTTGGTCTGAGGAGTACTTCCCCAACTCTCTGTAATCCTGTAGTCAGATGGCTGCTGTTATACCTTGTACATATATCTATTATTGGACTTTCAAATATTTTGTAATAATTTGTGTAGCAGCTCCCCTTTTTGACTGTGAGTTTCCTGGGTGTAGGGGCCATGTGTGACTGTTCTGGGTATCCCCAGAGCCTGGTGTATTTCCTGAGGTATGGTCAGTGCTCCATAAAGGTTGAATGGATTGTAACTTATCCTTTAGTTTTCACAATAAAGCTACAGAGTGTGTATTATTATTTTTGGTCTTTTAGAGACAAGGACTTTCAGTTCAGAGACATTAAACAATTTGCCCTAGTTTGTTCCATTAATAAATGGAAGACCCAGAATTCAAACCCAGTTCTGCCTGGCTTTAAAGGCTATGCTTTTTTGTTTTCTTTCATTTTGTTTAAAAATGTCCTGTTGCTGGACACTGTTTGGTTCTTGCAATACTAAATATAGAAGGTTGGATTTTAAGAGCCTTTTTGTTAAAGGTAATATGTAAATTAAATTCAATATATGCTACAGATTATGACAACTATGGACATGATTGAGTTGACCACATGAAAAGAGGGAGACATTTAACATAGAGTCATATATATACAATTATGAATAGAAAACACTAATGCTCTTACATATGTATTGTGCTAATTTATGTATTAGGTAGATCTATTTGGTAGAATCCTCTGTTAAAAAAGGCCATTGTTATACAATTCTGCTTCAGTAAGTTCCATATCATAAGTAACAGACAGGGGAAAACAATATTGTTGATGTGGCTACAGGAAATTCTAGAATGAGGAATCTTAATAGGTTGTAGTATCAGTCTGTTTGAACTGTTTTGTCAGAAGTCCACATAAGGCAATGGAGTAATTACAGTCAGGTTATGGTGATTTTTCAGTTGCCTTGTCTGATGTAGAAGACCAGGGAAAATAGTTAAAAGTAATTATTGGTATTTTGTTTTTTACTGAGCTCAAAGTATTCGATACCAGGAATTACACTTGTAGTTTTTAAAAACTAAGTAGAAGCAATCAAATGGCAAAGAAGAATTTAGGATGCAGAATAGCTAAATATTCTGTTACATACATTGAAGACTTCGTTTTAATTATGTAAATTATTTTCAGAATTATCCTATTGTATAATACTGTTTGGCAATACTCCCACGCCACTGATATTCATTGATTCATTATTCAGGTTGGGCTTAATTAAAAACCCAAACTACCTGTCTTTCTCCTTGTGTCAAAGTTCTGATTCTACCATGACAGTTTTAGTGTCATCTTTGCTTTAAAAAAAGGTTGTAAGGACTTCCCTGGCCGTCCAGTGGTTAAGACTTCGCCTTCCAATGCAGGGTGCGGGTTCGATACTTGGTCGGGGAGCTAAGATCCCACATGCCTGGCAGCCAAAAAAAAAAAGCCAAAAACGTAAAACAGAAGCAACATTGTAACAAATTCAATGAAGACTTTAAAAATGGTCCACATCAACAACAACAAAATCTTTTAAAAAAAAAAAAAGGTTGTAAGTAAGACAAGCTTGAAAAATTCATTTATATCTGCTCTTTGTAATATGTAGGGTTGCTCTAGTTCATGGCTCTAGGAGATGTGAGGAGAAAAAGACAAGTTGTCAAGAAGTAAAATGCATAAGGAGCTTGAGGGTTATATTAACTTCACATTTAAATTTCAACTATTGCCCATGGATAATAAAGAGGCCTCAATCTGGGGATTGTATCAGGTTCTTCTGGTCCTAAAATTCTATGATTCATTTTTGAAATTTAAATTATCCTTATGTAATTATATTGATTTATTAAGTTTTCTTGCCATCTCGATAGTTATTTT
Organism: Neophocaena asiaeorientalis asiaeorientalis; assembly: GCF_003031525.2. NCBI lineage: Eukaryota > Metazoa > Chordata > Mammalia > Artiodactyla > Phocoenidae > Neophocaena > Neophocaena asiaeorientalis. The sequence goes on along the minus strand of NW_020174149.1, from coordinate 2,146,343 downwards.
ATATTTTTGCCTTTTTCTCCCTCAATCTTTTTTCACAGCTATGATCAAAATCAGCCTCACTGCTTAAAACACACACACTTTACCATACCTGTTTAATTTTTTTCCTTAAAAAATGGATTTCCATGTGTATTGTAAAGTATAATGCTTAATTTCTAAGGTTGTGCTTTGTGTCAGGTGTGATAATGTTATTGACTTTTCTGATGAAGTCAGAGTTCCAAAGATTGTTTTTCATGGTTTGATTTTCTTCTAACTGCTCTAGAAGTGCTCTTTAGAACCCAGTAAAACCTGCAAGCACCTCCAAACTGCAGAATGATAGCAAAGATGAAGCATTATGGAAGAGGCCTGCCAGGAGGTGAAATGCTGCCCTACTACCAAACAGGGTGATTTGGAAATGACATTTACCCACATGCCTCAGTTTCCTTATTTGTAAAATAAGGATGTGTATTATATGACCTCTAGGTTATTCTAGGGTAACAAAGCATTTGGTTAATAGATTTTAAAATCACAAGTCATTCTTATATAGTAATTTGAAAAAATGCATTTGTGCAAAATAATTTTCAAATGTCTCTAAGAGCCATTACTACCTTTTAATCTTCTTAATAATCTTCTTAATAAATATTAGATATCTAATAAATAATAACTAATATTAGTTAATAGATATTAGAATTTGGCGGGTCAGTATATGTTAGGCACTCCCCCACCAAAATAAAGAGGAAAATCCTGATTAGACTAGTTCTCTCTTCTTAAACATTTTCTTTTCTTTTGAGCTAAGAAGGTAAGGTCTAAGATTAAGGTGTTGAATAATAAGCTGGATTGTTAATTGCATGAGTTCAGTGTAATTCTACTTAATTTATAATTTCTCCAAGATAACCTAAAGAAGTAAATATGTTTCTGCTCTTCAGCCGACTTGTTAAGTCAGACATTTGGGGATGGCAGGTGCCTGAATGGTAGATGACCATCCAGAATGCAAGGAAACCAAGCTAACATGTATTTTCGTGATTACTACTGCAAATTTGTTTTGGCTGGGAAGTCCTATGTTTGGAGTTGATCCTTTTGCCTTCATGAGTGTCAGTTCTACTGGTGCAGGTGCCTTGGTTTTAACCCAGCCACGGAGGAAAATGACATTGAACACTGATGCAATCAACTCGTTATTGGAGTTGCTTTTCTAAATGTTCAGGGACATTGCCAGTGATGCTGTATTAGTTTCCCATTGCTGCTGTAACACGTTATACCACAAACTTAATGTCATAAAACAACTAAAATGAATTTTCTTACAGTTCTAGAGGTCAGAAGCCTGAATTAGGTCTTAAAAGGCTAGAATGAAGGTGTTCTCAGGGCTGTGCTCCTTTTGGGGGCTTTAGGGGAAAATTGTTCCTTGTTTCTTCCAGTTTCTGGGGGCTGCCAACATTCCTTGGCATGTGGCCTTTTCCTAACCTCATTTTAATCTCTACTTCCATCATCACATCTCCTTCTGTGACTCTGATCCTTATAAGACTCTGGTGACTACATTGGGTCCACCTGGATAATCCAGTATACTCTCCCCATCTCAGGGTCCCTAACTTTATCACATCTGCAAAGTCCCTTTTGCTGTGTGAGGTAACATGTTCACAAGTTCCAGAGATTAGAGTGTGGTCATCTTTGGGGCCGTCAGTCTGTCTGCCATAGATCCCTTCTAATCATCCAGATGTCATCTCCTCAGAGAGGCCTCCATACCACCTAGAACCCTGTCTACCCTGGTTACCTGTTTACCCTGTTTTATTAAATCTGAGAATAATGTATTTATATTCTAAGTTTATTTTTTATCTAATTGTTCATTTTCTGTCATTTTATTTGTCACTTTCTATCTCCTTCCCCTAGAAGATAAGCCCCACTAGAGCGGAAACATGATCAGTCTTCTTCATCTTGCCCCCCAGATCAGAAGAGTTCCCAGCACTTGGTAGACTCTCAGAAGATGTTTGTTGAATGAGTCAATCTGTATACAGTCTAAGGAAGCCTTCCTTACATTAAAACAATATTAATATAATCCCGTTCCTATTACTATCAATAATGCAAACATTTTTCACTAACGGCAGTTAAACATGCTGTCAATAGATTTTCTGTTGAATTTACATAATGGGTTTCTCCTTGGGAAATGGATGAGATCAATAAAGTAAAATACCAGATGTAAACTGAAGCTGCAGGAAAAAGAAAATATAAGAATTAGACAGAATTAATGCAAACAGTAAATATCTTGCTAAAAAAGAATAGTAATGTTTTTTGATCTAGGCTGTAATCATGATGCCGTGATGAATAACATGTGTCCTCTGGCATGTTCACAATAAATGCTGAGAAAGAATGGAGGAGAGAGAGGTTCTTTTTAATTGAGACAGAGCTTTCCTCAGGCTGTTCCCAAACATGGTTGTTAGCACTTCAGGAAACTCAAAGAGCTTTTAGAGAAAAGAAATTATCCATTGAGGTGGCATTAAGAACAACTTGATGGAAGGATGGCATTTCTGTAAGCAGGTAATTTATAGCTGTGTAATTGTTGTTCATGTGTGCATCCAGGTGATTGATCAAACAAACCCTCAAATGAGTCAGTCAGTCAGGAAATACTTATTGAATACCTGATGCTGGTCAGTACTGAGGCCCTCATATCAAAATAAACCGTATTGAGGAAGAGGAGAGAAGGAAGCTAAAAGGGTTTGGGAAGACTTCCTGGGAGAGGAAAGTTTGGATTGAATTGTGTCCCCTCCAGAATTTATATATTGAAGCCCTAATGCTAATGGGACTGTATTTGGTGACAGGGTCTTTAAAGAGGTAATTAGATTAAATGAAGTTGTAAGGGTGGATGCTAATCCAATATGACTGATATCCTTAGGGGAGAGAGAGAGAGAGAGAGAGAGAGAGAGAGAGAGAGAGAGACCTGGGGTACACATGCATAGAGAGGAAACCATGTGGCCATCTGCAAGCCAAGGAGAGAGGCCTCAGGAGAAACCAAATCTGCCAACACCTTGAGCTTGGACTTCCAGCCTACCGAACTGTGAGAAAGCAAATTTCTGTTGTTTACGTCATCCGGTCTGTGGTACTTTCTTATGGTAGCCCGGGTAGACTAATACAAAAAGGAACTTGATCTAAGTCTTGAAGGATGAATAGGGCCATTTCTGGGAAATGGCCATGGTGAAGATCACTACCCCAGGGTCTGGTTTGGAAAAGCACAAGTGATGAATGAAAGCTATAGAAAGAGTTGGAATGCACATAGTTTGTGGAATTAAAGAGTAGAAGAGAGAACTGAGTGTGAATGGGATATGGGTGGGTCCTTGGGAACTTGTGTGCTGTTATGTCTGGGGTGGGGGGAGGTGATTGTGGAGGATCTTGATATGCAGAGAGAGAAAGTTTGTATTTGATGTAGTAGAAAATATAGGACTTACATTTGGGGTTTTGGTAAGGAGTCAGTTTTAGGAAAATCAGGGAGGATATGAACTGTGGCAGATATGAAATAAAGAGTAAAGTGTGGATCCAAGAACCATCATAAAAAGAAAAAAGAAGCCAGAATCTGGTGATAACCTGGGTGTTAATTGGGAAGAGTGAAGAGTTAGGGTTGGATGTTTAATGAGGCTAAGAAGTATCCAGATAGTTCTTCATTCTTGCGGTTTCACGAGGATTGGAATGTGTTAGCAACTGAGGTGTGGCATTCTCCCACTCCCACTTATTTCAAAGATTTTTAAATGGAAAGGTTATCCTTTGTTTCCAGAAAGCTTTATGATTATTAAGCACTCTCCTTTCTCCTGATACCATAGGTTAATGAGTGTGAAAATCCTAGGTATGATTGAGGTGCCCTTTGTGCCCCACAGAATCCTAGAATGTCCCTTCCTAAGATGCGTTGGTTCTCGGGGAGCAGCACGACCATCTGCCTCACTTGCTACATAAATACAGTTGCTCAGATGGTTTATATCTCTAAAATAGTGTATGTTTGCTTTTCTCACTGCAGGAATTATACATGTTTATTGTAGAAATTTTGGATACTATAGACAAATATGAACCAAAAAATTTATAGTTCTACTGCTCAGGTATAGCTACTGTTAATATGGGAAGTCAAAATAAATAGTTCTGCTTCCTTCCTCCTTTCTTTTCAGTTATTACATGTGGTTATTCAATACGCTAATATTAATGTTATTGGTAACACTGTATGTTTTTTAGAGTCCCTTGTGATTTTCTCTGGGAGTCCCTAGATTGGCATAGGAAACAGTGATTTTTTTCCCAATAAACTTTAGATGGGTGATGTTTGCAGTAGATGGGCAGAGGCTCAGTTTTTCTCTTAGGAAATTGTGGAAACCTCTATGAAATTACATTTGGTAAATTAGAACTGAACTATTACTTTGAAAGTATGTATTTGAGATAGGATGAAAAGGGTTTTTTAGAAGTTTAGATGTCCTCCTTGTAAATAGATCACATTCATCATCTTAATTTACTCTTGTATTGAACATATTTTCCCTATTTCTTTTTTAATCTACAAAGCTTAATTTTAAAGGAGTCAGTCATCTAAAACAGAATGAAATGTAGTTCAGTCTTCTTGGAAATGAAATGTTTAACCACTTGAGATAAAGCAGAAAGGGAGGGTACTTGCCCTTCTTGATTAAGTGGTACTTTACTTTAGATTAGTGAATAGCTTCTAAGAAGGTGCAAATTTTACTCTGTTTTTATTTAATTTCTATGTTGAACTGTTTTTCTAATTTATTATAAAACTTTCAAATGATCATGAGAAGTGCTTATCATTTGATCTCTATGGCTGAATAATAAATACCTTTTATCTTTCTGATATTGCAGTTGACTCACGTTGACCAGGCAAGCTTCCTGCTGGGTGCCTTTGGAACATCGTTTATTCTTGATGTCCTGTTAAATCAGTAAGTTTTTCTTGAGCTGCACTCACTGTTTTCAGATACACATTGAATCCAGTTTCTTATCCTGCTGTAAAATTTTTTTTCTTAGTATATTTTACTTTGTTTTCTAATATCAGTTAAATACTATATTTAAAACTATTGTATCTATTGACTGTAAGTTATAAAGTCTGGTAAATAACAGAAAATGGGTATCCGCTTGAACTTGAACAACTGTAACAGCTTTAAGAATGTAAAATTGAGGGAAAGATTTACTCCAATATTTTGCATAAAGATATAGATGACCTAAGTTCCTATGAATGACAATAAATTATGAAAATAATACTTTGAGTATTAAAACATCTTTCTTAAGAACAGCAGAAAAGGTAAGTTACCCTTTTTGCTCAGTGAGTCGGGGGACTGGTTGCATGATAGTGTGATTCCAAATGATGCCATTAGATGCTTTGATTTGGGAGTTGAGTTTTGTAAGGTTTAAGGTACTGGAATTATTCTGTAAATACTATATAATTTTGGAAATTGTCATTACCTAGAATTTTAGGTTTGGGATAGTAGAGTTTTAAGTTTGGGAGTGGCTTTTGATAAATCACTGGATTTAATCTCTTCCCTCTGGGTTAGTATCTAAGAAGTCTTACAGGACATTTAGTTGTCTATTACTTTTTAAAAAAAGCATTAGTATCCCACTTCTTATCCTGGGCAAGCAGGAAGAGACCAGGGCTCTGTCAGCCAGTGTTTCTGAGCTGAGCAGCACTGGACCACAGCTTTGCTGAAATCAGCTATGCAACAACTTAGGAAGAAAGTTTGAGGCCAGGAGGACAGTATGGTAGACCGAGAGTGAGAACTAGAGGCTAGTTTGTCTACCGTGGGGAATCAGCCAGGTGGAAGACTCTGAGTTAATAAAAAAAAGGATGCAAGAGGCAGTTCTTAGAGCTGTACTATCTGGGTAGGTAGCCACTAGCCTCTTGCGGCTGTTTAAATTAAAATTAAATAATTAAAATAAAATAAAAAATTCTGTTTCTTAGTTGCATGAACCGCATTTCAAATGCTCAGTAGCCATGTGTAGGTAGTGGTTACCTTATAGGACAAGGCAGAACATTTCCAACATTGCAGAAAGTCCTGTTGCACAGTGCTGGTTTAGAGATTTCCTTTGAGGAAAGGGCACATGTGCACTATTGAGATTATTGAGCGAGGTCAATCAGTATTCAGGAGAATTCACTTCTTCCTTTTAGATTTTAGTCTATGTTTAATAGATTAATTTAATAATTAATTTTACTAGTATCCTAATTTTTCTGGAATTTATTTACAAAGTTGTCATCATACCATAGTTAATTGTTTTAGTGTTTAAGTTATATATTAGTTTATTTTTTAATTAAGCTGCCTTGTAGGTAGGTACATTTTGTAAGTAGTGCTTCCCTCTCCCCACATTTTTGTTTCACAAACAATTTAAATACTGAAAAGCATGTGTTAGATGGCAGTCTGTTATTTGGGTGATGTAACAATGGGAGTGTTTTGTTCTTTGATCATGCACATTTAAAAAATGTAACATAAGTTGTATTTCTACAATACTCATTAAAATAGTTTCTTACTTTTAAAATTTATGGCTTAGAACATAAATATTAGATGTTTTATACCACACTGTATTTTACCCTAATTTCATAGGGCGTGAATAAGATTGTGTTAATATGATCTGTATTTTATATTCCTGCTTGATGTAAATACCCTAAAATTTATGTTTGTATGACTCATTTCAGTTTTTCAGCAATTTTAATGTCATAAAGTTTTAAAAAACTCATTATGAAGGAATGCATGCTCCTTTGAAAAATAATGAAAGAGTAGAAAAACAATCTCATATAATTCTACCACTTAGACACTGATTGCCCTGTTTTAAGTTGTAACCCTCTCTGTGCTCACTTTCCCATACACCCTACTACCTATTCTCCCTTGCTTAATTTTTAAAATATTATCACAATTTAATATAAAGGTTGACTCATGAAATTGCCATTTTTGCAGGTCAAAAATTTGTTGACCATCATTGTCATATGGTCAACTAATTCTCTGTATTTTAATTTTTAATTTATTAAAAATTTTTTTTAATTTATTATTTTTTTATCTTTTTCCTCCATCTAGAATTTAAGCTCATTGAGGGCTGAGATGTTTTTTCATTTATTGTTGTATCCTTAGCCCAGAATAGGCACTAAATTCTAGGTTGGGAAGTCATATTGACTTAGAAACTAAAGGCTGGAATAGGCCAGGAGACAGAGGAGATGATGGATGAAGGTGGAGGCTGTCAACTGGGGAAGAGTGAAGCAGCAAAAAAGAAAGAGGGCAAATGTTTGGGGCTGGCTTCTAAAAAAGCTGAGCGTACACATCTAGGTATGATTTGGAAAGTCAGGTTCCTAGGTCTCTATTTCAATGACTCCTTTCCATTCCTTCAAATCATGGTTCTGCTAGATACCCGCTGCCTTGTTTTCTGGTTTCTGACATTTGTAATGCCTTGACTTTCAGTACCCCAAAGAAGAAAGGATATTTATTCATTCTGCCCAAGCCATGTCACTTCCTCTGGAGGAATCCAAGCACTATAGTTTTCTGTTCCTGAAGGGGAGACACATATGGCCATACTTATCAGAGCATGAAGCTTAGAATACTAAGGGTGAAGCAAAATTTCTTTCTAGATACTGGCAAGAACCTCCCTTCTTCTTATTGCAGTACAAAGAAGCTCCATTCTTCTTATTGCAGTACAAAGGATAAAATAATAGCATAAATAGAGATTTCCTGGGCTGAGAAATATGCAAAGTTTTTTGGCCTGGGATCTATATTAAACATAGATGTCAGGTATCTGTTTTCTTTATGCTTTATGGTCTAGGATGATTTGATACAAAGGTTTTTTTTCTTATTTTTATGGAGAATGTTTTTATTTCATGGTTTCACTTTATATATTGTCTAGTGGTTATATTGGTTAAGGAGCAGAAAGATGAAAAATCGATGATGCTCTTTAAGTTTTCCTTCCTTCTTTCCTCCCTCCCTCCCTCGCTCCTTCCCTCCCTCCCTCTGTTCCTTCCTTCCTTTCTTTTTTTTCCTCACTCATATGCTTACTAACATTTATTTAATGTAGCTTGTTGATTGTTTTTTTTTTACTTTTTCTTCTTAAAACGATTTTTTTATTGAGGTATAGCTGATTTACAATATTATAGTCGTTTCAGGTGTACAACATAGTGATTCAAAACTATACTCCATTTAATGTTATTATAAAATAATGACTACACTCCTTGTGCTGTACAGTATATCCTTGTAGATTATTAATTTTATACATAGTCATCTTTACCTCTTAATCCTCTACCCCTGTGTTGCCCCTCCCCGCTTCTTCCCTAGCCCCACTGGAAAGCACTAGTCTGTTCTGTATATCTGTGAGTCTGTTTCTGTTTTGACATATTGATTCATTTATTTTATTTTCTGGTTCCACATATAAATGACAACATAAAGCATTTGTCTTTGTCTGACTTATTTCACTAAGCATAATACCCTCTAGGTCCATCCATGTTGTGGAAAATGCAAAATTTCATCCTTTGTATCTGGTAGGTTGGTTATGTTTCCCAGTGTTAGAGAAGTGGCCTTTTGTAGGAGATATCTTATACGTTCCAGCAGGTCTGCTCACCAGAGCTATGTACTCTAGGGGTTCCCCCTATGTGGGCTGTGTGGGTCCTTCTGTTGTGGTGGGTGGACTACTGTGGACATGCTGGTCGGCATGGCTGGCCCCCTGTTCAGCTGGTTGTCAGGCCCTGCCTTGTGTGGAGGCTGCTGGCCACTGGTTGGTAGGGCTGCATAACGACAAGGCTGGCTGTGGAGCCCCAGCGAGTCCCAGGGCTAGTGCTGGCTCACTGGTGGGTGGAGCTGGATCCTGGGGACTCTGACTGAAGGGCCCTAGGGGTCCCAAAGCTAGTGGGTGGGGCTAGATCCCAGGGCCACTGGCTTAGGTGCCCAAGGTGTCCCAAATCTGGAGTTGACCTGTTGCTGGGCAGGGTCTAGTCCTGGGGTCTCTGGCTGCAGGGTCCAGGGCTCCCAGAGCTGGTGTTGGATCACTGTTGGGTGGGGCCAGTTCCTGACACAGCTGGCTGCAGGGTCCAGGGTATCCCGAAGTTGTGTCTCCCTGCTGAAGAATGGGGTCAGATCCTGGGGCAACTGGCTGAGGGCCCCGAGGTGTCTCAGGGTTGGGGCTGGCCTGCTGGTGAGAGGACTGGGCCCTGCCATGGCAGGCTGCAGGGCTACAGTTGTTTGGGGACAGATGTCCACCTGCTGGTGGGTGAGGCTGGTACCAAGGCTAGAACTGGCTGGCTGATGGGCAGGGCTATAGCCCAGGGGGTTCTGGGATTGGTGCCTGTGCACTGCAGGTGGAGCAGGCTCCCCATGTCTCTAGCTGAAGGACCCTGGGGGGTCCCAGATCTAGTGTTTGCACCCTGGTGTGTGGGGCCATGTCCTGGAATCTCTGATGGATAGGGCTGTATCCAGGATTGGCTATGGGCTCAGCAGGTGTTCAGGCAGCTGGCCTGCTGGTGGTGGGTCTGTGTCCCCTCCCAGCTAGTCGCTTGGCTTGAGATGTCTCAGTACTGGTGTCTGCAGGCTGGTGAGTGGGGACGGGGCTGGTTCTTGGAGCTAATAAGCTAGAGGGAGGGTTCCAGAATGGTGCCCGCCAGCACCAGTGTCTCCATGGTAGAACGAGCTCCCCAAAATGGCTGCTGCCGATGTCTCGGTCTCCAGTTTCCTCCTGCCTCTCTGGAACACTTTCCAGTATCAGCAGGTGGGTCTGCCACAGCTTCCTTTCAAATGACTACTTTTGCCCTGAGTCCTAGAGTATGTGAGATTTTGTGTGTACCCTTTAAGAGTGGAGTCTCTATTTCCCACAGCCCTCTGGCTCCCCCAAAAGTAATCCCTGCTGGCCTTTAAAGCCAAACATTCTGGAGGCTCATTTTCCTGGCACTGGACCCTTGGGCTGGGGAGTACAATGTAGGGCTCCAACCCCCCACCCCTTGGGAAGAATCCCTGCAGTTATAGCTATTCTCCCGTTTGTGGCTCGCCCACCCATTGGTATGGGTCTGGACTCTTTCACAATTTTGCCCCTCCTGTCTCGCTGTGGTTCCTTCTTTCTATCTTCAGCCATAGAAGGTCTTTTCTGATAGGCTCTGGTATTTCACATTGGTAGTTTCTTGTATATAAATTTATTTTCATTTTTTGGCTGCATTGGGTCTTTGTTGCTAGGTGCGGGCTTTCTCTAGTTGCGGCAAGTGGGAGCTACTCTTCATTGCAGTGCGCAGGCTTCTCATTGCAGTGGTTTCTCTTTGTTGTGGAGCATGGGCTCTAGGCGTGCACGCTTCAGTAGTTGTGGCATACAGGCTCAGTAGTTGTGGCTTGTGGGCTCTAGAACACAGGCTCAGTAGTTGTGGCACATGGGCTTAGTTGCTCCACGGCTTGTGGGATCTTCCCGGATGAGGGCACGAACACGTCCCCTGCATTGGCAGGTGGATTCTTAAACACTGCACCACCAGGGAAGCCCAGTTTCTTGTAAACAGTTGTCATTTTGGTGTGAGAGACCCTGAGAGAAGGTGAGCGTGGGGTCTTCCTACTCCACCATCTCGGGAACTCTTTAACCTAAGCTTTTTTCCTTATGAAGTAATTTATAGGGCTATGGAACAGGTACAGTTTTTTGTCTTGTTTGAAACTGGAGACAAATTAAGTAAGTCCTTGTGTAGCTGGATTCCAGTTGCAGGATGGATCCAATAATACATATTTTTAGATTGGAAGGAAGGAAAAGTATCATTATATAATATTCCTTCTGAATCTTCAGTAAACAAGGTTATCTGTAACGAAATTATATAGTAATTCAACCTTTAGGTTGTAACTTGTGCAGGAGGCAGATAAAGACTATGGGATGATTAAAAATGAAAAGCACAGCCAGTTCCTGTGTTATTAAGACTATGAAGGGTGGGAAGCAGTTCTCAACTCCTTAAAGCGGTCACACAGGTGTGAAATTTCACTCTTTGGGACAGATATGTTAATAAAACCAATCATATGGCCTGGCCTGGTCAAACTAGTCCTGCGGCCACATTGGATCTTTCTAGAGGTCAAGAACTGGTGTTATACTTTATTGTGAAAGATTCCTCAGAAGGAAAAGGCTCAAGAGGGCAGACAGCAGGAGCGAGAAGAACTACAATCCTGCAGCCTGTGGAACGAAAACCACATTCACAGAAAGATAGACAAAACGAAAAGACAACAGACTGTGGACCAGATGAAGGAACAAGATAAAACCCCAGAAAAACAACTAAATGAAGTGGAGATAGGCAATCTTCCAGAAAAAGAATTCAGAATAATGATAGTGAAGATAATCAAGGACCTTGGAAAAAGAATGGAGGCAAAGATCGAGAAGATGCAAGAAATGTTTAACAAAGACCTAGAAGAATTAAAGAACAAACACCAAGAAGAATTAAAGAACAAACAAACAGAGATGAACAATACAATAAGTGAAATGAAAAATACACTAGAAGGAATCAATAGCAGAATAACTGAGGCAGAAGAATGGATAAGTGACCTGGAAGACAGAATGGTGGAATTCACTGCCATGGAAGAGAATTAAAAAAAAAAAGGAAATGAAGACAGTCTTAAGAGACCTCTCGGACAACATTAAACAAAACAACATTTGCATTATAGGGGTCCCAGAGGAGAATAGAGAGAGAAAGGACCAGAGAAAATCTTTGAAGAGATTATAGTTGAAAACTTCCCTAAAATGGGAAAGGAAATATCCATCCAAGTCCAGGAAGTGCAGAGAATCCCAGGCAGGAAAAACCCAAGGAGAAACACACCGAGACACATAGTAATCAAATTGACAAAAAATAAAAACTAAGAAAAATTATTAAAAACAACAAGGGAAAAACGACAAATAACATACAAGGGAACTCCCATAAGGTTAACAGCAGAAATTCTACAAGCCAGAGATAGTGGCACGATGTATTTAAGGTGATGAAAGGGAAGAACCTACAGCCAAGATTACTCTACCCAGCAAGGGTCTCATTCAGATTCGTTGGAGAAATCAAAAGCTTTACAGACAAGCAAAAGCTAAAAGAATTCAGCACCACCAAACTAGCTCTACAACAAATGCTAAGGGAACTACTCTAAGTGGGAAACACAGAGAAGAAAAGGATCTACAAAAACAAACCCAAAACAATTAAGAAAATGGTCATAGGAACATACATATAGATAATTACCTTAAACATGAATGGATTAAATGCTCCAACAAAAAGACACGGGCTCTCTGAATGGATACAAAAACAAGACCCATATATATGCTGTCTACAAAAGACCCACTTCAGACCTAGGGACACATACAGACTGAAAGTGAGGGGATGGAAAAAGATATTCCATGCAAAGGAAATCAAAAGAAAGCTGGAGTAGCCATACTCGTATCAGGTAAAATAGACTTTAAAATAAAGAATGTTACAAGAGACAAGGAAGGACACTACATAATGATCAAGGGATCAATCCAAGTAGAAGGTATAACAATTATAAATATATATGCACCCAACATGGGAGCACCTCAACACATAAGACAAATGCTAAGAGCCATAATAGAGGAAATCAACACTAACACAATAATAGTGGGGGACTTTAACACCTCACTTACACCAATGGACAGATCATCCAAACAGAAAATTAATAAGTAAACACAAGCTTTAAGTGACACAGTGGACCAGGTAGATTTAATTGATATTTATAGGACATTCCATCCGAAGACAGCAGATTACACTTTCTTCTCAAGTGCACATGGAACATTCTCTGGAATAGATTACATCTTGGGTCACAAATCAAGCCTTGGTAAATTTAAGAAAACTGAAATCATATCAAGCATATTTTCTGACCACAACGCTATGAGATTAGGAATCAATTACAGGGAAAAAACCGTAAAAAACCACAAACACATGGAGTCTAATTAATACGTTACTAAATAACCAAGAGATCACTGAAGAAATCAAAGAGGAAGTCAAAAAACACCTAGAGACAAATGACAACAAAGATATGATGATCCAAGACCTATGGGATGCAGCAAAAGCAGTTCTAAGAGGGAAGTTTATAGCAATACAAGCCTACCTGAAGAAACAAGAAAAATCTCAAAAAACGATCTAACCTTACACCTAAAGGAAATAGAGAAACAAGAACAAACAAAACCCAAAGTTAGTAGAAGGAAAGAAATCATAAAGATCAGAGCAGAAATAAATGAAATAGAAACCAAGAAAACAATAGCAAAGATCAATAAAACTAAAAGCTGGTTCTTTGAGATGATAAACAAAATTGATAAACCATTAGCCAGACTCATCAAGAAAAAGAGGGAGAGGACTTAAATCAATAAAATTAGAAATGAAAAAGAAGTTACAACAGACACCGCAGAAGTACAAAGCATCCTAAGAGATTACTACAAGCAACTCTATGCCAATAAAATAGACAACCTGGAAGAAATGGCAAATTCTTAGAAAAGTATAACCTTCCAAGACTGAACCAGGAAGAAGTAGAAAATATGAACAGACTGATCACAAGTAATGAAAGTGAAACTGTGATTAAAAATCTTCCAACAGGGCTTCCCTGGTGGCACAGTGGTTGAGAATCTGCCTGCTAATGCAGGGGACACGGGTTTGAGCCCTGGTCTGGGAGGATCCCACATGCCACGGAGGAACTAGGCCCGTGAGCCACAACTACTGAGCCTGCGCATCTGTAGCCTGTGCTCCACAACAAGAGAGTCCGCAATAGTGAGAGGCCTGTGCACCGTGATGAAGAGTGGCCGCCGCTCGCCACAACTAGAGAAAGCCCTAGCACAGAAATGAAGACCCAACACAGCAAAAATAAATAAATTAATTAATAAACTCCTACGCCCAACATCTTCTTAAAAAAAAAAAAAAAATCTTCCAACAAACAGAAGTCCAGGACCAGGTGGTTTCACAGGCGAGAAGAGCTAACACCTGTCCTTCTCAAACTTTCAAAAAATTGCAGAGGAAGGAATACTCCTAAACTCATTCTACGAGACCACCATCATCACCCTGATACCAAAACCAGACAAAGATACTACAAAAAAAAGAAAATTACAGGCCAATATCACTGATGAATATAGATGCAAAAACCGTCAACAAAATACTACCAAACAGATTCCAGCAACACATTAAAAGGATCATACACCATGATCCAGTGGGATTTATCCCAGTGATGCAAGGATTCTTCAATATATGCAAGTCAATCAATGTGATACACCATATTAACAAATTGAAGAACAAAAACTATATGATCATCTCAATAGATGCAGAAAAAGCTTTTGACAAAATTCAACACCATTTATGATAAAAACTCTCCAGAAAGTGGGAATAGAGGGAACCTACCTCAACATAATAAAGGCCATATACGACAGACCCACAGCAAACATCATTCTCAATGGTGAAAAACTGAAAGCATTTCCTCCAAGATCAGGAACAAGACAAGGATGTCCACTCTCACCACTATTATTCAACAAAGTTTTGGAAGTCCTAGCCATGGCAATCAGGGAAGAAAAAGAAATAAAATAATATAAATTGGAAAAGAAATAAAACTGTCACTGTTTGCAGATGACATGATACTATTCATAGATAACCCTAAAGATGTCACCGGAAAACTACTAGAGCTAATCAATGAATTTGGTAAAGTTGCAGGATACAAAATTAATGCACAGATATCTCTTGCATTCCTGTACACTAACAATGAAATATATGAAAGAGAAATTAAGGAAACAATCCCATTCACCATGGCAACAAAAAAATAAAATACCTAGGAATAAACCTAGCTAAGGAGGTAAAAGACCTGTACTCAGAAAACTATAAGAAACTGGTGAAAGAAATCAAAGATGACACAAACAGATGGAGAGATATACCATGTTCTTGGATTGGAAGAATCAATATTGTGAAAATGACTATACTACCCAAAGCAATCTACACATTCAATGCAATCCCTATCAAATTACCAATGAGATTTTTTACAGAACTAGAACAAAAAAATCTTAAAATTTGTATGGAGACACAAAAGACCCCAAAGAGCCAAAGCAATCTTGAGGGAAAAAAACAGAGCTGGAGGAATCAGACTCCCCAACTTTAAACTATACTACAAAGCTACAGTAATCAAGACAATATGGTACTGGCACAAAAACCTGAATATAGATCAATGGAAACGGATAGAAAGCCCAGAGATAAACCCATGCACCTATGATCAACTAATCTATGACAAAGGAGGCAAGGATATACAATGGAGAAGACAGTCTCTTCAATAAGTGGTGCTGGGAAAACTAGACAGCTACATTTAAAAGAATGAAATTAGAACACTCCCTAACAGCATACACAAAAATAAGCTCTAAATGGATTAAAGACCTAAGTGTAAGACCAGACACTATAAAACTCTTAGAGGAAAACATAGGAAGAACACTCTTTGACATAAATTACAGCAAGATCTTTTTGACCCACCTCCTAGAGTAATGGAAATAGAAAGAAAAATAAACAAATCTGACCTAATGAAACTTAAAAGCTTTTGCACAGCAAAAGAAACTATAAACGAGACGGAAAGAGAACTCTCAGAATGGGAGACAATATTTGCAAATGAATCAATGGACTAAGGATTAATCTCCAAAATATATAAACAGCTCATGCATCTCAATATTAAAAAAACAAACAACCCCATCCAAAAATGGGCAGAAGACCTAAATAGACATTTCTCCAAAGAAGACATACAGGGCTTCCCTGGTGGCACAGTGGTTGAGAATCTGCCTGCTAATGCAGGGGACACGGGTTCGAGCCCTGGTCTGGGAGGATCCCACATGCCGCGGAGCAACTAGCTCCGTGAGCCACAACTACTGAGCCTGCGCGTCTGGAGCCTGTGCTCCGCAACAAGAGAGGCCGCCATAGTGAGAGGCCCGTGCACCGCGATGAAGAGTGGCCCCCGCTTGCCACAACTAGAGAAAGCCCTCACACAGAAACGAAGACCCAACACAGCCCAAAATAAATAAATTACTTAAAACTCCTACCCCCAACATCTTCTTTAAAAAAAAAAAAAAAAAAGAAGACATACAGATGGCCAAGAGGCACATGAAAAGCTGCTCAGCATCACTAATTGTTAGAGAAATGCAAATCAAAACTACAGTGAGGTATCACCTCACACTGGTTAGAATGGGCATCAGAAAATCTATAAACAACAAATGCTGAAGAGGGTGTGGATTGTTGGTGGGAATGTAAATTGATACAGCCACTATGGAGAACAGTATGGAGGTTCCTTAAAAAACTAAAAATAGAATTACCATACGATCCAGCAATCCCACTGCTGGGCATATACTCAGAGAAAACCATAATTCCAAAAGATGCATGCACCCTAATGTTCATTGCAGCACTATTTACAATAGCCAGTCATGGAAGCAGTCTAAATGCCCATCAACAGACAAATGTATAAAGACGATGGGGTACATATATACAATGGAATATTACTCAGCCATAAGAAGGAATGAAATTGGGTCATTTGTAGAGATGTGGATGGACCTAGAGACTGTCATACAGAGTGAAGTAAGAAAGAGAAAAACAAATATATTAATGCCTATATGTGGAATCTAGAAAAATGGGACAGATGAGCCACTTTGCAAGGCAGAAATAGAGACACAGATGTAGAGATCAAATGTATGGACACCAAGGGGGGAAAGTTGGGGGTTGTGGTGGTGGGAAGAATTGGGAGGTTGGGATTTACATATATACACTAATATGTATAAAATAGATAACTAATAAGAACCTGCTCTATAAAAAAAAAGAAAAGAAAACAAAAGATAAGGGTCAATAAAGATATTTAACTCTATTATTGAAGTAATTCAGGCCAGGTCTGTTCCTGTAACTCTCTCCTGTCTTCTTCACGAAGTGGATAATTAAACTGCCCAAAGTAATGCAAGAATATTGAAAAAATTTCTTTTCAGAACTCCTTGATTTTTTTACAACTGGTGACCTGACAGAAATAAACCACATATACACATACACACACCCCACACAACACACCATGCAAAGAAGCAAATACTCCACGTGGACTGTAGTTGGTTGTTTTAGAACGTGAAACACATAACGATAAAGAGAGAACCCATCTTTTTTTGTCAATAATTTATAAAAATATTTATTTTATATTGAAGTATGGTTGATTAACAGTGTTGATTATCTATTTTAAATATAGTTGTGTGTATGTGGAAGGGATTCTGCTGTCCAGCTATCAGATCTTGAGATGATCCAATGCTTAAATTTTGGCTTTTTAAAAAATAGATTTTTTCACTTTTATCTTATTTCAATAACAACAAAAATAGTTCCTCTCACTCTGTGATTCTTATATCAGTCTCTTTTTTCTTCCTACTTCACGGGGGCACAGGGGTGTAGGGAGGGCATCCAGGGACTCAAACGTGACAGCTGTTGGGAGATGGGTTGCCCGTGCAGATGGGAGGTGATGTAGAGCCAGGGGTGGGAGATGAGGATGGATGGGAGGAGAAGCAGGAGCCAGGTCAGACAAGGAACACCCAAAATCTATTCAAATGAGGGAATCATCTGCCAATTAGTCATCTTTCGCTTGCTTTCCACTGAGACTCTTGAATTTGCAAGGAAAGTAGGAATTGCAATAGGTAAAAGGCAGGGAATGAATTCAGTTGGAATCGAAGGTTAAGTTTGGAAGAGTCTCATTTACTTAACCATGCCCTATTTTCAATGTGGTAAATAGAATGCTTACAGTGTAGATAAAAATAAGTGACGAGGATAAGATTATAATTAAAAATGATGATGTTATGTGATGATAATGAAAAGCATGAGATCTTTCACTGTTATTAATGAATCTAACTATCTTGCTGTTTAAATTCATTATGGTATTTGTTTATACGTACGTTTAATACAAAATTTTTGTGTAGAGCACAAATCTGTGTTAAATAGTTATTATCAATAATCATCCTTATCTTCATTTTATGCACACACATGTGTATATAAACGTGTGCACATATGTTTACACACAACACACACATGTATGTACATGATGCATATGAATGCAGACACACGTGTACATACATACATACATATGTATACATATATATTCATTTCTTAAGCCTCTAGTAATTTCTAAGAGTTCTTCTACACCCTGAGGTCTCAGGACAAACAAGGAAATAAGTACCCTATTCTTAGGGAGTTTGCATTCTAGTCAGAAAAACAATGAACATGTAAACAAATAATTTCAGAGTGATAGTGCCATTAATAGCAAGTGCCTGATATGGAGGTGAGGGTGCTATTTGAGCAGTGGTTGTCAGGGACAGGCCATCTCTGAGGAGATGACTTTTGACTGAAGGGGCAGAGAGAACAGCAGGTGTCAAGGCCCTGAGGCAGGAGCAAACAGTATATTTGAGACACTGGAAGATGGCTTAGGAGGTTGGAACTGAAGCCAAGAGGTTATATGAGGTTGGAAAGGTAGAAGGGCCCAAATCATGTAGAAAGTTAGAAGGATCCTCTTAGGCCACAGGAAAGACTTTGGATAACAGTCTAAGCAGAGGTAACTGGTATTTTCTACACCATAAGTTGCATTATTCATTCTTTTCTGCACTGACTTATGATCCTTTATTCATTGTATTTACTTATTGTGTATTTTAATGTCTTCTCAAAGCAATCTCTTGTAAAGGTCTATTCATTAGTTATTGGACCTAGTACCACCATACTATTTATTGTAGCTATATAGGTGTTTCAGTATCTAGCATGGAAAACTCTCTTGTTATTTTAGTTTCATTTTGCAAAATTTCTTAGGTATTTTTGCCTTTTCTTAGGTGGAAATTTAGGGTAATTTTGTCACTTTCTTTTTGGAATTTTAATTGGACTGTCACTAAACCTATAATTTAATTTGAGAAAAGTACACCTTTTATGGTACTAAGTCCTTCCATCAGTATCATTGTGGTTGTTGTTGGGTTTTTTTAATTTAAGCAACATTTTTCTGTCTATCGATAAAATTTAGTACTTTGGTTTTTGTAGGTCCTGCACATTTTATGTAGAACATATTCATGGGAATTGTATTTTTTTTGTTGCTACTGTGGATATTTTTTCCATCATATTTTATAATTAATTATTGGTGTCATTCTTAATATTGCTAATGATTTTTCATTGTTTCTTTTGGGTTTTCTAGTTTGACAATAACATGACCGGAAAATCATGAGAGCTTTATTTTTCTTTTCAAGATGATACTTCTTATTACTATTGCGCACCTTAGTGCTTTTTCTAGAAGTTCCTGAACTCTATTATTTGATGATAATAGCATTTTTGTCTTGGTTCTTTTGGTAATAGGAAAATCTCTAGAATTTGTTGTTAAGTAGGATGTCGATTCTTGATTTTTGAGAGCTAGTCTTTATCTAGTTTATCTAGTTTAACTAGTCTTTAGCTAGTTAAACCAGCATCCTATATCTTGTTTAAATTTTCTCTTTTTTTTAAAGGAATGGGTATTAGATTTTATTGAATGCCTTTTTAATCAATGCAGGTGAACATACGGAATTTCTTATTTGACTTATTGTGATTTAGTACAGTAATGTTTCCTGTTATTAGAAATTATTCTTGACTGTAGAGGATAAACTCTACATTGTTATGTTGGATAACTCGTTGTTCCTGGCCTCTCTCCTTGTGACTATAAAATGGAATCACACCTCCTGTTTTTATCTAAATTACTATGGCACAAGTCCCAGCTGGCCTTCCTTCTGTAAATTACCTCCATCTCCAAGTGTTTTTTTCCCTCAACTGTTTGTGAGATTTGTTCTCTAGTCTTTTACCTTGCCACTCTATTCTTGCCTCCATTAGATCCCCGGCATTGACCCTCATGACAGCTGCGCTGCTGGGCACAGCTGTCCTCCACCAGTGATGACTGCTTATATCTGCCAGGAGCGGTCCCGCTAAGAACCCACAAGTCCAAACCCATCCACAGGCCTTCTTGTAGAGGTCATTGATACCACTGGGAGCACACAGACATATCCTCTGCTCAGAGCCAGGCAGAGAAAAGGGAAAGTCCTTACTTTTCCCGGTCCAAGGCACCTTACATTTTCTTTCAAGGTGAAAAGCAATGGGGACATCCACTCTCAGAAGGTGAAACTGAACCCCTGCTTTCAGAGTTATGATCTGACTTGACTCCCATGGCTTGACAATACCTTTCCCAAAGGATGGCTTATTTAACTTTAAACAACATCCCATGTGGGGTGCCTATAGCTCAGAGCATCGAATACATTTCCTTGTCACAGTTGTTCCTCCTGCATGAAGTGAAGAAAAGATCAGGATTGCACAGCCTTCCTACTTTAACTCGGGCTCCTAATTTCCTCTGATCCAGTGCTTAGACAAGGACAGACAGTTTTTGGGAGTGGAGCAGTCTGACAAGCAACAGACGTGTAGTGGCTTAACTCTGCAATTAACACCTTGAGGTGAGTGTAATTGCTTTTCTCTGCTGGTTCAAGCTTTCCCCACAGTTCAGACAACTCTGAGGGTTTTCTAGGGGGACCTGCCCCTCCAAAAAGGGAAGGTTGCCCAATCACAAATTCTAGTTTTCATTTTAGAATGCTGCAACTGATTTTTAAGGAGTTTTATAGCTTAAAATTATAAGATCCAGTCTCTTTAGGTACCACATTACTAACTACTAAAATAATTTTGCCGTTACATTATTTAGAATTTTTGCATCCACAATCATAAATGAGATTGGCATTAGTCTTTTTTATTTTTTTGGTATCAGAGTTAAAAAGCTGTAAAAAATGGTATTTTTCACTTACAAAAAATTCCCTGAAACATTATCTTGTGTGTATAGGACTCATACATATATATTTTAATGTTTAAAAGTCCTTATCTTTATCCTGACTGGTGCTGTAACACTTTTAATAGATAAGACATTGATAAGCTATTTTTTGATGGGTATTGATGTATTCATCTACTTCTTGTTAAGCCAACTTTGGGAAATTGCATTTTCCCAAAGAATTGTCCACATCATTGAGCACGGCTTGTGGGATCTAAGTTCCCCAACCAGGGATTGAACCTGGGCCCCTGGCAGTGGAAGTGTGGAGTAGCCACTGGGAAGCCAGGGAATTCCACACACATGCTTTCTAGAAAATAATTTCTAAAATGTCTTCTGTATCTATTATTATATCTTCTTTCCCAATGCTACTTTTATTTGTGCTTATCTTATCAAATATAACCTGATATGCACAAACTTTTAGAAACATTTATTGCATAAAATTAAAGACTTTTCATTAAAATTTTTTATTGAGGGACTTTGCTGGTGGCTCAGTGGTTAAGAATCTGCCTGCCAATGTAGGGGACACGGGTTCGAGCCCTGGTCCAGGAAGATCCCACATGCTGCGGAACAGCTAAGCCCGTGCGCCACAACTACTGAGGCTGCACTCTAGAGCCCATGAGCCACAACTACTGAAGCCCTCATGCCACAGCTACTGAAGCCCACACGCCTAGAGCCCGTGCTCCGCAAGAGAAGCCACCGCAATGAGAAGCCTGCGCACCACAATGAAGAGTAGCTTGCGCTCGCTGCAACTAGAGAAAGCACGCGCACAGCAACGAAGACCCAACACAGCCAAAAATAAATAAATAAATAAATTTATTTTTAAAAAAAAGCTTAAAAAAATTTTTATTGAGGTATTTTTACTTGTCATAAAATTCATCCATTTCACATTAAAAGTAACTTTACTGAGTGGTGCAACCATTACCATTACCGTAACATCAGTTTTATTTATTTATCTGTTTATTTTAATTTAAATTTAATTAATTTATTTATGGCTGCACTGGGTCTTCGTTGCTGTGCGCGGGCTTTCTCTAGTTGCGGCGAGCGCGAGCTACTCTTCATTGTGGTGCGCGGGCTTCTCATTGAGGTGGCTTCTCTTGTCGTGGAGCACCGGCTCTAGGTGCGCAGGCTTCAGTAGTTGTGGCTTGAGGGCTCTAGCAAGCAGGTTCAGTAGTTGTGGTGCATGGGCTTAGTTGCTACATGGCATGTGGGATCTTCCCAGACCACGGCTCTAACCTGTGTCCCCTGCATTGGCAGGTGGATTCTTAACCACTGTGCCACCAGGGAAGCCCTACCATAATATCAGTTTTAAAACACTCTTCGGGCTTCCCTGGTGGCATGGTGGTTGAGAGTCCACCTGCTGATGCGGGGGACACGGGTTCGTGCCGCGGTCGGGGAGGATCCCACATGCTGCGGGGCGGCTGGGCCCGTGAGCCATGGCCGCCGAGCCTACGCGTCCGGAGCCTGTGCTCGGCGGCGGGAGAGGCCACAGCGGTGAGAGGCCCGAGTACCGCAAAAAAACAAAACAAAACAAAAAAACCACTTTTCATCTCTCCAAAACAATTTTCATCTCATTTCCATTTAAACTTAATCCCCATTCCTATCTCTAGCCCCAGGCAATCACTAATTTACTTTTTATCTTTATAAATTTGCCTTTTCTGTACATTGTGTCTTTTTTCTTTTATTTGGCATGTTTTTGAAGTTCATCTCTGATGTACATGTGTCAGTACTTCATCCTTTTTATTGTTGAGTGTTACTTCATTGTATAGATATACCACATTATATCTCTCCATTGTTGTTTCTAGTTTGGGGCTATTATGAATAATGCTGCTGTGAAATTCACATGTAAGTCTCTGTGTGGATGTAAGTTTTCATTTCTCTTAGGTAGATACCTAGAAGTGGAATTTTTGAGTCCTGTGGTAGGCTTATGTTTAATTGTTTGAGAAATGCTAAACTGGTTTCCAGAGTGGACTTTTGAGTTTTTAATAGTGCAGTAACAGCTGTTTTTCTGTAAGCTCTATTTCACAGGCGGGTGGTGTCAAGTATAAACAGTTGCTAAGCTTTCAGGTTTTCCATTCCATGTCCATGGTAAATCTGGAAAGAGTTTCATACTTCTCGTGATTATGATCTTAAGCTCTTTGGTTCATAATAAAGCTCTACCTTTGAAATATATCTTGAACTTTTGACACTTTTTGAAGGGTAGGATTCCACTATTGGTAGATTCCACTATTGGTAGAATAAGGAACTTTAAGTAGACCTCAACTCTTAGGCCTTAGCTAAAGCATATTTCATTTCTTCTTGTTTATTCTGAATTGAAAAGTGGTAGTTTTAATCTAGGAATCCTAAAACTAGACTTTACAACTTCCTCTCACAGGCAGAAAGTCTCCTGGGCTTAGCCCAGGGTAGCCTCGGTTGTTAGTGGGACAGCTGTGAAGCCCAGAGTAAAGGGAAACTGGGTTGGAAGTTACTGGAAGGGCCATTGGGTATGTCTGACAAAGAGCCAGAAAGTGACCCAAGGCAGAGAGCCAATCCTAAAGCTAAGACCTGGAAGTTGTTTCGGAAGGGGCATCTGGAAGGAATCCTAGAGGCAATAGGACCCTAGGGGCTGGAGCCTTTTATAGGGTTTATAAGGCCAAGCTCATGGGTGAGGAGGAAGCTACTGCAAGGCTCAGGTCAGCCCTTTTATAAGGAGAGATCGGAGCTGAGTAGTGGAGTCAGCTCCCTGTGCATCTTCTTATTAAACTGGTCTATTTAAGCTTTCTGCTTTCTGGCTGGCTTTTTAAAGTACAGCCTTAGTGCAAACACATTGTCTTTAAAATATGACCTTGAGATGTTTTTAGCATTATCTGCTCTTTTAATAGGGGAATCTGGAGATTTCAGCATACTTGTAAGCATATTATTTAAATTGTAAATAAAAGAATTACAGAATTATTCAATATAACCAAGACTATTTATGGTGTTAATTCTTCAAGGAAAATACCATATAAATACTATTTTTATAGTTAAAATGATTAATGTATATTTTTGTGTTACAGATTTATTAGATGAGCTGAAAATGTAATTTGCTAGATATAGTAAATAGTCTTAATGTACAACAATGAAACGTGTAATGTTTTTGCATAATTGCATAGAAACTCTTTTGTGCTTTTATAGTGATTAGGAGACATGTTGAAGATTAAATTATCAGCTCACTGCTGTTTTTCTCCCAGGTGCCAAATTACTGAACTCTGTTAAATTATCTAGCAGTGATAGTGGTATAGCCCAACCACAGGGAACTGTGACAGCAGGTACAGCAAATTGGATTCCCCAGATTTATTTAATATAATTTAAGTTTATGATACGATTGTTAAAATACTGAGTGAACAAAATCTTTGCAGTTTGAGTAACGGGACACCTGTTCTGTAATAGCGATATTTGTTTTATAGTAAAGAGTATGTAGAGTGAGGTGTAAGGTACATGCTTACCCAGGTGACACCATCTGCATAGAGCCTGCTTGTTGCTCTTTGTCTCTGAAATATTTTCTCACACATACAAAAGACATGTAAGAATCTGTTATCACACCCTGTGAAAATACCTGTTGGCATACGTTCTCAGCCAGTGAGATCTGATGTGGCAGGTTGTGCTGTATACTCTTGTCCCGTGAGTGTTAACCTTAACTATTCTCAGGCAGAGGGTAATATCTATTGTGTATCCAGAGGGCCAGTACAGACTGGGTACAACCTTTTATAAAGTCCATATTTATACCATTATATAGTTTTACCCCTTATATATGGATCCCTAAACACAAAGGTACATCTCTATCTCTTTTAAAAAATTTGAACATAGGGTAGACTTGTGCATTTTTATTTGTGAAATGTTTACATTCGATCACAGTCATTAGTCTTTGTGATGCTCAAATTATCCCAAAGTTGGCTAGTGGGAACCCTTTCATTTTGGTTCCTGTGTCCTTTTGACATGAACCCATTAATGTTTAAGTGCTTCTTTGCCTTCTGGGCCAACAAGAAAGACTTCTTGGGGCTTCCCTAGTGGCACAGTGGTTGAGGGTCCGCCTGCCGATGCAGGGGACATGGGTTCGTGTCCCGGTCCAGGAGGATCCCACATGCCACGGAGCGGCTGGGCCCGTAAGCCATGGCCACTGAGCCTGCGCGTCTGGAGCCTGTGCTCCGCAACGGGAGAGGCCACAGCAGTGAGGGGCCCGCGTACCGCAAAAAAAAAAAAAAGAAAGACTTCGTGCCTTCTGGGACAACCAGGTTCACTTTTTACTTTAGAACTGATTTCTATTTGTTAATAGACTGATCCTTATCTTCATTTTGCTAATTCAATTGTATATCATCATCACCTTATTACATAAAAAAGCCAAGGACTGACAGCTGTCACTTATGCAGGCGGACTCCCAACCACTGCGCCACCAGGGAAGCCCTATTCTTATTTTTAATCAAATATTGAACCAACACATGAATCAGTAACAAAAGCATTCCAGTTACTTGTCTTTCGGGAGGATTGCCTTACACATAATAATTAAATTAGGTGAAATACAGGATCTCAGATATATCTGCTTTAACAATATTATAATAGTTAGCCATAAGTAGGATTTGAGGTGATAATCAGGATTTTAAAACAACATCAGAATTCTAAGGGAATAAGTTCTTAATATCCTTAAGGTTGAAACAATCAATTAAAAAAGAGCTACATTTGTTTCTCTACCCACCAGTGAAATTCTTCATGTCTTTTTCTCTTCTAACCAAACGAGATTTGATTAGAAATCTGTAAACCCTAATCAGATTCAACTCAGATCAGAGAAATGATCTTGGTGTTCAGGTTACTCTTGACTGTGTGGAGGAAACGAATACCTATCCAGTGATCTATAGTGCAAGATGATCAAAGCTGATTCTAGTGGTATCAATCCAGCGAGGGAATGAACGATCTTGCCCATTAAAGGGCTTTTGATAAAACTTCACAGAAAAATTGATGTTTTATTCTGAGTATTAAGCGGTGTAAGACTTTACTAGGACAGGGTTTATCTAAAGCAGAGAAAAGAGAACAATGATGCGGTCATGTGAAGGTGCCTTGGGGCAGAGTTGTATAAAGTTCAGGCAGCTGGGGAACTAGGAGATTAAGCTATTATATTAGGTTGGGGGCCTGACAGGTATGTCTAAGTGAGTTCTTGATTGCCATACTATCTGGACTTTATCTGGTTGGCAATGGAGGACTGTCAAAGTTTTTAAGTGATTAAGTTGTAAATTCAGAAAGATAACTTTGATAGTAGTATGGAAATCTGATTAATCGTGAAAACAAAAACCTGGTGTGTTTTGAGCTACATATTAAGAAGCTTCTTTTATTAGTGGCTTTGATTCTCAAAAATAATTCCTGAATCCCATAGGTAGTATAACTTTTCAGGTTTACTGTAGGCGGTGATTTTACTTATTCATATTATGAAATGGTTTACCTATAGCACATTTTGATAATGAATTAGTTGGGATTTTTTGGGTTAAAAATGATGGAAAAGTCTGACTCAAAGAATCTTACATAATAGGAGATTCTAATCTCACACAACTGTTAGTCCAGAGGTTGGGCAGCCCCAGGCGTGGCTCCAGCTCTGCTGCTTTGCCACTCTCATGTCCAGAGGAGACAAAAAGACCTCCTCCCCCTCTGTCTCACTCTGGGGATCCAGGAAAAGCCTTTTTACTGAAACTTCCAAAGTCTTGTTGGCCAGAATTGAGTCAAACCGCTGTTAAACCACTCCTTGGCAAAAGGAAAGTTGTCTCTGTGATGAGTTGATAATAATCAGGGTTACCCTGGAGATGGGTGAGTTCATCTTTCTCCTGTCATATGGGAGAAGGGAGGATCTCTGACCCATTCAGGGTTCTTCTCTTAGCTAGTGGCATATGGAGTGGATATTGAGAGGTAGCCAACAGAGTCTGCCAAAGAGAACATTGGGTAAAGGTGACCTTCAAAGAATAGATTGGAGCGCTATTGCAATACTGAGGCTGAGTTCATTCCACAGACTTGCTGACATGAGAACCCTCTGATCTGCCAAATGCACATCCCTTTATCCTTGATCCGAGAGGGACTGCCTTAACCAAAAATAACGAGTCATGTGACAATAAAACCTGGGAATTCTTACTGAATTTTATTCATTGGCTTTTGTAATCCCATGTACATCTTCTTCTTATTCATATCCACTGAAACCCTGTAATAAATTGCTTTAACTTTTTTTCATTTTAGTAACTTCTGCTGTAAGTAGGTGAGTGATCAGATTAGATGTATCAAATGTCAGGTTTCCTCAGGAAAGCTGTACGAATGCTGTGAAATTCAGCCTTGCGGCTGCCTGACTCTGAACCCCACCAGAGCCCATCACTTCCCTCTGTAGGAAAGTCAGTATGCCTTAGGCCTTTCCAACCCTTGCTTTACCCTTTCCATCCCTTGCTTTACCCTTTCCATTACCTCACCCATCAAGTACACTCTGTCTTGTCCCCTGCTGGGTATCACCCAGCTACCGTGGTCCTGTTAAGAACCTGTTCTCTGATAAATTATTCCATGATGATGTGTTGCCTGGTTCGAGTCCCCTTCTTAGCCCATGTATGTGACTTTTCAGCCTCTTGGAATGACTCCAAGGATTGACTCTAAAATGTGGTATTTCAGGCCACCTAGGACTACACAGAAGGACCTTAAGCACTGTGATGTCTCATAATTTTCACTGCACAAAAAGCATGGTATGCATAGAAGTTGCCCTATTCAAAGGATGATGTGAGCCCATGAACCCAGATTTACACTAGACTTCACTGAGAGATTCTGAACACTTAAGCAATAATCATTTAGAGAAAAAACAAAATCAAACCATCTTAATAATGAAAGCTTCTAAGTTTTCTGATATAAATAACATACTAAAAACAACCCCTCTCCTCTTTTTACAAAAATTATTTTGAGGGCTTCCCTGGTCATGCAGTGGTTGAGAGTCCGTCTGCCGATGCAGGGGACACGGGTTCGTGCCCCGGTCCGGGAAGATCCCACATGCCGTGGATCGGCTGGTCCCGTGAGCCATGGCCGCTGAGCCTGCGCGTCCAGAGCCTGTGCTCCGCAACGGGAGAGGCCACAACAGTGAGAGGCCCGCATACCACAAAAAAATATATATATATATTGAGTAGTTTTGTATTAATTCAAGTCAATTCCACAATGAAAATGATTGATTGTCATTCTTCAGCCAAACTTCATTGCAGAGATCAGGTACCCTGCTGTCGCTTGAGTAATTCTTTCCCCCAGTACTTTCTGCCTCTCTGGATCTAATTTTGATGTGGATGTAATCCATATCTCTTTTTTAAAAATATTTTTTTCTCACTCTGGTCCCACCCCAATTCCTCTTCTAAAGCTTGTGGCTCAGATTGTAACAGACAACAAAGCTTAATAGAGGTCACAGAAAATCCCATTTCTCACTTTGCTACGTACCTTGCGTTTAAAGTGCATAATCACATAAACTTCCTAATTAAAATTTATCATGCGAATAAATGTTCTTCACAGTGGTGAAATGGCTTTGAAACAGCCCTCTGGTAGTGGTTTTTTAAAGGTCTTTTATTTAACTAGTAACACATGGCCATGGATATGAATACCAGAGGATTTTAGAGAAATAGCAGATGTGAATTTACTCCTCCCTCTGCAAAATTGATCTTGGAAATTCCAGTGCCTGGATGGAGAGGCTTAGGGTTTTCCCTGAAGTACACTGCTGATTGCTACTGGGCAATGTCCAGAAGGGCTCTCCTTTTGATTCCAAAAGGACTCTTCTCACAGGCCGTGAACTAGCCTGCAAGCCCACCCTCAGGGACATCTTAGCTTTTTCATCTTTCCCAGTCATGCAAATTCATGCAAAATTTCTACATTAATGTCTTCCTCATTAACAGTTTTCCTAGCCCAGTGATCTCAACTCTGGCTTCATATTACAATTACTTGGGGAATTGTAAAAACTACCAATGCCTGGGTCCTATTCTAGACCAGCTGATGGTTTCCCAGTTTCGTCCCTGGACGAACAGCATAGCAGCATCCACATCATCTGGGAACTTGTTAGAGATGAACATTCAAGATCCTTACACAGACTTACTGAATCAGAACTTCTGGTGGAGTAGGACTCAGGAAACAGTGTTTTAACAAAAGCCCTCTGAGTGATTTTGATGTGTGTTCAGATTTGAGAACCACTGATCTAGTTCATTTTCCCTCTGACACTCACCTCCAGCTATCAGTTTTATTTCTCATGATCTTGATATAGTCCAGACCCCAACCCTGTATCTGTGTGCCACCCATCTCCTTATGTATATTTCAATAGGAACTTTCCGTTGTTATTGTTCAAGGTTCAATAATTTAACTGTTCTCACTCATATTATAATAAACATAGTGTCTTGTGGGTAAATCCTGTTGAAACCTATGAAGATTTTTTGCTGTTGCTGTTGACTGATTTTTAAAAATTTTTTTTTGCGGTACGCGGGCCTCTCACTGTTGTGGCCTCTCCTGTTGCGGGGCACAGGCTCCGGACGTGCAGGCTCAGTGACCATGGCTCACGGGCCCAGCCACTCCACGCCATGTGGGATCTTCCCGGACCGGGGCACGAACCCGTGTCCCCTGCATCGGCAGGCGGACTCTCAACCACTGTGCCACCAGGGAAGCCCGTGTTGATTGATTTTTTAAAAAAAATATGCTTGGTTATTCCAAATTAGGTGGAAGAAGACTTCCTGCTGGGCCTTGTATAGCTTGCTTTGACCTGAGGTGTTGTATCCTTGAGCTGGAAGATTGTGAATTGATTCCCGTGGTGAACTCAGCCAGGCACCATGAGTTTATTTTGCATGTCCCTATTATTAATAAGGACACAGCCGTGACACAAGGGAATCTGGGATTTTCGATCCAGTTGTAGGCATGGCTTTGCAGACTTTCACACTATGATAGGAGGAAAGGCAGCAGATTATGCTGGTTGGTTGGTTAGTGTACTGCGGTTCCGAGAGGAAATATTATTAGGACTTGAGGGGTCAGTGCGAAAGTTTGTGTAGAGAAAGATTTAGCCTGTAGATGCCAGGGCAGCAGGTACTTTGTACTTACTGTGCCAGCTGTAGGTGTGTGATTAAATGGTGCCTGTGCCAACACAGAGGCAATGTAGCCAGGTGGTTAGCAGCAAAGCCTTTGCAGCTGGACTGCCTGGGTCTAGAAACTGTTCCGCTTCCTAGCTGTGTGACCTTGGGCAAGTCAGCTGCTCGGTACCTGGACTTCTCCACCTGTAACATAGGAAAGGTAGCAGTACTTTTCTCATGGGGTACTCGACAGGTTCAGTGGGTGAATGTATATGAAGAATCCAGAACAGTGCCTGGCTGTGGAGGTGTTCAGTAAGTATTGGCTATTATTAGCTAACAGAGGCACTGTCCTTTAAAGAGCTACTCTGAGGCCAGCTGTCTTGAAGGAACTGGCTAACATTGAAAGCTTTACAACTAAAAGGGACTTAGGTATTGAGATTATTATTGGAGTGTTTTTCTTTTTTTAATGCATATAGAACAAGGTTTTATTGAAAGTTTCAAAGCCTAGTTAGTATTTATTAACTTGGTAAGCTCACTGAACATATTTAAATCACAGAAGTCAATAGTTCTGAATCCCTTCTGTGCAATTCTGAAACCCCAGAAGCTCTGAAAACGGAAAGGTTTTGCACATTTCCAGCAACTCATTTGGACTTAAAAATCTCACTCGAACACACACATATTAGTTTTGTATTGCTGCCATGACAAATTACCCTACATTTAGCAGCTTAAAACAACAAAATTGGGCTTCCCTGGTGGCGCAGTGGTTGAGAGTCCGCCTGCCGATGCAGGGGACACGGGTTCGTGCCCCGGTCCGGGAAGATCCCACATGCCGTGGATCGGCTGGTCCCGTGAGCCATGGCCACTGAGCCTGCGCGTCCGGAGCCTGTGCTCCACAACGGGAGAGGCCACAACAGTGAGAGGCCCACATACGGAAAAAAAAAAAAAAAAAAAACCAACAAAATTGATTATCTCACAGTTTCCAAAAGTCAGAAGTCTGGCTCAGCTGGATCCCCTGCTTAGAGTCTCACAGGCCTCTGTCAAGGTGTCATCCAGGCTCTGCTCCTTCCTGGAGGCTTTGGGGAAGAATCTACTTCAGGCATTTTTAGATTGTTGGCAAAATTCAGTTCCTTGAGATTATAGGATTGAGGTCCCCACTTCCTTGCTGGCTTTTGGCCATGGACTGTTCTTCTAGGGCTGTCCACATTCCTTGGGCAGTGCCCCCCTTCCTCCACCTTCCAAAGCAACAATGGCCGGTCCAGTCTCTCTCTCTGTCCTCCCCTTCTGCTTCAGCCTTGCTTTGCCATTCTCTTCCACCATCCCCCTTCGACTGACTTCTCAGCCTTCCTCTTCTTCTTTTAAGGACTCTTGTGATTACACTGAGCGACCCGGATAATCTAGGACAATCTAGGGTATCTCCGTATTTTAAAGTCAGCTGATTAGTAACTTTAATTCCATCTGCAAAGTCTCTTCATGTAGTACCTAGATTAGTAGCATTGACCCTTGAACAACAAGGGATTGAACTGGGCGGGTCCACTTAAGGCGGATTCTTTTCCAATAAATATGCAGTCTGCCCTTTATATTTATGGTTTCCCGTCTGCGGAACCAACCACCACGAATTGAAATTTCCATCCACAGTTGGTCGAACCTGAGGATGTGAAACCTGTGAATATGGACGGCCAGCTGTATTCATTGTACTATGACTTTTATGTAAGGGACCTGAGCATCTGTAGATCTTAGTACTCATGGGGGCTTCTGAAACCAAATCCCCCGTAGATACCAAGGGATGACTGTATTCGACAGACTAATCAGAGAATGGGAATCCTGGGGGGATGTCTTGAAAACTGTGCCTATCTCAATGCAGAAAGCTATTTAATAGTCTTTAGCCCACTTTGTGTGACTCTCATTTGGTACAGGAATCACAAGCATACTTCAGAGATATTGTGGGTTTTGCTCTGGACCACTGCAGTAGAGCGAATATCAAAATAAAGCAAGTCATACAAATTGTTTGGTTTCCCAGTGCCTGTAAAAGTTATATTTACACTATACTGTAGTCTGTTAAGTGTGCAATAGCGTTATGTATAAAAAACAATGTATATATCTTAATTTTAAAATAATGCTGTTGGAAAAATGGCACCAATAGACTTGCTTGACACAGGGTTGCCACAAGCGTTCAATTTGTAAAATACAGTATCTGGGAAGCACAATAAAATGAGGTATGCCTGTATCAATATGTTAGATAAAGGGTGTTGTCTTTGATCCTTTCATCTTGCTGGGAGCATTATGTAATATAGGATATATGCACATTGTTACCTTTCTAAAATTAAAACATTTCTAAACTCCAAAACACATCTGGCCTCAAGGGTTGTTGAAGGGATTGTGGATGTGTTGTAAAAAGTTACAGGTAAAAGATATTTTTTAAAGCATTTATATTTATATTTTAAACTACTGTGAAATGGTACCTGTGTAACACTAACTTCTTGAGAAAACAGATATTAATGTGTTCTCCAGATTCATACTTAGAGAACTAGAAGGGACTTTCAAGACAGACTCATTATTTTGAAGATTCAGAAGGGGACATCAGTATTGTAGATAAGAAGGGAAAGGTTGGAAGAAAATAACATTTAATAAACACTATGCTATTGGTTTTATGTACATTCACACAATGTGTGTGTGTGTGTGTGTGTGTGTGTGTGTGTGTGTGTGTGTGTGTGTGAGATTTAATGTTTACTACCTGTGTGTGTTGTTAGTTTTTCATTTTACACGTGCTGGAGTTAAGAATCAGGGAAAGTGAGTAACTTGCTCAGGGTCACATGGCTGGTAGGTGTGGAACTGGAATTTGAACTTAGTTCTGACTTCAAAGCCTCCATTCGTCAAAGAAGCTCCTATTTGGAAGCTGATCTGGGATTTAAACTCTAGCCTCCTGCTTCACCCTGTTAAGGTAGTTGTTTTTAATATATAACTATTGATTTACAAGTGCTTTTTGAAATATTTAAAACGTTTTAAAACTTCTTACAGGGGCAATTTAATGATGCTTGGTTTGTTACCAGAATTAATTTGTATTTAGGATTATCAGTTATGTGGGATTACAAATTTCCTTTTTTTAAGGATTTTTTTTTATCAGTTAAACCTTAAAATTAGAGTTGCAATTGAATATTTTGTTCCTGGATGAATTCTCTATTAAAAATGATTTGCTGTAAATTGCCATCTCTTAAAATGAGACAGTTTACCAATTTAGCAGCCATTATTAAACGCTGGAAGCATTATTAAATGTTCCAATACTGGAACATTTCTGTACATTCATTGTTGTTAAGTAATCCCTTATTGTTCCTTGGATATCCAGTTTGTTATTCCTTTGACATAAAGTATTCTCTTCTGAAAAGTAAACAGCTCCCCTGCTGATTTCTGTTTCATTTCCTCCTTGCTGTTTTGGTCTCTGTTTTCTCTGTGTAGTAAAGTGTTGACGGAAAGCAACTGTACAGAGATAAAAATATGCATCAGTTAGAACAGCAAATCACAGTGTAGTTTTCAAGAGAAGTATTTTAGCTACGATTCGAGAAACACAGCTGTAATAAGTATCTGAATAGGAATTTCTTCCGAATTGTTACTAAAATAATCTTATTGTTTTTCATTTTATAATTGTCACAGGATTAAAAAAGCTGGAATAGGCATGCATATTCAGGATTGTGCGCTGTTTTGAAAAATAAATGTGAAATGAAGACTAAAGATTTTTCTGGTGTCTTCATTCTGTTCCTGTTATTTTGTTTTCATATCCACAAAGAAAATATTCTAACTTAGCATGATTTATTATGATAAAATATTTTAAATCTTGGCTGTTAGGGAACAACTTTATGATTCAAAAAATAAATTTCATTTTACATAACATGGATTCCTTAACAAAAATAACTTTACAAATGAAGCTTTGTGATAGGTGCCTATACTGAATATGATTATTTGAATATTTGTCCATTTAGACTAAAGGTTAGGAAAATTTGTATTTCTTTCAGTAAAAATAAATACAATTTTAATTAACTGTGATATGTTGGGAAGGTAAGAAATGGAATAGTTGACAAGAGACAACTAGGTTTTGTTTTTATCCTGGTCTTAAGGAAGGTTGCTCTCCATTTCTTTTGTTTGTTGTTTATAATTTGCTTTTGCTTTATAGACAAAATGCAGGTCAAGCAATAAGATTATATTATTTTGGAATTGCTTCTATCTTTTTTGGGCTCAGACAAATTGAGATTGGTTATATTTTATGCGATATCATCCAAGGAAGGCAATTTTTACTCTGGTACCTGCTTATCTTTCAGTGACAAGGTATAGAAACATATGCAGAAAAATAATATATAAGCTTTGGGCCAAGATGGCATGACAGACAGCGGAAACTCAAAGATTAAGATATTTAGGAATAAATAATTCCGTCTTCTTTAGAGATCTATTATATCATTGTCTCTTTAGAGAGAGGACCGAGGCTCTCTGTTTTCCTGGTTTTATAGTCTTGTGTTTATACCTGGGGAGTCTGCTGCTCACTCCAAAGCCTGAGGAGATATCATTTTGAGCTTTAACGCTGGAATTGATGTGTGGCACACCATGTACTTTCACTTAATAACTTTGTATTTTCAAGGTCCAGCTTATAGTATAGAAAACAGTGATCATTTCCCCTTTGTTTCCCATGGTGCCTAACAATGTCTGTGATTCTCTTAATTACCAACATGTTAGTATTATTACAGGATCTAGCACTTGGAGAGAGAGCAAGCAGGGTGAGACAGGTGAGAACAAGCACACTGGAAGTTTCTATAAGAAAAATTATGACAGAGCAGGGACTCAGAAGACCCAGGTTTGAGTTGTAGATCTGTAACTTACTAGTGATGCAACCTTGGCCATGCTGTATAATCTCTCTGGAGATCAGGTTCCTTGGCTTTAAAATGGTAAATGTTCTTACTGTACTTGACCTGGCATAGTTGTTGTGAAAGGCAAATGTTTGTAAACTTTGTTGTGTAGTCAAATGTGATGTGTATCAGTTGGGAACCTTTCATTTGCAAGTGACAAAACTTTAACTCAAATCTGTAAATGAAAATGAGATTTATTGGCTTATGCAACTGAATCCAGGGGCAGGCCTGGTTTTCAAGTCTTGGGACCCTGTCACTCTCCACTCTCCACAGAGGAGCTCTGCTCCTCTCCATCTTCAGTTTCCAACTCAATGTATACCTCTGGCCACAAGCCCTGATGTGCCTCAAGTTTAGTCCAGTAGGGAGGACTGCCTGCCTCTGTCCCAGTGAGTCTCATTGTCTGCCAACGGCTTTGATTGACTCACATGCCCATCCCTGAACCAGGTACCAAAACCAGGAAATAGGATGTAGCCATTGCCTGAGGTTAGTCTGGACCTACCCCTGGAGCTGGGGATCCTTCCCAAACCACAGGAACTGAATGTGGGGGTAGGTGTGATTCCCCAAAGGACTTTACCAATGTCAGGGAATTCTGTCACAAGAGCAACTTTCGGCTGAACAAGATACTGTTGTTTTCGTCTCTGTGAAGAGAATATTTAATGGCTTAAAAGAAAAGCTAAATAGTTCATGTGCATTTATGAAAGCCAAGAAAGGACACAATTTCGAAGGGAAATTTTATTTGATAAACCAGAGAGGATAAAGACCAGACATGATTGAGGACAGATAAAGTCAGTGAGCTGGGTGAGGCAGGACCCTCTCCTTTAGGCAGCTTGGAAGAAGTGAATCATCATACCTAGAGAAACTGACCTCCACCCTAGTAGATGACCATTTTTTGAGACTGTTTTCACTTCCTTCTTGATCCTAACCCAAGAAACAATTCATTTTTAGGGAGGTTGAGCTCAGTCCAAAGGAGTAGGATTAGGAAAACTTCACCCTTGGCTGAAATAAGAGGAGGATGTAATTTGTGAAGTGTTGGAAGCTTTAGTTAGAACTAGTAATTCTTTGTGAGAAAAGCACACGTTATTGCCAGCAAAGTAGCTACGCGGATTGCAAAATTGATTCTGATTTTGTGACTAAGTGGGGTCAGAATGAAAAAGAGTTGTAGCAGGAAATTATGAAAACGAATAAGATTTTCTTTGGGAAAGGCAAACAGCTGCAGGAGGCATGCTGTTGCTGTCCCTGTGGAGAACAAGGAGTCTTAGGAGATCTGGAAGAAACAAATTTAAAGGAGCAGTAGGGAGACAGAAAATTAAACAACTATAACTCAAGAAAGAAACTGACCATTTAAAGTGGTCTTCTTTGTGGATTTCCCTGGTGGTCAGCGGCTAAGGCTCCACGTTCCCAATGCGGGGGGCCGGGGTTTGATCCCTGGTCAGGTAACTAGATCCCACATGCCGCAACTGAAGAGTTCACATGCCACAACTAAAAGATCCCGCATGCAGCAACTAAGACCTGTTGCAGCCAAACAAACAAACAAACAAATATTTAAAAAATAAATAAAGTGGCCTTCTTTGTTCCAGAAACTTATGTATATACACCATCTCATTTAAACCTCATGATCATTTTCTTTTACAGATGGGGAAACTCAAGCTTAGGGAAGTTAAATAACTTGCTCAGTTATTACAACTACGAATTATTACATTTACAGCTGCTCAAGGTTAGACATGTGGCTTTACCTGGGAATCAAGTGGATCTGTGGTGCTACCACTGTAGCTCAAATATTCTATGCAGCTTCCAAAGGATTACAATGAACTTCATTCATTTGGATTTTCCTTCAAATTACATGTATCCTGAAAATCATTCTTTAAATTTTTCCAAGACAGAGTTGTAGGCCAGAATTAAATAAGATATTGTAAAATATTTGACTATTTTAAATTTGGGAAACAAATAGAAGACAGATTATCGTGTCCAAAAGCAGAGGAATCTTGTTCAGGGTAGAGAAATCTTGTTCAAAGTAGGGAAATCTTGTTCTTTAAGAAGAGGAGACTCTGAGTCAAAAGACAAGTATTTTCAGAAACTTTGGAAAAAAAATCTTATCACTGTTTAAGGGCAACTGGTATTTCTGGAGATGATTTTCAGTGTTCCTAAAGAAAAGTTTCAATGGTCAGAGAAATTTGGGAAATGCTCTGCACTGTGTCTGCCTCTTGGATTTGTATACAGATGAGCGTGTGGTGCCTGGGGAATGACCTTGATCTACCTGGGAGTCTCAAATGAGCACTCAGCAATGTACAGGATTGTTTTTGGTTGCTTGCATCTCTCTGGTAGGCAGACACAAGGCCTGAGACACAACAGTTAGGAGGGTCTGGGAAGAAAATATAAGAAAGACTTGAAAACCTAAATGAATCTTACACCATTTAAGCAGCACTGCAGCAGCTGGGGCTTTCTTGGAGATTTGAGGGCCTGGGAAGCTGATTTTTCTTCCTAGGACAGATAAAGTCAATGAGCTGGGTGAGGCAGGAGAAGCCCTGAGGTAAAGAAACTTGCTTAATTTAGCATTTCTCAAACTTTCTTGGTCATGTGTTACTTTGGGAGGGGCGGGCAGAGGTGGTGAAAACACCTATTAACATATTCTGGACCACAGTTAGGGAAATAAAGGCCCAAGATATCTAGGATCAAATTATGAATTTTGAGGCCGGAGGCACTGAAGAGAGGATGGTGACCATGTAAAATGTCATTTAAAATAAAAGAACACTAAGCTGTAAAATAAGGAGGTCCCACAAAGTTCTAATTTTCTAAATGATGAAAGCACTTACCACTTACTGTGTGCCAGGCACTGTTCTAAGCATTTCATGTATATAAATGTGTTCAAAATTTACAATAATAAACCGAGGCACAGAGAGATTAAGTAAATTTTATAAGGCCACCCATGAAGTTGGTGGTAGAGCTGAGATTCAAAACAAGACAATTTAGTGCCAGAGTTTATGCTCTTAAGCAATATATATTCTGCTTCTTAGATTAACAGTTTCAATGCTTTTGCAAACATAAGTTGAATTTTTAGTAAAAAATTTTTTTTCTCTATGGCGGGGGGGTGTCTTGCTTTCTAGAGCCCACGTAAGCATCAGCATAGATTGACTTTTGGTTAATTTAGTACTGAATGTGGGAATTTTATGCTCTATTACTATAAAGCAATAATTACCCACTCGCTTCCCAATGCATTTGTATATTATAAGGATAGGAGATTGCCTGGTTGTCCGGTTGGTGTTGCATTTTGTTCTGAATGAAGGAAAAAGAATCAGCGTGTTCTGGGGAAATGCCAGAGCAGAAGAGAAGGCCACTCTGGAGGGAAGGCCAAGTCTACATTTGGGTGGATCATTCCCATCTTCAATTGAAAGTCATTAACCAATAGTGTATAATTCAAGGCTTTGGGGATTGTGAATGGTAGGCTCAGATTAAACTGATGACTTGGTGTTAATGAGGAAGTTATTGGTGACAGTGCGACAAGGAAATGGGGCTTGGAGGAAGGAGATACAGGAAGGGCGCAGCTCCTTAATGTATAGGAATACAAAGCTGCCACCTTCTGCATGTCGGGGCCTGGGGAAGCAGGGAAGCTTCTGGGCATTGCAGGGGGTGTAGAAGGTGTCTAAATGGGCAGAAGTTTCCTACTGAGGAGGGAGATTTTGGAGCCTGTGGGCCCAATGCTGTTGCCCTCACCATGGGATCTATTGCCTTTGAACAATTTAACTTTGAAGGCACTAGAAAAGTACTCTTTCCAGACCTAACTTGCTTTTGGAGGTTTGTATCAGAATATTAACAGGCTCAGATCTTGATTCTTGGACTGGATGGATATGAGATCATAGGAGCCAGAGAGCTCCTAATTAAACACAGATGCCAGATTAGGTGGGTGAAGGGATCAGGCAGAGAGAGATGTTAAATCTGCCACATTAACCTTGACTCATGTAGGCTTAACTTGGAATTTTATTAATATGATACAGGTCTGGATCCATGGTTGGTTCCAGGTTTCCTAAGGCCTGAAAGTTACATAATTTTGATGATCTTTTAAAGAAAAAAGATACAAAATGATAAATACAAAGTTAGGTATGGATATGAACATTTATATAGAATGAGAAAAGAAATTAATATTTTTAAAGGCCAACAAATATAGGAAACATCACAAAATATGGAAAAATAACATTAAAAAATTAATTGCCTGACATACCACTTTACTACTTTATTTTAATTCTATGTACAGTAGCTGCATACTTTCTAATTATCTCTCTCCATATGATAATCATTTTGAAATATAATTTTCTATAGAGAGAATCTAGAGATAATTCAGTCTTTCCAGTAGCAAGGTTGATTGAAATTGACTTTCAATTATTGGTAATTTAGAATATTTTCTTTCAGCTTTCCATCTTGTCATTAATAATGTCTTGTAAATTTAGGGGACTTTGGACCAAATTTGGGAAAACCTCTGTCATAATAAGCAGCAAGATTTTATGGCATTTCAAGTTCTGGGGCGACCATGACTTATCTTAAATACTCTGAATTAATGACCCTAATTAAATGGTTTGTCATCAGTGTCTTTTTTTAGTGACATACTATGAGTTTTGCATTATCTTCACTCATGTCAGTATTTCGTATCAAATTAGTAAGGTATTTAAATCTTTTTCTAGTATGATCATATGATTAACTCCTCTTCATAATTATAATT
This sequence comes from Neophocaena asiaeorientalis asiaeorientalis, assembly GCF_003031525.2. NCBI lineage: Eukaryota > Metazoa > Chordata > Mammalia > Artiodactyla > Phocoenidae > Neophocaena > Neophocaena asiaeorientalis. Next base: position 2,106,994 of record NW_020174149.1, on the reverse strand, counting down.
TTTAAACAACTCAAGAACTTATTCATTATTTTTATTTCTTTTTGATGGATTGCTGCCTTTGTTACAATATGAAAAATTTATAACATTTCCTTATCAGTGTCAAGATAATTTCAATTGGTTACATGGCTGTTCTTGGTCGCTTTTGTTTCAGATTCCATTAATTTTTTTTTTGCGGTACGTGGGCCTCTCACTGTTGTGGCCTCTCCTGTTGCAGAGCACAGGCTCCGGACGCGCAGGCTCAGCGGCCATGGCTTACGGGCCTAGCCGCTCCACGGCATGTGGGATCTTCCTGGACCGGGGCACAAACCCGTGTCCCCTGCATCGGCAGGCGGACTCTCAACCACTGCGCCACCAGGAAAGCCCCATTAATTTTTTTAATCTAAATTTTCCTTTAGTTGTTTAATAAATTTAAAAACGACAAAAGAAGGTACCCTTTGTATATATACCCAAATCAAGCATCATAATTTCCTCTAGTTTTATTGAAATATCTTTCAAATTGCAGTTAAAATGATGTATTCAAACTTTATAAAATATACCATTTCCCGTTAAAAAAGAAAAAAGAATAGTGCATTTGTGTTGAATATATTTCTGACAGGAGAGCACTTTGAATTTTGACTAGGCATCGGTGATAATGGAATCCTCTGCTTGTAATTTTAGACCTCAGTGACTGGAAAAATTTCCCACAGATTAGCTTTTATTTCAAACCTTCCATCTCCACCACTGGTATCCTTCAGTGTCAGCTGTCACAGGGCACATCCTTTCAGTGATATGACTTTGGCCCTGCACCTTCTTGTCATATTGATGACTGAGTCGGCATAAGGCTGTGGGAGTGTACCTGGATGCCGTCCCTATAACCACTAAGATTAGCAATAACTTAACCCTACACGAAAGTGATGGGAACCACATAAGTGTTTTCCCAATTCTACTTTCCCTTTATCTGGATGCCAAAAATGCCCACAGCTATTCCAGCCCATTGTGGTTAAATATCTTTTGCAAATACAAAAAAAACATAAGACCATGTGAACATATTGCTAAGGTCTTCTGTAGGACTTGGAAGAAAACTGTGCTTGGAAGGGGTTCTTAGATTCAGGATAAACCTGCCTCTGGCTGTACTTCACTTTGAACAAATCGTTTAGGGTAACCATGAAAGGACAGCCAGTGGGACACTCTGGCTCGAGGGTGCCAGAAACTGACCTACTTTCAAATATATCTCATGTGAAATGATCAGAGATCTCTTGTCTGAATTGTATGTTTATGAATTTGGCTCAAGCCTCTTTTGTTTGCATGTGACAGACACCCAATTTTAACTAGTCATGGCTTTGGTGGAAAGAACTTACTGTGCAAGATAACAGAACACTGAAAGGTACACAGGTTGGAGCTAGCTTAAGGGTCATCTGGATATAGTGATTTGAATAGCTTCACATCTATTCATTCTGTCTTTTTTTTTCTTTTCCAATCTGTTTCTCTATGTTAGTTTTATTCTTCACTCCTGAAAATGATATTTTTCTAAAAAATGATTGCAGGCAGCAAGGGGTGGGGCATTGTGATTGACAAGTGATAGTTGGGAGGGAGGAGCAGGTCTCCTATAGAAGCAGGGTACCATTTTGGTCAGACAAAACCATAATTGTCACTGCAGTAGCTCAGGCTGAGTCTTGGTGTGGGGGTGGGCATGGAAATCATACAACTGATGAAGCCCACTGCGTGGAGTGTGCCATTCCTCATGTAGAACTGTAACTTATCCCCACTTTGAAGATAAATTTAGGCACAAAATTCACTAATTCTCAGAAAGTGACTTCTCTGTGTTTGTTAGGTGTGTGCCTTTTAAAGCGTGTCATAGTGTTTTAAGAGTTAATTCATATAACCTTTCCTTGATGTATGGGTAAAATGGGACGAAATTAGTTCTAAAAATGATTCAAGGCTCAAACTCATATAATTTGGAATATAGCAGCTTGGTTGGCAGTTGGGAAACAAAGAGATTGGAGGGCCAAGGGACTTTTAGAAGCAGCATTGTTAATATTTATACTAAAATGGTTAAAAATGGAGTGTTTACAGAAACATAGACAGGATGAAAAGGCAGAGGGCTATGTAACAGATGAAGGAACAAGATAAAACCCCTGAAAAACAACTAAATGAAGTGGAGATAGGCAACCTTCCAGAAAAAGAATTCAGAATAATTATAGTAAAGATGATCCAGGACCTCAGGAAAAGAATGGAAGCAAAGATCGAGAAGATGCAAAAATGATTAAAAAAGACCTAGAAGAATTAAAGAACAAACAAACAAAGATGAGTTCATTCCAAGAAGAAGATATAGCAATTATAAATATATACACACCCAACATAGGAGCACATCAATACATAAGGCAACTGCTAACAGCTATAAAAGAAGAAATCGACAGTAACACAATAATAGTGGGAGACTTTAACACCTCATGTAAGCCAATGGACAGATCATGCAAACAGAAAATTAATGAGGAAACACAAGCTTTAAATGACACAATAGACCAGATAGATTTAATTGATATTTATAGGACATTACGTCCAAAAACAGCAGATTACACTTCCTTCTCAAGTGCGCATGGAACATTCTCCAGGATAGATCACATCTTGGGTCACAAATCAAGCCTCAGTAAATTTAAGATAATTGAAATCATATCAAGCATGTTTTATGACCGCAACGCTATGAGTTTACAAATGAATTACAGGGAAAAAAATGTAAAAAACACAAACACATGGAGGCTAAACAATACACTACTTAATAACCAAGAGATCACTGAGGAAATCAAAGAGGAAATCAAAAAATACCCAGAGACAAATGACAATGAAAACACGAGGATCCAAAACCTATAGAATGCAGCAAAAGCAGTTCTAAGAGGGCAGTTTATAGCAGTACAAACTTACCTCAAGAAACAAGAAAAATCTCAAATAAACAATCTAACCTTACACCTAAAGGAACTAGAGAAAGAAGAAGAAACAAAACCTAAAGTTAGCAGAAGGAAAGAAATTGTAAAAATTGGGGCAGAAATAAATGAAATAGAAACAAAGAAAACAATAACAAAGATCAATAAAACTGAAAGCTGGTTCTTTGAGAAGATAAACAAAATTGATAAACCATTGCCCAGACTCATCAAGAAACAGAGGGAGAGGACTCAAATCAATAAAATTAGAAATGAAAAAGGAGAAGTTACAAGAGACACCGCAGAAATACAAAGCATCCTAAGAAACTACTACAAGCAACTCTATGCCAATAAAATGGACAACCTGGAAGAAATGGACAAATTCTTAGAAAGGTATAACCTTCCAAAACTGAACCAGGAAGAAATAGAAAATATGAACAGACCAATCACAAGTAATGAAATTGAAACTACAATTAAAAATCTTCAGCAAACAGAAGTCCAGGACCAATTGGCTTCACAGGTGAATTCTATCAAACATATAGAGAAGAGCTAACACCCATCCTTCTCATACTCTTCCAAAAAATTGCAGAGGAAAGAATACTCCTACACTTAAGTGGGCATAGAGGGAACCTACCTCAACATATTAAAGGCCATATATGACAAACCCAAAGCAAACATCCTTGTCATTGATGAAAAACTAAGATCTGGAAGAAGACAAGGATGTCCACGCTCACCACTATTATTCAACATAGTTTTGGGAGTCCTAGCTATGGCAATCAGAGAAGAAAAAGAAATAAAAGGAATACAAATTGGAAAAGAAGAAGTAAAACCTAAATGACTGTACTACCCAAAGCAATCTACAGATTCAATACAATCCCTATGAAATTACCAATGGCATATTTTACAGAACCAGAACAAAAAATCTTAAAATTTGTATGGAGACACAAAAGACCTTGAATACCCAAAGCAGTCTTGAGGGAAAAAAATGGAGCTGGAGGAATCAGTCTCCTTGATTTCAGACTATACTACAAAGCTACAGTAAACAAGACAATATAGTACTGGCAGAAAAACAGAAACGTAGATGAATGCAACAGGATAGGAAGCCCAGAGATAAACCCACGCACCTGCAGCTAACTAATCTATGACAAAGGAGGCAAGGATATACAATGGAGAAAAGACATCTCTTCAATAAGTGGTGCTGGGAAATCTGGACAGCTACATATAAAAGTATGAAATTAGAACACTCCCTAACACCATACACAAAAATAAACTCCAAATGGATTAAAGACCTAAATGTAGGACCAGACACTATAAAACTCTTAGAGGAAAACATAGGAAGAACACTCTTTGACATAAATCACAGCAAGATGTTTTTAACCCACCTCCTAGAGTAATGGAAATAAAAAGAAAAATAAACAAATCTGACCTAATGAAAATTAAAAGCTTTTGCACAGCAAAGGAAACTACAAACAAGACAAAAAGACAACCCTCAGAATGGGAGAAAATATTTGCAAACGAATCAACGGACAAAGGATTAATCTCCAAAATATATAAACAGCTCATGTAGCTCAATATTAAAAAAACAAACAACCCAATCCAAAAAAGGTCAGAAGACCTAAATAGACATTTCTCCAAAGAAGACATCCAGATAGATGGCCAAGAAGCACATGAAACGCTGTTCAACATCACTAATTATTAGAGAAATGCAAATCAAAAGTATAGTGAAGTATCATCTCACACCATTTAGAATGGGCATCATCAAAAAATGTACAAACAGCAAATGCTGTAGAGGGTGTGGAGAAAAGGGAACCCTCTTGCACTGTTGGTGGGAATGTAAATTGATACAGCCACTATGGAGAACAGTATGGAGGTTCCTTAAAAAACTAAAAATAGAATTACCATATGATCCAGCAATCCCAGTACTGGGCCTATACCCAAGGAAAACCATAGTTCAAAAAGGCACATGCACCCCAATGTTCATTGCAGCACTATTCACAATAGCCAGGTCACGGAAGCAACCTAAATGCCCATCAAGAGATGAATGGATACAGAAGATGTGGTACATATATCCAATGGAATATTACTCAGCCATAAAAAAGAACGAAATTGGGTCATTTGTATGGATGTGGATGAATCTAGAGACTGTTATACACAATGAAGTAAGTCAGAAAGAGAAGAACAAATATCGTATATTAACGCATATATGTGGAACCTAGAAAAATGGTACAGATGAACCGGTTTGCAGGGCAGAAGTTGAGACACAGATGTAGAGAACAAACATATGGTCACCAAGGAGGGAAAGCAGCAGGGGCTGGGGTGGTGTGTAATGAATTGGGAGTTTGGGATTGACATATATACATTAATGTGTATAAAATGGATAACTAATAAGAACGTGCTGTATAAAAAAATAAAATTAAAGAATTTTAAAAAATTTAAAAAATGGAGTGTTTAAATTAAATTATTATTGATTTAAACTAATTAAATAAGACAACTGATATTGAATATTGAAATGATAGACTCAGCATTTTTGTTCTATTAAGTCAACCTGGTAGGGAACATTATTAGGTAATATTTGTCTTTGAATGGAAGGTGATCCCTGAAAATAACCTTCCTTCTATATCAAATATGACTTAAGCTAGACTGCATTATAATTTGTTTACATTATTAGTTTATAATTATTTCTTAATTATTTGATATTCTTTAGTAATAACATGGTCGTACATTCATTTAAAGAAGTGCAGTTGAGTTTGAACAATGCAGATGTTAATCTGAGTATAATTTATAGTCGGCCTTCTGTATCCTTAATTTCTCCATACCCATGGATTCAACCAAGTGCAGACGGTGTAGTACTCTAATATTTACTATCGAAAAATATCCTTGTATAAGTGGACCCAGTGAATTCAAACGTCCATTGTTCAAGGGTCAATGTATAAACTTCATGAAAATATAACATAAATTAAACTTCATTCTTCATGTATTGGATCCATACTCTTGTTCTGGAAGAAATCTATTATTCATTGGATAGTACCTTTGTGAGAAACATTCTCAGTGGTAGAATGTTATAATGATATTGTCTTATTCTAGTAGAAGAGAAACAGTATCATAACTTTCAATGAGGTGACATAATTTAGATTTTGCTGGGTGTTATGCACTGTCAACATAGAATATAAAATTTCAAAATTTGATCTTGAAAAAGCATATTTAACACTGTGTATAGACAATTTGTATACTTAACATTAAAAAATATAACTGCTCTTATGGGGGAAAACATGTTTTTGAGCTATTATATTTTACTTAGAGAAAGGGGTTTGTGAAATAGCAGTTTTAGCAGGATAGACCTTGGAGGGGTCATGAAAGAAGTTGAGTATTATTAACTAGAAAGACATAATAAAATTAATAATAGGCAGCATTTATTGAACTTTTACTATGTGTCAGGCCCTATTCTAATAGTTTAACATGTACATATCCTAGTTAATCAATGTAATGCAATAGGTACAATTATTACCTCCATTTTGGAGAAGAAAAAATTGAGGCTCAGAGGGGTTAAAAAATTTGCCCATCACCCAACTAGTAAGTGGTGGAGCTGTCTTTGAACTCAATTAACTTGGCTCCAGAGCTCTTAACTATGCATTGGAAATATCTAGAATGAAAAAGATACTTGTTTCTAGATTTAAAAAAATACATTTAAATTTTGGCCTTATTGTAATATGAACATTACTATATATAATATGGTATATATTATATAATTATTATACAATATCATTAATAAATATTGTTTTGAAATAGTTAATTACTTCTCTGTTGTTGAGTATTTGAGTTTTCTTTTTTTTTTTTCACTGTTAAGAACAACTCTGATGAATATCCTTCTACGTAAATATTTGTGCCATCCCTAAAAGTTTCCTCAGGATGCATTCTTAAATGTAGGTTTGCTGGTTAAAGAGTAGGAATGTTTTAAAAGTTCTTGACGGGGCTTCCTTGGTGGCGCATTGGTTGAGAGTTTGCCTGCCGATGCAGGGGACACGGGTTCGTGCCCTGGTCCTGGAGGATCCCAAATGCCGCGGAGCGGCTGGGCCCGTGAGCCATGGCCTCTGAGCCTGCGCGTCCGGAGCCTGTGCTCCGCAACGGGAGAGGCCACAACAGTGAGAGGCCCGCGTAAGGAGTAAATAAGCTGCAGAATAGCTGGCTTTCAGGGCAATATTAACGGTTGGTTAAATAGAGCAATGCAAGAAATAAATGTTTAAAAAAAAAAAAAGTTCTTGACGGTTGCTGCGATGTTCTTCAGAAAAGTACAATGAGAAAAACACCACCACAACTTACATGTGGGGAAGGAGGGTGAGAGAACATTCCATGTGTGTCCTTTTTGTACAGATACTTTTTACAGTAGAGAAATTAATTAGATTCTTCACCAATATTTAAAAGACAAAGACCAAAACAAAACCCTCCTAAGGAAGAGTCGAAATGATAGTTCTTTAGCTAAAAGAAAATAAAATTGAGAAAATTTGGTTGAAAAATTTTAAGTTTATGTTAAAAATTTATTTCAAAAGATTATAAACATTTGTTTTTGTTCAGAAGAATCCTTTTTTTCGTTCTTGCGTTTAGACACAAAGTATGATTTGTGGGAGAATGATGATGATTAAATTTTTCTTAATTCCAGCCTGACATGCCTTGCTTTTCTAGGCACTGAGGCTTTTATTTCTCTCTTATTCACCATTAATGATTATATTTTAAAATGGATTTCTGGAGGGTAAGAATCACTGTTTTTTAGGCACAGTTGCTTCTTATTTATTTTTCAGCCATCAGGAAAGGACTATTAACGAAACAAATTGGTGGATTTTTAAATTTTTTCCCTTTATTTTTAAAATATCTGTGTCTTGGGACTTCCCTGGTTGCTCAGTGGTTAAGAATCTGCCTGCCAATGGAGGGGACATGAGTTCGATCCCTGGTCCATGAAGATCCCACATGCCGCAGAGCTGCTAAGCCTGTTTGCCACAACTCCTGAAGCCCACGCGCCTAGAGCCCGTGCTCCACAGCAAGAGAAGCTACCGCAATGAGAAGTTCGTGCACTGCAACGAAGAATAGTCCCCGCTTGCCACAACTAGAGAAAGCCCGTGCACAGCAACAAAGACCCAACACAGCCAAAAATAAATAAATAAATATCTGTGTCTTTATATGTAAATTGGGTTTCTTGTATACAACAACTTTTTTTTGTTAGCTCAGATGATTTCTGTCTTTTAATCAATATATTTAGACCATTCACATTAAAAGTGATTACTGACATAATTGGATTGATATCTATCATGTTTGGAATGTTCTATTTGTTGTACTTATTCTTTGTTCCTTTTTCTCCTTCCCCTCTCCTCTTTTTTGTCATCTCTGGTTTTAATTGAACTTTTTGTATAATTCCATTTTCTCTCCTCTGTTAGCATATCAGTTATACTTATTCAAAAATTTTTTTTGGTATTTCTCTAGAGCTTACAGTATATCTTTACAACCAGTCTAAGTTCACTTTCAACTAAAACTATACCACTTCTCCAGTAGTACAGATATCTTAGAGTATTTCTAATTCCTACTTCCTGTCCCTTATAATGTTGCTGTCATTCATTTCATCTATCCATATGGTATATATTTTTATCATTATTACTGTTAGATAAATTAAAATAAGAAAAATTGAAGATTTTATTTTACCTTCACTTATTCCTTCTCTGACACTCTATCTTTACATAGAGCTGAGTTTCTGGTGTATATCATTTTCCTTCTCTCTGAAAAATCTCTTTTAACGTTGTTTGCAGGACAGGTGTGCTGGTGAGGAATTCCTTCAATATTTGTCTGAGAAAGTCTTTATATTTCTTCTCTACTTTTAAGAATAATTTAGCTAGATATAGAATTCTAGTTTGCTAGTGTTTTTTTTTCTTTCAGCTTTAGATATTTCATTCCACTCTCTTTTTGCTTGCATGGTTTCTGTAGAAAATTCTACTGTAATTATCATCCTTGTTTCTCTATAGATAAGGTGGATTTTTTTCCCTGTAGCTTCTTTCAAGATTTTCTCTTTGTCTTTGATTTGCTGTAGTTTGAATATGAAATGCCCAAGCATAGATATATTGGTATTTATCCAGCTTTATAGTCTCTGAACTTCCTAGAGCTGTGGTTTGGTGTCTGTCATGTTAATTTTGGAAATTTCTCAGCCAGCATTTCCCAAGTCATCATTCTATTGAGAAATGTGATATTCCAATGACCTCCAAATGCTGATTCTCAGACTGACTGCAGCAGAATCACTTGGGGGACTTTTGGAGAAATGATTCCCAAACCATGTTCCACCCACAGAGGTTCTGATTCAGTAGAACTGTTGGGGAGGACCTGGGAATCTGCTGGCTTGTAGGGCTCCCCAGGTGATCCCCATATAGATCCATGACTATATATGCTCAGGTCTATGTAGTGATCATTGGTATGGGGTAGAAACATTATCTAATAGTTCAACATATAGTGTGAAACTTTTGACTTCTCATTCTAAATAAAGTACCAAGGATGTAATTAAAAAGAAAAAGAAATCGACTGTGGGTACTGAATATACCATTCTTCTGGAGAGCAAAAGAACTTGAAAAACCATTCAGAAGGAGTTAGGGGGTTAAAGTTGGTTGAGCTGATTTGAACCCTAATAAATGTTATCTGCAGATTGGTATTATGGACTGAATGTGTCCTCCCAAAATTCATTTGTTGAATGCTTATCTTCCAGTGTGATGGCATTAGTAAGTGGGGCCTTTGGGAGATAATTGGGTTTAGACGAGGTCATGAGGATGGAGCCCCTGGATGGGATTAGTGCCCTCATAAGAAGAGGAAGAGACCAAAGCTTTCTCTCTCTCAGCTATGAGAGGATAATCAAGAAGGCCACCATCTGCAAGCTAGGAAGAGCTGTGCTCACCAGACACTGAATCTGTGGGCACCTTGACCTTGGACTTCCCAGCCTCCAAAACTGTGAGAAGTAAATTGTTTAAGCCACTCAAGCTCTGGTATTTTTTTTATAGCAGTTTGGGCAGACTAAGACATTGGGAAGCCCTTAATAAATGGTGATTAGCTATGAAGTAGAAACATCTTGATCTCCTTTTAAAGAGCTAGAAAGATAGTAGTAAAATACCTAAACAATTTCCCCATATCATAGCAAAGTAAAGCAACTGTGGATTCTTGCTCTGTCCATATAACTCGGCTGTCTCTGCCATCCCTGACACCCTTCTCTGTACATTTGGAATCAATCATCACAGGCGTGCATAGCTGCAAGCATTTGGTTTCAGGAAAGAGGTTCAGAGAAGCTAAATGGTAAAAGGAATACGTTGGATCAAATTAAAAAAGCTGCAATGATGCAACTTAAGGAGGAAATGGAACCACAACTCCAACCATCACATTTCATCTTAGTGCATTAAATCTTCTTACCAAAGCCAAGCAAAGCCCAGGAAATATTAAGAGCTTGACTTCTGAAGCTAGGCGGTTTGGATTTTTCCTTGAGCACATGTCCCGGCAAATGATGAGGTTTAATATTCTCATGTATTGTTCTTTTATTACTAATCTAAAAATCTCTATGATTCATTTTGCACTTTGTGGGGTGAAATTTGTGGGGTAGAGCAGAGGCATTTATTGTTTTTTCCCTTGGAGTTTTTATTTTTAATCAAGTTTATGTACACACACACACACACACACACACACACACACATATTTTTTCGTGGCACCACATGGCTTGCATGATCTTAGTTCCCCGACCAGGGATCGAGCCTAGGCCTCTGAAGTGAAAAACCCCAAGTCCTAACCACTGGACCACCAGGGAATTGCCCAACATATATGCACTTTAAAATGAATTTAATAGTTGTCCACTTTCCCATGAGGCAACCACTTTCAATTCTTCCTTTTTCCTCATATATAATAAATATAGAAGGAAAGATAGAACTAGAAAATGTCTGTTATGCTTTCCCCTAAAACTGTGTTTTTCAAACTCAGTTCTCTGATCACTGTCATCAGTATTACCTGGGATGATTGTTAAAAATGAGGAGTCCCATTCCAGACTTACTAAGTCAGACTTGCTGGGTTGTGGGACCCAGCCATCTGTATTTTAAATAGCTTCAAAGTGATCCTTATGCAAATTAAAGTTTGAAAGTCACTTTCCTAAAGCTTCTTGATTTTTGCCAGGGGATGTGACGTTTTCTGATTTTATTTCTGTCTTCTTATCTGTTGTCATGTGGGTAGGGGCCTTCCTAACAAAGATTATGGCTTTCATGTATGATATTAACACAAACAAGACAGAATAGGAAGTTCACCCCTCGTAGAGCAATGGAAAATGGCTCTGGAGACTGAAATCTGGATCCTGTATGTGTTTATTGCTATTGGGGTATTACTTCTAGGCTCTTCAATGGGACAGATTTAAAAATTGTGAGTTATTTTAAAATTAGAATTATCAATAGGTACTTTACAGTGTATTAAATTCTATATCGTACATCTTTTTTCTTATATACTAAAATTCATAGTTCCTTAAAAAAAAAGTAACCCAATTACTTCTTGCTAATCATAAACTGCTGAATTATGTTTAAAGATTACTTTGTATCTTCTTTGGGTTTTAGATTTCCCAGTAAGGAAGTACAGTCAAAGTACTATACTTTAAATACGTATTTTCTCTGTTTAGTTATATTACCAATTTGGCATATACATAAGTTATCTGTTTCAGTTTGTTTTTGGATACAGCCAACATTTTCTCTTTTGATTTAGTTTTTGAAATATCTAAGACATATACATGTTAAAAACTAGGTAAAATATATAAAGTGTATACTCAGAGCAGTTTCATCTACATCTGTTTTTTCTATCCAGTTTCCACCTCTTCCCTTCTTATAGGTTACCATTTTTTTATTAATTTATCACTTATCCTTTCATTAGTTCTTTTTAAAAATGCAAGCATATATATATATATAAAGAAGAAAATCGTATAATTACTTTGCAACAAATGATTAGATATATAATAATGTTTACATAAAGCTTGTTTCTCATACCTTTTTACAAAAAGTACAAATTATTGCTCTGCGCTTTTTTCCTCACATTTTCCCCTCCATATATATCCTGGAGATCAAGGAGAATCCTTGTGAACTACCAGTTTCTCTCAACTCCCTAAAGATTCTGAGATGGTCTCATTAAGTTAATGGTTCATTTTGTTCGTAGATCTTCTCTTGTTTCAGATCTCTAAACTAGACCTTTACTTTACAAAGAGTTGTTGTCCAGGGTCAGCATTTACTACCCATGCCAATGAAAAGGACTTAAGAAATAGCACAGTGTATCTTGTTTGTGTGCTATCTCATACATAGATTATCCAAACAATATTTTTGTCAGGTGGCCAAGAAAGAAGTGGTTTTGCTTACTTTTGTCCTCTGAAAATAAAAGATCCAGATGTAGCATCCAGAAACCACCGTATTACCTGTTGTTTCAGTTTTTTCTAGATCCCACAGTCTATTGTGTGGCTTTTCTTCCTTAAAACATTGTTGAGAACCATTACAGAGCAGTGCCATTATTTGAGTCCTCTATAAGGGACCTTTTATTTTGTCAATAAATTATATTAGGTAATCTATAGATTGTTTTTTTTTTTTTGCCCATCACTAGACTGTTCTACTAAATTTGCATATTCACGTTAAGTAGAGCAGAAAAACGTGAAAAAATAAATAAGCCAAATCTAATAGAATACCAATATGATTGGGATTTGGGTAGAAATACAAAGTATTGCTTTTTTCCTTATTTGCAACATGCATTGACAATAAGGCACATTGTAAAGAAAGAAATCACTCTTTCCAAAAAAAGATTTTCAAATTGAACTAGCTGAGACTCCCAATGGTATGTTCACTTCCTGTTTTCCTGTTTCAGGCACACAAACTTGGAACATGAAAACCCCTGGAGGTCAAATGTTATTTGAATGGTTTCTTAGCAGTGAATAATGGCTCCTTAGCAATAAATAGCTCTGATTCTTACATAGTAATCTTAGAAAGAAAACTGCATAATTACTTTGCAACAAATGATTGGATATATATAATAATGTTTGCATAAAGCTTTAGACAAAGGTGGTATCATTGCACATTCCCTTTGATAGATGGCTTACGAGCTCTAAAACTTTTTGATATAAAAAGATTGAGTTTATTTATAATATCACAATATATATCATGGTTTATATCAAGGTATACTATATACCATGATATATCATACATATTGATTTCCTTTTCTGAAATCTATTAAAAACGTGTAAAGAATTAAACTAGAAAAAATCATTAACTTTATTCCATTAACTAGCATTCCATTTTTGTATGGTGGGAAAAAACTCAGGCAATTTAGCATTGGGCTAAGGGCAAGATATATTAGCCCTTTTTAAAGTTCAGCATGCTGATTTTAAAATTTTTATGGGGGAAACTTACTTTTAATTATATTTTGTTCTTGGGGCTTCCCTGGTGGCACAGTGGTTAAGAATCCACCTGCTAATGCAGGGGACATGGGTTGGAGCCTTGGTCCGGGAAGATCCCACATGCCACGGAACAACTAAGCCTGTGCACCGCAACTACTGAGCCTGCACTCTGTAGCCTGCGAACCACAACTACTGAGCTCATGTGCCACAAGTACTGAAGCCCGCATGCCTAGAGCCCGTGCTCTGCAGCAAGAGAAGCCACTGCAATGAGAAGCCCGCGTACCACAACGAGGAGTAGCCCCCGCTCGCCGCAACTAGAGAAAAGCCCGTGCGCAGCAAGGAAAACCCAACGCAGCCAAAAATAAAATAAATAAAAATTAAAAAAAAATTTCCTTCCTTTAAATAAATAAATAAATGTATTTTGTTCTTAAAAAGAGGAAACCTTAAACCATGAAAAACTAGTGTTGTCATCTTCCATAATACTGATGACAGTGGAATAAATGTTAAGTTCCTGAAGTTGACAAAGAATTTTGAAAGCCATCTCTGATGTGGATAGTAAGTTTTTTCTGGGGAATACTAATGATTAATCAGAAAAGGCTGTGCTGTGATACCTGTGACTTGACTGCATTCTCATGACAGCTGGTGTGGTATTAAGAGCAAGCATTAAGTATTACCCTTGGTGGGCTCTCCAACTACCAATGGGAAAGAAATTGACAATGAGAATGACAAGCTTGTTAGTATCTTTTCTCCTGGGGCCTCATTCAGGCCAGACCCATAGTGCGCTTTAAACGGAAGTTGGGACTTGCTGGCGAAAGCCTCATAAGTCTTTAAATGCTCAGCCCATGGTGTGCAGAGCATGTGTAACACTCTTCAGGGGGCGCTATACCTCACAATGCATCTTCACTCAGAAAGGAGGGTTCTTCTGTGCCAAGTGGGTGGATTTGTGATTGTACTTCCCAGCTGTCACTGGGAGAGCAGAAGCAACACTCTTGTCTTCTTGTCTGGTTTGTTTCCTCCAATTTGTATGGACCTTGGCCTCACTCCATCCTTCCCTATTCCAAACTACCTTGGCAGTACTGCTGAAATTTTACCAGGTGAGTTCTCATTAAATCTTTAACTCCTTCGTCTGCCTCCCAGTGCAATAGGCCCAGGTAGTCACCAAGTCCTGCAGATTTTTTACTCCAAGATAGCATATTTTAAAAAAAAATTTAATTTATTTATTTTGTCTTCACATAGTATGTAATTCAAAATATGAAAAAGAGTGAATCAGTCAGGGTCCCAGCAGGAAACAGATGGCATTCAAAATAGGTTATTCTGGGAGGGTTAACTTATGATGAAAAATTTTACAAAAGCAGAGGGGTAAGGGAACTTCAAGGGATGATGCAGTAACCTGGCAGTAACCTGGTTAGTACCTCGTTAGTTGGGGATGAGTGTTACACATGCTCTGCACACCATGGGCTGAGCATTTAAAGACTTATGAGGCTTTCGCCAGCAAGTCCCAACTTCCGTTTAAAGCGCACTATGGGTCTGGCCTGAATGAGGCCCCAGGAGAAAAGATACTAACAAGCTTGTCATTCTCATTGTCAATTTCTTTCCCATTGGTAGTTGGAGAGCCCACCAAGGGGGCAAGTCCTATGCTATGGTAGAGTGGTCAGCCCTTGAGGAGCTGTAACCTTCTGTGGAGAGATGGCCAACTTCAGGGAAACTTGAGTGGGAGAGCCCAGAAAAAATACTCTGTCCCTACTCTACTCCCTCCCACTGACCTTCTGTCCTGCTTTCCATTGTCCAACCCAGCCGAATCCAGAGGGCAGGAAACCCTTGATACTACCCCTGCAGGTCAGCCTCCTGGGGCACAAGCACGGTGGCAAGTGGGATCTCAAGGAGCAATTAGAAGATACCTAGCACACAAGCTATATGGGGAAAGTCTCTCTCCTGCCCTGGTGCCCAGTTCCTCAGTGCAAAAGCAACCATTTACCCAAACCTTCCAGAGATCTTAAATCTTGGTATTTTGTAAGTAAACTGAGGGGTGGAGGTTCTTTTTACAGATTTGAAAATTTGCCTAAAGCAAACCTTATTGCTGGGAATGAACCCCCTGATGTGTGCCAAAGGTTTGCTGAGGGTTACTTAAGACAATATGACACATATCCCGTTCCTGTGTTCTGGGAGCTTTGAATGGTCCATTTTGGCCTTAAAAATGCTAAATAGGTTAAGGATTTGTGTTATTGCCTTATGTTTCCTATTAGTGATCTGGCTCAGAAATAAAACATGTAAAAATATATTGGCTCTTTTCAGACAAGTGGTTATAGCATTTTTTTCTTAAACAGACTTTTTAATGGATCTAAAGCACAGTTTCATAACCTGCTGTTTAGATGGACACTGACTTTCTGGAACTCCTAAAATCACATATAACGTGTGACATTCAGGACAGCAGGGCCACAGCTTTCATCAGATTCTCACTGAGGACTTTGTGTCATGAAAGACTAAGAACATTGATCTAAAGGAAGTTTTGATTCATTTGGAATTTCTTCTTCCTCTTATTACATATTTTTAATGTGACCTCTGCATTCTTGGGGTTCAGTAGCCTGGACAAAGTGAATGATACCAGATGTTTCTCTTTTTTTTTTTTTCTTTTTTTTAAAAAATTTATTTATTTTTTAACATCTTTATTGGAGTATAATTGCTTTACAATGGTGTGTTAGTTTCTGCTTTATAACAAAGTGAATCAGTTATACATATATCCCCATATCTCTTACCTCTGGCATCTCCCTCCCTCCCACGCTCCCTATCCCACCCCTCTATGTGGTCCCAAAGCACCGAGCTGATCTCCCTGTGCTATGCAGCTGCTTCCCACGAGCTATCTGTTTTACATTTGGTAGTGTTTCCATACTGTCCTCCATAGTGGCTGTATCAATTTACATTCCCACCAGCAGTGCAAGAGGGTTCCCTTTTCTCCATACCCTCTCTAGCATTTATTGTTTATAGATTTTTTGATGACAGCCATTCTGAATACTGTGAGATGATATCTCATTGTAGTTTTGATTTGCATTTCTCTAATGATTAGTGATGTTGAGCATTTCCTGATCTTAGTGGAAATGGTTTCAGTTTTTCAACATTGAGGACGATGTTGGCTGTGGGTTTGTCATATATGGCCTTTATTATGTTGAGGAAAGTTCCCTCTATGCCTACTTCCTGGAGGGTTTTTATCATAAATGGGTGTTGAATTTTGTCGAAAGCGTTCTCTGCATCTATTAAGATGATCATATGGGTTTTCTCCTTCAGTTTGTTAATATGGTGTATTACGTTGGTTGATTTGCATATTTTGAAGAATCCTTGCATTCCTGGGATAAACCCCGCTTGATCATGGTGTATGATATTTTTAATGTGCTGTTGGACTCTGTTTGCTAGTATTTTCTTGAGGATGTTTGCATCTGTGTTCATCAGTGATACTGGCCTGTAGTTTTCTTTCTTTGTGACATCTTTATCTGGTTTAGGTATCAGGGTGATGGTGGCCTCGTAGAATCAGTTTGGGAGTGTTCCTCCCTCTGCTATATTTTGGAAGAGTTTGGGAAAGATAGGTGTTAGCTCTTCTCTAAATGTTTGACAGAATTCGGCTTTTGGCCTCTCCCGTTGCGGAGCACAGGCTCTGGTCGCGCAGGCTCAGTGGCCATGGCTCACGGGCCCAGCCGCTTCGCGGCATGTGGGATCTTTCTGGGCTGGGGCACGAACCTGTATACCCCTGCATCAGCAGGAGGATTCTCAACCGCTGTGCCACCAAGGAAGGCCCTGTTGGAAGATTTTTAATCACAGTTTCAATTTCAATGCTTGTGATTGGTCTGTTCATATTTTCTATTTCTTCCTGGTTCAGTCTCGGAAGATTGTGCGTTTCTAAGAATTTGTCCGTTTCCTCCAGGTTGTCCATTTTATTGGCATAGAGTTGCTTGTAGTAATCTCTCATGATCATTTGTATTTCTGCAGTGTCAGTTGTTACTTCTTTTTCATTTCTAATTCTATTGATTTGATTCTTCTCTCTTTTTCTCTTGATGAGTCTGGCTAATGGTTTATCAATTATGTTTATCTTTTCAATGAACCAGCTTTTAGTTTTATTGGTCTTTGCTGTAGTTTCCTTCATTTATTTCCCATTTATTTCTGATCTGATCTTTATGATTTCTTTCCTTCTGCTAACTTTGGGATTTTTTTGTTCTTCTTTCTCTAATTGGTTTAGGTATAAGGTTAGGTATTTTATTTGATATGTTTCTTGTTTGTTAAGGTAGGATTGTATTGCTATAAACTTCCCTCTTAGAACTGCTTTTGCTCCATCCCATAGGGTTTGTGTCATTGTGTTTTCATTGTCATTTGTTTCTAGATATTCTTTGATTTCCTCTGTGATTTCTTTAGTGATCTCTTGGTTATTAAGTAGTGTATTGTTTAGCCTCCATGTGTTTGGATTTTTTACAGATTTTTTCCTGTAGTTGATATCTAGTCCCATAGGGTTGTGGTTGGAAAAGATACTTGATACAATTTCAATTTTCTTAAATTTACCAAGGCTTTATTTGTGACCCAAGATATGATCTATCCTGAAGAATGTTCCTGTTTTCAACTATAATCTCTTGAAATATTTTCTCAGTCCCTTTCTTTTTCTCTTCTTCTTCTGGGACCCCTATAATTCGAATGTTGGTGCATTTAATGTTGTCCCAGAGGTCTCTGATACTGTCCTCAAATCTTTTCATTTTTTTTCTTTATTCTGTTCTTCAGTAGTTATTTTCACTATTTTATCTTCCAGGTCACTTGTCCATTATTCTGCCTCAGTTATTGTGTTATTGATCCCTTCTAGAGAATTTTTAATTTCACTTATTGTGTTGTTCATCATGTTTGTTTGCTCTTCGGTTCTTCTAGGTCCTTGTTAAACCTATCTTGTATTTTCTCCATTCTATTTCCAAGATTTTGGAACACCTTTACTATCATTATTCTGAATTCTTTTTCAGGTAGACTGCCTATTTCCTCTTCATTTGTTAGGTCTGTTGGGTTTTTACCTTGCTCCTTCATCTGCTGTGTGTTTTTCTGTCTTCTCATTTTGCTTAACTTACTGTGTTTGGGGTTTCCTTTGCAGAGGCTGCAGGTTTGTAGTTTCCGTTGGTTTTGGTGTCTGCCCCCAGTGGCTAAGGTTGGTTCAGTGTGTTGTGTAGGCTTCCTGGTGGAGGGGACTAGTGCCTGTGTTCTGGTGGATGAGGCTGGATCTTGTCTTTCTGGTGGGCAGGTCCATGTCTGGTGGTGTGTTTTGGGGTGTCTGTGACCTTATTATGATTTTAGGCAGCCTCTCTGCTAATGGGTGGGGTTGTGTTCCTGTCTTCCTAATTGTTTGGCATAGGGTGTCCAGCACTGGAGCTTGATGGTCATTGAGTGGGGCTGGGTCTTGGCCTTGAGCTGGAGATCTCTGGGAGATTTTCACTGTTTGATATTATGTGGAGGTGGGAGGTCTCTTGTGGATCAGTGTCCTGAACTTGGCTCTACCACCTCAGAGGCACAACCCTGATTCCTGGCTGGAGCACCAAGAGCCTGCCATCCACACGGCTCAGAATAAAAGGGAGAAAAAAAAGAAAGAAGAAGATAAAATAAAATAATTAAAATAGAAAATAATTATTAAATATTTTTAAGTAACAAAAAAAAAAAGGAAAGAAGAGAGCAACCAAACCAAAAGATAAATCCACCAATGATAAGAAGCACTAAAAACTATACTAAAAAAAATAAAAACGGACAGACAGAGCCCTAGGACAAATGGTAAAAGCAAAGGTATACAGACAAAATCACACACAGAAGCATACACATACACACTCACAAAAGGAGAAAAAGGGGAAATATATATATATGTCGTTGCTCCTAAAGTCTACCTCCTCCAATGTGGGATGATTAGTTGTCTATTCAGGTATTCCACAGTTGCAGGGTACATCAAGGTGACTGTGGAGATTTAATCTGCTGCTCCTGAGGCTGCTGGGAGAGATTTCCCTTTCTCTTCTTTGTTCGCACAGCTCCCAGGGTTCACCTTTGGATTTGGACCTGCCTCTGCGTGTAGGTCGCCTGAGGGCATCTGTTCTTTGCTCAGACAGGACGGGGTTAAAGGAGCAACTGCTTCAGGGGCTCTAGCTCACTCAGGCCGGGGGGGAGGGAGGGGTACAGAGTGTGGGGTGAGCCTGCGGCGGCAGAGGCTGACGTGACATTGCACCAGCCTGAGTCGCGCCGTGCATTCTCCCGGGGAAGTTGTCCCTGGATCCCTGGACCCTGGCAGTGGCGGGCTGCACAGGCTCCCCAGAAGGGAGGTGTGGAGAGTGACCTGTGCTCGCACACAGGCTTCTTGGTGGCGGCAGCAGAAGCCTTAGCGACTCATGCCCGTCTCTGGTGTCCATGCTGATAGCCGCGGCTCGTGCACGTCTCTGGAGCTCCTTTAAGCGGCGCTGTTAATCCCCTCTTCTCGCGCACCAGGAAACAAAGAGGGAAGAAAAAGTTTCTTGTCTCTTCGGCAGCTCCAGAATTTTTCCCGGACTCCCTCCTGGCTAGCTGTGGCGCACTAACCCCCTTCAGGCAGTGTTCATACAGCCAACCCCAGTCCTCTCCCTGGGATATGACCTCCGAAGCCAGAGCTTCAGCTCCAAGCCCCCGCCCGCCCCGGCGGGTGAGCAGAGAAGCCTCCTGGGCTGGTGAGTGCTGGTCGGCCCCGATCCTCTGTGCGAGAATCTTTCCGCTTTGCCCTCCGCACCCCTGTTGCTGCGCTCTCCTCCGTGGGTCCGAAGCTCCCCGCCTACGCCACCCGCAGCCTCCGCCCGCGAAGGGGCTTCCTAGTGTGTGGAAACCTTTCCTCCTTCACAGCTCCCTCCCACTGGTGCAGGTCCCGTTCCTATTCTTTTGTCTCTGTTTTTTCTTTTTTCTTTTGCCCTGCCCAGGTACGTGGGGAGTTTTTTGCCTTTTGGGAGGTCTGAGGTCTTCGGCCAGCATTCGGTAGGTGTTCTGTAGGAGTTGTTCCACATGTAGATGTATTTCTGAGTATTTGTGGGGAGGAAGGTGATCTCCGCGTCTTACTCTTTTGCCATCTTGAAGCTCCTCCCTAGATGTTTCTTGACATGGAAATTCAAATGCTCTCAGTAACCTACAAAGTAAAATTCTCTAATGTGATCAATTATGTGCTGAATGGTCCTTGAAATAAAACAGTGTGATCTTGGTCAAGAAATCCCACTATGGTCAGTTTACAAGATGATTTGTGTTCAGTGAGAATACTTCATTTGCATTTATCCCAGAGAAAAATGTTTTGCTTACGTGATAGGAAAGAGGATTTAGATAAATGAAAAAGTTACATACTATTTTTTTTCTACATGAAATTGTCTAGCAATTTTATAGTATATTCTGTTGTGTGAAAATTGTCATTTTCTTCATATGCATATGTAGACTTGATAAATTCAACAAAGTCTTGATAAATTAAACATATTTAAGATGTTTATCATAAAATTATCGTTGCTTTCTCTGAATGATTTCAAAGGTTTGCCATATTTTGGATTCTTGCTTTATGTACTCTGTCCTCTGGCCAAATATTTTTCTGAGAAGAAAAATTCTAATTTAATATTGAAAATCTCTGAGTGAGTTCAAGATATGATTTTCCAACAGCATTTAAAGGGATGAAACTATTAATGGAGCAATATAATTCCTACTACACTGTAGCACATCGTTAGACTAGATTAGATGTATCAACCCTTTACCTCTCCTTATTTCACTTTTCATTTGCTTAGGACTCAGACTACAGATGTCTGAAACCTTACTAACTTAAACAAAACAGGGAATTTCTCTTTATTTACAGGAATTATATTCAGAGCAATGGAGGCCAAGCTGGAGTCAGGCACGACAGCCAAAGTCCCAGTTTCATCAAGTCTCTTCCTTTTTATTTCCTGGCTCTTCTTCTGTCTGTATCAGCCTCATTCTCACTCTCTCTTTTTTTTTTTTTTTTAATAAATTTATTTATTTTTGGTTGCGTTGGGTCTCTGTTGCTGCGTGTGGGCTTTCTCTAGTTGCAGCAAGAGGGGGCTACTCTTCGTTGCGGTGCGTGGGCTTCTCATTGAGGGCTTCTCTTGTTGCAGAGCATGGGTTCTAGGCACGTGGGCTTCAGTAGTTGTGGCACGTGGGCTCAGTAGTTGTGGCTCACGGGCTCTAGAGCACAGCCTCAGCAGTTGTGGCGCACAGGCTTAGTTGCTCCGCGGCATGTGGATCTTCCTGGACCAGGGCTCGAACCTGTGTTCGAGCAGGTTTGATTTGCAGGCAGATTCTTAACCACTGCACCATCAGGGAAGTCCCAGCCTCATTCTCTTTTAATACAGTTCTTCTTCATGCTGAGAAAGACATGGTTATAGAAAGATCCAGACTTGTAGCATTCCAGGGACCAGCAAACAATGTAGGAAGAAAACTTCCTACATTGTAGGAAGAAAACTTTTCTTTCCTCACTTAAGTGTATATAAAAATCCAAGGGACAGAACTTTATCAGCCTAGCATGTGTCACATGTCCAATTGTTGGATCAAGTGATAGTGCCAGCAGCTTATCCCATGATTAGTAGCCCATTCACTGAATGGTGGAGCCAGTTCCCAAAGGAAGGGGAGGAATACTATTAGCAGAGTAAGGGAATAAGGTTGCTGGACTGAGCTAACCAGCATATGTCCAGTGAGTTAATATATACATGTGTCAGAAAAGCCTGCTGCTGAATTAGTAACTAGAATGCCATCCTCTGGGCTCTGTGAGCTAAGAATTAAATTGCTTGTTCTGTTTTAAGTATAAAAGCACAAAGTCTGGGAAAATAAGGATCTGTTTCATCTCCACATGTTGTTGATCTTACTGTAGAAGAATGTTAAGTAGATAATACTTAAATATAATCACCACATAATCTTCATTGTCACAGAAGGCTTTTAAGTTACTGACTAGCTGGTAAAATCAAATATGAATGCAAATGAAAAATAAGGAGCACATTATGTCTTATGCTTCTGAACACATTTGGAAATAATTCCTGCATGAGTATTTTGAATAGAGTAGGCCTTCACTGCTCATTTTTCCGTATAATCTTCCTTTTTTTATTTTTGAAAATTGAGAAAAACCTTCACTAAAGAATGAAAAGAATCAAGAGTCATAATTGATGCAAGGTTTATTGCCCCTCCCAAAGTTCAGAAGTCCTCTAGAGTGAATGTCTTCATTCCCTTAAGTATTTTGATGGAAAAAAATAATACCTTTCTTATGTGTAGCATTCTACTTAGGGCTAGACACAGACACTAAAAGGAATAAAGGTACAAAATATGTTTCACAATCCCAGTTTCAATATATTAATTCATTTCCTCATTATATTTATTACAGTTTAGTATCCTTGTGATACAGTAACAATACATTAACAGTACAACCAGCCATATACACAGCCACCATGGACTAAAGCTATGAGATAGTTTTCTTGCCACTATTTTACAGTTCATTGGAGCAAACAAAACTGTATCTTTTCCTCTTCTTTGATGTAAAAATCTCTGAGGCCATCCTTAGTCTCTTTTGATTTTAATAATTGTTCTTTGTCATCCCTCCTTCCCACCTGAATGATGAGAAGTGAATTACAATAAAATGAAAAATTCTTCTGATTTAGTCACCCTTTTTTTTTTAAAACATCTTTATTGGAGTATAATTGCTTTAGAATGTTGTGTTAGTTTCTGCTGTATAACAAAGTGAATCAGCTATATGTATACATATCTCTCCATATCCTCTCCCTCTTGGCGTCTCCCTCCCACCCTCCCTATCCCACCCCTCTAGGTGGTCACAAAGCACCGAACTGAACTCCCTGCGCTATGCAGCTGCTTCCCACTAGCTATCTATTTTACCTTTGGTAGTGTATATGTCAATGCTACGCTCTCACTTTGTCCCAGCTTACCCTTCCACCTCCCCGTGTCCTTAATAGTCACCCTTTTTTGAATGATTGTTTTATAAAAGATGCCTACAATTTATGACAACAGAAATAAAAAGAAAAAAAGACCTCTTATACAATCTTACTATCCAAAGAAAACAACTGGCTTTTCCCTCTTTCTTTGTTTCTTGTCCTTTTCCAGCGAGGGTTTGTGTGTGTGTGTGTGTGCATGTGTGTGTGTGTGTGTGTGTACACACACATATAGAGACACACACATAAATATATATATGTATACATATATACACAGGTATTTTATGTCATTGTCATCATATTTAGTTAGAATTTGTATTCTGCCCACTTCCTTTAACATTTGTTGTAAATGTTTCCATATGTTGCACATCCAGTTTGGCTACATATGATCTAATTTGCTGATGTTCCATAATTTGCAAAGGAATTAACATTTTATTGGACATGTATATTATTTCTGGACTTGAACTTATAAATGATGCTATTATGAACATATTTGTGTATTAGAGCCTTTTGGAGGATTTTTTCTTCAAGAAAAATTCTAAGTAATGGGGTTACTGGATCAAGGAGTATAGCACTTTTTATAATGTAATTTTACAGTGAATTTGAGATATTTTAAAAATTAGAAATATGTAGCTACCATTACAGTGTTTTAAATTGAGGTTCATGTGAGTGTAGTTTTTATTATTCATTGACTCCATCCCACACGTTCTACCAAATTACCTGTTTTAACTCTGTTAATTATGTGGGGAAACAATGAAAACCGAAAGCATAGATTCACATGTGAAAGAAAGAAAAGAGAGAGAAAGGTGAGGGGCCGTGTATTAATTTTTCTTTTCACCCTGCTGTCTAATTTCCATTAGGTCTGCCCTGATTTCTTTTATCCTTTTTTTGCCCATTGATAAGAGCTTATTTCATGACTGTATCTATGTGTTAACCTTTCAACCCAGTCATTGGTCAGTGAAGAATGATGATTTAATATTTCCCCACCATCTTTCTCTTTAAAAGAAGCTTTTGGATGATTACCCTACCTCTCATTCTTACCATACATATACACACTCTTCTGGGATTTTTTATGAAACTAGGTATTTTAAATTTTTTGTGTGTGGTATAATCATGTATTCCATCTCTCTAAGGCTTTCAGTGGGAAACATTGTGCCAGTATTGAGAAGTCTTCAGTGCCTGTTGGACAACTTGGAAAACCAAGATAATGGATTAATTCTGAACACTATACCTCATTAGCAGTTTTTTTCACCCTGTGGACATTGGATGTTGTGACATACTTCATCTGACACGGAAATGTTCAGGAGTTGTGAGCCACCTGATTGGAGGCTTGGGAAATCAGATATCATCTTGTATTTCATTTTAGCTCAGTCCCTGGCAAGTATGACTTTTAGCATTCTCCACATCTCTTAGAAAGATAAGTATATTCCATCTCATTCTGTGAGCGAGAATATAGACTATAAAGGGACAAGTCCCATGAACAATTGGCTTATTTTGACTTAGGGTAAAAAATTATTAAAAAATTAATTCATTCTCTCAACATTTTTAATATACAGTATAAATTCCAGAACATGTTAGCTTATGGTTGTCAGACATATTCATTGCCTTGTCAACTACAAAGTCACTGGATAAAAACATAAGCTAGAGTCTCCATTTATAAGCAAGGTCCAAAAATTTACATGAACAGAAATATACGTCTTTGTTATTCTACCCAGTAATTGCATGCATACATTTCTTAATCCAACTGGCCATTTCCAAATTTTTTCCCAAGACTATAGATCTGCAGAGGATGGTAGCATAATCAACTTTATGAGAAGGAATTCTAAATTAGAAAACAAATAGTTTCCCATAGGGTAGCTATAATCCCACATCTTTCCAAATATTGAAGAATTCAAGAACAGGAACAGATAATAGGATTATACTTGAAATGTTTTTCATTCTTCATACATATGTGTATATTCATTTATAGAATGGTTGTGGTGATTATTATCCAGTATTTATTACCGCTCTAAAAAAGAAAAAATAATGAACCACTTTTTCGTTTTCTGTCTGGTTTCTGCCAGTATTATTCTACTGAATCTGCTCTCTCCCACATTACCAGTAACATACTCGTCTTCTAATTTGATGCCCGTTTTTGTCCTTGGCTTCTCTCTTAAGTACGTGAAAAGGTTGATTCTCTCACCCTCAGAACTCTTCTTAATACTAATTCATGGACTTCCCTAGTGGTGCAGTGGTTAAGAATCCACCTGCCAATGCAGGGGACAAGGGTTCGATCCCTGGTCCACGAAGATGCCACATGCCGCGGAGCAGGTAAGCCCATGTGCCACAACTACTGAGCCTGCGCTCTAGAACCTGCAAGTCACCACTGCTGAGCCCACGTGCTGCAACTACTGAAGCCTGTGTTCTCTACAGCCCCGTGTGCCACAACTACTGAGCCCATGAACCACAACTACTGAGCCCATGTGCCACAGCTACTGAAACACATGTGTCTAGAGCCCATGCTCTGCAACAAGAGAAACCACCACAGTGAGAAGCCCGTGCACTGCAATGAAGAGTAGCCCCCGCTCACTGCAACTAGAGGAAGCCCATGCGTAGCAATGAAGACTCAGTGCAGCCAAAAATAAATTAATTAATTAAAAAAAATACTAATTCATCCTTCCTTCTCTCCTACTTCTTTAATATCACTTCTTTCTCTAACTGTGGGCATATCCAAGCCTGAGTCAATGTCCTTTTTATTCTCCCACTTATGTTTCTGAGGATATTTCCTGAACCTGACCTCTTTCATGAGTTTTCTCCCCACACCTCCAGTTCTTATTGCTACCTCTCAACGGACCAGGTTTTCTGTAATCATTTCTGGATCAACATGTTTGTTGCTGAAATCGTCTTTTTCAATATCTTCATATATCTGTACGTGGTTCTACTACTTCCCCAGACATCCAGGCTTATTAGATATCTGTTGCAGATGATTTGGTAAAGAGAAAATTTGAATTTTGATTAGGGTTAGATTTATATTGCTGTGTAACAAATTAAACGTAGAGGCTTAAAAGAGCACAATTTATTATCTCATCGTTTCTGTGGGTCAGGAGACCATTTTCAGATTAGCTGGGTCTTCTGCTCAGGTTGGAATAAAGGTGCTGGCTGGGGAGGTCATTGCATCTGAGGCTCAGGGTTCTCTTCTGAGGTCATTCAGGTTATTGGCAGAATTCAGAATGAACTTCAGATTATATGACTAAGGTCCCTGTTTTCTTGCTAGCTGTTGTCTGGAGACCTCTCTCAGCTCCTAGACATCACCCTCAGGTGCTCGCTACATAGTCCGTTTCATTGGCAGTTCATAGCATGGCTGTTGTTCTTTCCTGGCCTGCAGGAGACCTTCTGCTGCTGCTTCTCGACCTGATTAGGTGCTCACCTGATTAAGTCAGGCCCAAGGCATATTATCTCCCTTTTCATTAACTCAGAGTCAGCTGATAAAGAACCTTAATTACATCTGCAAAATCCCTTTTTCCATATAACGTACCATAATCATGAGAGTGATAGCCCACCCTATTCGCACTTCTACCCATACTCAGGGGGAAGGGATTATGCAGGGTGCACACATCATGGGGTAAGAATCCTGGGGGCCAACACAGAATTCTGCTTATCTCGGGATGGGTGGAAGCAAGCATGGTCATGACTGCCATCATTAGTTATTTAAATGATGACCTTAAGGTAGTTACACTAACATAGGTGGTGCCAATATAATACCAGTTTAAGATTTCATTTGTGTGTGTGTGTGTCTGTTTATGAAAAATTATACTATTTATATATACATATTGGTATGTATTTTTAAAAAACATACCTAGAAAATGTTTTAATATTCATGCATCGTACATTATACTGTACTAATTTTATCTTCAATCTGTCTTTAATGCTTATTGGTACACATTTCCCACAACTCAACCGTATTTGAATGTGAAATTTAAGATTACTTTTGGAATTATTATGTTTTTATTGAGAGATACAAGTGAATACTTTTCACCCTTATTCTTTGTTATAAAATTCTGGAAAATTATACGTGTTTTTTTCCCTAGCTAACCTGGGTAAAGTATGAGGTGACTGTCTTCATCTATTCTTCCAGATAAGGCTAATTGCTTCTGGTGAATAAGCAGAGTGTGGCTTTCATCCTACTTCACCCTCTGACCTTTGGAGGAAAAACATTCCTCTTATTTTCAGTTGTTTTGCATGTATGTGTGTGAGCCAAACTACATTTGAAATGGTTTTTTTCTTAGCAACAAATCTGTTAAGAAAAGAAATAAAAATGTAGATTTCTTATTTGAATAAAGAGAATAGTGTTTCTGCTCTGGTTTCCCAAAATATATTTATAAATAACATCTGTTTCTACATAAATATAGCAATTTGTTGTTACTTATTTTTTGCTTGTGTTGCTGAAATTGGTGGTAGAGCCTTTCTTTGAGTCATATCTATTTTGTATCCTTTGCTCTGCTGTCTAAACCATTTCCCCAATCTAAGAAGAAGTACCTCTTTAGGGGAGCCACTGTTTTTTGTTGATTTTGCATAAATCAGAGCCTGTTGCCAATTTTTGGCTATTTATTCAATAGGCTCTGAATAAGGAGATATTCAAACTTCTGTTTTACAGAGGCTGGGCTTCAAAAATTTATATGATTTTTTACAAATATGGTATATTAGCCAGAGTATTTTGCAGGAAAAAAGAGGAAGAAGTAAACTTTGTTTTATTTTCAAATCAGTGGGTTATGCTGATAAGGTATTTTGCTGAAATGAAATTAAATACTGATACTTGAAGACCTGTTTTGTTTGTTTAATTTGGAGCTTCTATAGGTATCAAGGCCATTATGTGGAACATTATTTTACATATGTATTCATAGATTACTCTGCTGTAGTCCCTCTAACTTTGTACTTGATCTGAAGGCTTTTAAAATGAAATTGGAAATTAATATGCTTATCTCTACCCACATACACATTCAGTCCTCATTTCTCTTGACTGGTTTTGCATTTTCCCTCTCTTAGGGAAGAAAAAAAAGAAAGATTCATGGCTCCATCAGTAACTGTATTCATCTTCAAATTCAAGTCTTTCTTGAACTTGTTCAGGTCAGGCTGACATTTTGCCACAATTAAGGAAGACTTGATGATTTTAAGATAATGTCTTGTTCTTGAGTGTCACTAAAATGTGTTTCTAACCCAATCTCAAGGTGTTTGATGTGTTTTAGGCCCTGGTTACCTTGTTCATTCATCGGTATTTCTTCCTATTTTCTGGGTGTTGTACCAGATCTAATTTTGAGGATATTAATAGCCTTCTAAGGAATGGAATATACCACAGCTGTAGAAGGGAGAATTTGTTGCTACTGGTAGCAAGAAGGTGGATGAAACACACTTCTTGGTGCAGTGGTCACTTTTCAAGTAGCTTACTTGTTTTTTCTCTTTGTAAATGTTTGGTGCTGGTTGCATTTTTCAAATCTGCAGTTTCAAACAATAGTGCCATTTCTTATCTGAAACATGCGTATTAGGGAAGTAACTGTTGGGAAAGTCATGAGTAATTCAGTCATTATTTTATTAAATGTGTACATTAGCACAGATATATGAAAATATGGATAAGGAACGTTCTATTCTTCATGGTAAGGTTGTAGTATTCCATATTATAAAAAATGTACACTTAGAAATGTACATTCCTTTTCTATTTGAATAAAGATATACGCAACCTACTAAGGAGAGCATTTATATTATTTCAGATCTATCCGTGCTCGTCTACACATATCGACACGTGGGTGGACACTGTGGAAAATTTTTCATCAGTATGTGTACAATTTAGAAGTACAAGAGATCCCAGGGAAAATAATTTCATCCTTAGCATCAAAGATACTTCTTTTCATCTGTTTTTATGTATGTGCATTATATAAATCAAATATGCCATTCTTTTCATCGCTACAATATGGCTTATATTAAAACCAAAGAGAAGTACTTCTTTTTGAAATTGGAATAGGGAAGTGAAACAATATGCAACCTATTAAAAAGTAAATATTTTAAATATTTGTCAAAATTGTAGTCATATTATGGCTGTTTATAACTCTTAGATATTAAGCTGCAGTTTCATTCTTAGTTAAGCTATTGGTAATTACATTATTTAAAGAAAGTGGTTTAAAATTAATGTAGAAGTTATTCTTCCCTTTTAGATTATAGATAGTGCATTCACATATCATCTGTGACTATGATGATAATGGCATTTTTTAGAATGCTCATGAGCTACCATGTTATCTTCTCTTTTAGATGTTCTCATAATGATAATACACAGATGAATATGTGGAATTCCACTAATCTACCTTAAATTGGAGAAATTCATTCTAATGCATGTAATAGAGACTTTTTTTTATCATGAATCTCCTTTGCTAACCCTCTACCTACTGCAGTTAGGTTATTTTTAATAGGACTTTCATCTTGAAGAGTCCTTTCATGTTCATTGGCCATCTTGTTGCTAGAGGATAAAACCCCCAGTAGCCTGTTTTTACCCTTTTCCATTAATAGAGGGATGTGGTTGTTCAGAGTGTGGACTCAGGAATAAGACCTACTGGAAATGAATCTGGTGCTGTCATTGACCAAATGGGGAACTTTGGGCTTCCACTTGACCTCTCTAGGCTTCTGCTTCTTACCTACCAAAAAGGATCATATTTATACCTACCTTATTGGTGGATTATGTACTTCAGTGAGCTACTAATGAATGTAAAGCACCTAGCATAGTACCTGGCACCCAGTAAGCCCTCCACAAACACCAGCTGTTAGTATTATTTCCTCAACTCTAGTCCTCAGGTCTAGGCAGGCTTATCTTTTCACTACCTCTGGAGTTACTTGCAGTCTTGTCCTTCCCACAACTCCACTTTTGTTATTCCTCTCATTTGAAATGTCTTTCTCTGCTTCTCTCCATCCTATTAACATGCTGTCTATATTCTAAGAATGAACTCTTATCCCCTTGGTGAATCCTGAAATGATTGTTCTAATTCACCGAGATCTTTTCTTTTTGTGGATTCCATGTGCCTACCATCAGTTCCATTTACTGTGACTCTCAATACATAGTGCTGAGATCTGTTCTTTGTATTTTCTTGCTTCCATAATAAGACTTGAAGTTTCATGGGTTCAGGTGCCCTTTAAATTCTCACATCTTCCTGAGAACTGAACATGTAGTCATGTTGCTGAACTGTGTTTTGTCTTAAAAAAAAATAGTTTTGTGTTATTTACCATTAATTGTATATATTTGCAAATGAAAACTGAATATTCTACTAAATAGTTTAATTGTTAACAATTTTATTAAATATGTGAGTTTGGTATACATTCATGTAGAATATGTAGGGCACTGTGTATTTATAAATAAATCAATGGATGAAATAAATACATCAAATGTATACATTTAAATAAAATTATGTGTAATACATAAGAAAAAAATACTCTCAACCACTGCGCCACCAGGGAAGCCCTAAATACATTTTTTAAAAAGTAAAAGATAAAAGTGGGACTAAGAAAGGTTAGGGTTTTATTTTAGATTCCACATAAAAGTGATAGCATGCAGTATTTGTCTTTCTCTATCTGACTTACTTCACTTAGCGTAATGTCCTCAAGGCCATCCATGTTGTTGCAAATGGCAAGATTTCCTTCTTTTTTATGGCTCAATAATATTCCATGGATACATTTACATTTTCTTTACCCATTCATCTGTCAGTGGACACCTAGGTTGTTTCCATGCCTTGGAAATTTAAAATAATGCTTCAGTTAACATGAATATATTTTTGATATTCTATTTTTGATATTTTATTTTAATAAAAGTGAAAATGGAAGTCCCTTGAACATCTCTGCCTCCGGGTATTCCTCTTCTGCTATGTTTTCTCGGTTTTCTCCTCATGGCCTGCCCTCTTTCTGGACTGCTGCCAACTGCTAAAACAGAATAATGGTGTTCCTTGTTACATGCGTAAAAAGGACAGTATTTGTGCTGTTCTGTTGCCTTTTTTTTTTACTAACTTCATTTTATAAATATTTCCATATTAAAAGTAGATTCATTTCATCATTTTTAGTGGTTAAATAGTATGCCAATATATGATTGTTCTATAATTTATTTAATAATTAAGCTATTAGTGGATATTTTGATTGTTTCTAATATTTTGCTATTATAATATGAATATCATTATTCATGTATATTAGTGTTCTTGACCAATTATTTTATTCAGATACATCCTTTATTTATGATGCATATTGTCAAACTTCTATCTATAAATGTTCCCTGAAGGTCCAGTGGTTAAGACTCTGCACTTCCAATGCAGGGGGCGTGGGTTCGATCCCTGGTTGGGGAACTGGGATCCCACATGCCATGCTGCACGGCCAAAGAAACAAAATTTACTCTCTCAATATTAGTCTGTGTTCCTATAACTTCATTAATCTTTCAAAATCCTTGCCTATGATAGGTTACTTTTTTTTGTTCTTTTAATATTCTTTTCTTTAATTCTGGAAAAGTTTTAACATATCTTTTGATATGTTTATTGGCCATTTGTAGGCATTTTATGAATCACTTCTTCATGTAATCTGCCTGTTTTCTATTGGGATGTTCACCTTTTTCTTGCTGACTTACACATTAAGAATATTAACTCTTTGTTTGATATACAGGATTGTCACCAAGTCTGGAAACACAGAAGAATATATGATGAATTTTTTATAGGTATTATATTATAATTCATGATCAAATAATATTATCTTTGTTTCCATATGTTGTGGCCATCCTATATCTTCTACAAAGAATTCACCTTTCACTCTTTACCCACCAGTGTGTCATTTATCATTAACTGAGTTTGGTGTAGCTTGTCAAAAGGACTACTTAAATTTTTATGTAGCAAAATCTATTAGATGTATTTTCAGTTTTGGTTTTAGAAAGGTCCTCTTCATTGAGGAAATTGAGGAAGTAGTCATTCAAGTTTTCTCCTACTACTTTATGTTTTTATTTTTAATAATTGTCGGTTTAACCCATGTAGAATTTATATAGGTATTAGTGTGAAGTAAGTCTCCAGCTTTACTCTTTGGAAAGGCCTGCCAATTGTTCTCATTGGAGGCCTCTTGAAGTTTTTTTTTTAATTAATTAATTAACTTTAGGCCGCATTGGGTCTTCATTGCTGCGTGCGGGCTGTCTCTAGCTGCGGCGAGCCAGGGCTACTCTTCGTTGTGGTGCACGGCTTCTCACTGCGGTGGCTTCTCTTGTGGAGTTCAGGCTCTAGGTGTGCCGGCTTCAGTAGTTGCGGCTTATGGGCTCTAGAGCTCAGGCTCAGTAGTTGAGGTGCACGGGCTTATTTGCTCCGCGGCCTGTGGGATTTTCCCGGACCAGGGCTCGAACCTGTGTCCCCTGAATTGGCAGGAGGATTCTTAACCACTGCACCACCAGGGAACCCCCTCTTCTTGACATTTTAATGGCTACTAACAGGTTACGAGTTCTGGGAAATCCCTTAACCTCTCTGACTCTCAGTTTTCTTATTTTAATTTAGGGAGTTAGGTTATTTCCCATCTTAAATCGAAGTTCACGGAAGGTAGATTACTTGTCCAGGGTCTGACATATCATCTATTCTGGAACAGAACTTTTCCATGTATACTCTTCCATGTGCCATTTGGATAACTAAAGTTTGGGGTGAATGGGATTTGTCTATCATGACATTGATCATAAATTGAGAAATCTAAGGTTAGAGTTGGTGAGTAGTTGGGACCTTGGTGATTTAATCCATCCAACCCATTCACTTTATAAAGTGAAAAACAAAGTTTTTCATCTTAATGTTCTAAATTCAAAAGCAGCAATTCATTGCTTTACTTTTCTTTAAGGGAAGAACTAAAGCCAGTTGGTTTTTACTTGCCTCTGACTCTTTTTCTCTGGGTTCAAATCAGTACCCCAGTACTACAGCCCTTGATGTGGAGGGTTTTTTATAATGAAATATGCTGTTGTTTCTTCAAACTCAGCTAATATTAAAGACCTATTTTTTGCTTCTTTCTATTTTTTTTATTGCTCAATTATCCTTTGTTCTCCAGACCTTTTTTGGAACAAGTTTCCTAGGACCTACCCAAGTTTGGAAGTACTGAGAGATAGACAGGAAGCTGGAGAGCAAAGAATCACTGTTTTTTTTCTGATAAAAACATCATGCATTAGTGAGAAGGCCAGATGATCCTATTAATGCTTCCTGTCTCCATGTCCTCCAGTAACGTCTAGACTCTGGTATTTAGGACAGATTTTGGTCTGTGGAGTGGACACAGTTTCTCAGAATCTCCGTGTTCACATTGGTTGGAGCAGAGAGGAAAAGAAAAGAGAGGAGGTCCTCAGTGTTTACAATCTTTTACAAGGTTAACATTACCCAAGTCAGAAATGTGGACCAGTGTATACCTAACCAGGTCAACTCATTCCTTCAAGACAGGGAGAAGGGTAGGAATCCAGGAAAGAACCCAGTGCTGAGCCCTCACATGAAAGTGAGGAATATGGGAGGGAAAGTGAGGCTCCCAACATCTTTCTTAACCACTTCCCATGTTTAGTTATGGCTCTTTTTTTTTTTTGCCCATACCTTTTGTATGTGTTTTGGGTTTTCTCTGCTTGAACTGTAATAACCCAGTTTTCTTAGTCTCCAGCCTCTCGCCATGACAAATGTTTTACCTACTGTTTGAATTGCTAGTCATCTTTTCAGGCTTTCAAACCCTGATATCATTCCTCATGGCCCCTATGTATAAGAAAAACCCCACATGACTCTCAAGCATTTTGAGAAATGTCCTGTGCAACCTCTAGTTCCCACTTCAATTTCATTTAATTGCATTTTTTTAATATTTATGGAGTCCCTGCTAATTGTTACAGTTTTATACTTCTTAGTAGATCTGAATAGAATATTCATAGATTCTTTCTTCTCCACCTTCTTTATTTAATAAGCAAGAGAAATGCTTAAGTTTTATTAAAACATTCCCTCCAAATGCCTAATTCATTTGATACTGAAACCTAAAATTAGAGCAAAAACAAGACAGTGCCATGTGGGAGATATGTCAGCCTTGTGGATATATGTTTGGTCTTTTTCATTTGCATGTGGGTATTAATAGAGATTATTTTGTTTCAGGATCTCTGCTTATTCCCCAGTAACTGAACATGAAGCCTACCATTATGCATTGATTTCTCTTTTATAAAAACATAATTTGAAATTTATGAATGAAAAGCAGCACTGAAAACACTATTTTTCCTTTTCCTGGGTTGGTGGCTGAATTTAGACTGAGAGGAATACAATGGTTCATCAGATAATTGTGAAAAGAGGTGCCACATACAAAGGCCTTCGATAATCAATCCCTCTGTGTTTGGAGTATAGACATGCACAGCTGATATATATGACACTTTCTCCTTGGCTTTCTTATCTCCTTTTGCATATTTTCAAATGCAAAAAGTTCAGTAATTTTCCACAAGATAATGCACTCCTAAAAGGTTTCCCTAGAGGTTATTTTCTAAAATCTAAGAGAATAGGAGACCAAAGCATCCTTAACTTTTTTTTAAAAAATTAATTAATTTTTGGCTGCGCTGGGTCTTCATTGCTGCGCGCAGGCTTTTTCTAGTTACGGTGAGCGGGGGCTACTTTTTGTTGTGGAGTGTGGGCTTCTCATCGTGATGGCTTCTCTTGTTGCGAAGCGTGGTCTCCAGGTGCGTGGGCTTCCGTAGTTGTGGCATGCGGGCTCTAGAGTGCAGGTTCAGTAGTTGTGGCACATGGGCTTAGTTATTCTGCAGCATGTGGGATCTTCCTGGACCAGGGCTCGAACCCGTGTCCCCTGCATTGGCAGGCATATTCTTAACCACTGCACCACCAGGGAAGTCCCCATCCTTAACTTTTATGTTCGCAGTTTTGTGTTTTGATTATTAGCTCTTAGAATATAGACACTAACTCTGGGTCAGGTCATAGTGTCAAGATCCTGATTAGTTTTCTTTCCATTTATTGCTCATTTAAGCCAGTTTGAGGAGTGACTATGAGATGATGAAGCTCTTTTTAAATAAGCTTTTCAAAACTTGTGCAGTCAGGTGAGTTGTCCCATTCAAAGTTGTCACCACAGGAAGGCATTGCACTTATTACAATAACAGCTCTATTGCTCAAAGCAATGTTAGATCTTTTGAGGAGGATTGCTATAAAAGTCTATAGTACATTTTGGGAATCTTTTTTAGTGGTGACATAACATCAGTAAGTACAGGAAAATTTGAATCTCCAAAGTAGCCAACAGCCACTCACAATCATCTCTTCAGTAGGATGGGTGATTGGCCTATTTATTATTTTGAAGATATGGTTAGGAAATAATGAGACTGGTTTTCTCATGTGTCACATAAATCATCTCTGAAGGCAATTCCAAAAGGGAAAGTTTAACAAAGTTTTCAACCATTGCAGTATTACTGGCATAAGTGAAGAGGATCTCAAGAAGACAGTTTTGAAAGTGACAGCATTCAGCTGGTTATTTAGTTCTGCTACAATT
Organism: Neophocaena asiaeorientalis asiaeorientalis; assembly: GCF_003031525.2. Lineage (NCBI taxonomy): Eukaryota > Metazoa > Chordata > Mammalia > Artiodactyla > Phocoenidae > Neophocaena > Neophocaena asiaeorientalis. The sequence continues at coordinate 2,071,268 of NW_020174149.1, read as the reverse complement.
TTTAAAAACCACTCTCACTCATTATTAATTGTAGCATTCTGGTATTGTGAAGAAAAAAAGGCATTTTGGTGGAACCAAAATAAAGTAGTTTGACTTGGTGTGATTACCATTTGCACATTAGATGGAAATGGCCCTTGGAATTGAAAGATAGGTAAGGAAATGACAGCTAATGGAATAGAATGAAATGTGTGAGAGCAGAAAGGGTACCTTTTAAGGACTTATTGCTAGAGTTTTGAGACATGGAGAGATATAATTTTCTATCTTTGGTGTCAATTTCATACCCATATGGCCTAGATTTCCTTAGCTCAGGTTTACTCTAATAATTTTCCATCATAAAAATTATATGAGCATGACAGAAAAAGAAACATTTCAAATGCCCTGCATATATATCTGGCAGATTCAACCCTTACATATATCTTTCCTCCGTTATAATGACAGTGAGGGTGTAATAAGCTTACAAGAAGAAAGCAGACAAGAGACATCAATAAAATTTTGGAAGATGTAACAAAAATGGACAAGTGGTAACTGACTTAACCAAGTGGAAAAAGCTGACTCCTAATTGCAATGGGAAGCAGAACCTGGGAAAGACTCTGGAGATGGAGGCTCCAGATATCTCAGAAAACTGGGGTGTGGTGTGGGGCTGAAGAAGGTAGGTTTACCAGCTTAAAAAGATATTAACTCTACAACTTTGTTTTATAATGGCAAGTCCAACAGTCATACTTTTATTTTGTTTTACATCTATAAACATATGGAAGAAGATGGAAGTGCCAGAGATATTCTTTTGGCTTAACAATTATTTGTGCTTTACAGAAAACAGATATGTCTGTTAAATATTTTAATAGGATAACAGATTATTAAGTAAAGCAACTAAATAGAATTACTGACTTTTTGTTTCTCACAGAATATTCTAGATATTGGATATTGGCAAATTCTGAACTCACAGCACAAGCATGAGTTGAGATGGCAGTGCTTTTCCCACTGCTTACAAGAAATACAACTCTCTCCTGCCCTAAGAAGTTTGTGTGGCTAGTAAGGAATTCCTGCCTGATGTTATTCCCTCAGAAGCAGGGCTCCTGGCCGGGATTCTAAAATAAAAGTCTGTCTCATGTTCAAAAAAAAAAAAGAATTACAGACTTTTTTTTTTTTTTTTTTTTTTTTTTGCAGTACTGGGGGCTCTCACTGTTGTAGCCTCTCCCGTTGCAGAGAACAGGCTCCGGATGCGCAGGCTCAGTGGCCATGGCTCACGGGCCTAGCTGCTCCGCGACATGTGAGATCTCCCCAGACCGGGGCACGAACCCGTGTCCCCTGCATCGGCAGGCAGACTCTCAACCACTGTGCCACCAGGGAAGCCCTAATTACAGACTTTTTAAAGGCTATACTTACTTTTATAAGACATAGCAACACGTTTTCACGTCTGGATTCTGGATAAGAATCTATTGTTGGAAATCATGTTTTCTAAGACTATTTATGACTTAGATTAGTATTTGCTTTCCTACTGCTCTAGAAGAAGGAATGTTTTCTTTTCATCTTGACAAACTTTCTTTCACCAATAGTTGGAAGAGCCTATCTTGTTAAAGCTGAGTGTTGGAATTCCAGTAGTTAGAAAAAAGCAGGTTTGAAATGCACGAAGCTTATAATATGGATTACCAGATAATTAAGGAGAATATCTAACAAAAAAGGAGGCGATCAAAACAAACAGATGAAAAGAATTCAGTTGAAACAAAGCAAATGAAGGGAACAGAAGAAAATCTTTAAAAACTAACTCAATAATAACATATTCAGAGGTATAAGTACTGCATCTATGAAACAAGAAAGTGCTATTTAAAAATACAAAGAAAACAATTAGAAAAAATATTAGAAACAATAAAAATCAATAGAAGGGTTGAATAATAAAGTTAGGGGAAAAGAAGTCTCTCAGAAAACAGGACTAAAGGTGAAGAAATAGAACATAGGAGAGAAAAGATAAAAATTGTGAGAGGATTAATCCAGGAGATTAAACATCTGACTAGTAAGAATCCCATAAAGAGAGTAGAGAGAAAATAGAGAAAGGAAATTATCAAAGATTATTCTTCATAACTGAAGGACATGAATTTCCAGATTGAAAGGTCTCAAGTGTCCAGAATAATGAATGAATGAAGACCCACATAAAGTCATATAATTTTGAAGTTTTAGGATAGTGGAGATAAAAGAGAAGGTCAAAAAAGCTTCTTTAAACAAGAACTAGGTCACATTGGAAGGAACAGAATCAGAATAACACCCGATTTCTCATTAGTAATACTAGATGCTGGGAGACAGTGGAGCAATGCTGTGTCAATTCTGAGGGATCTCTGTACTTACAAGTCCAAACCAGCAATCAAAGGTGAGTTCTCAAAAAATGTACATGCAAGGTCTGAAATAAATGAACATCATGCATTATTTATTTGGAAGGCACTGGAGACTGAGTCCCACCAAAATAAGGGGGAGAAGATCAAGAAAGATGAAGATGTGAGATATGGAAACAGGTTTACAATGAGAGAATCAAAGAGGATTCCAAGGATCATGGTGAATGAGAGATAATCAGGATTACAGCTGTGCAACAAGCTTAGAGTCCATTAGTCCAGATATGAGCAGGAGGATGGAGGACCACAGGCGGGATGTAGCTAAGAAAAAAAATGAAATTGATGTAGTTCCTGACGTGTTTGAGCACATTGAAGGCTTTGCGGCTCTGTGGGAAAGTTTGGGCTGATTTAGTAACATACGTAGAAAACTAAATAAATAAGAAGAGAAGGGAAAGTACATGTTGGGGTTGGGTTTCATTGGGCAAGAGGATGAACTCTGGAGTCAGACCATCTAAATTTGAATCCTGTCTCTACCACTTATCACACTTGAGTGTCCTTCAGTAAGTTACTTATCTCTCTGTGCTTCCGTTTCCTCATCTGTATGGAAATACTAATGATACCTACTTAACAGTATTGTTGTGAAGATTAAATGAGTTAATGCCTGTGAAGCTGTTAGGTCAGTAGTAGTAGTATTAGTAGTAATAGTAGTAGTAAGGGCTCAAAATTATAACCATTATTTTATTATTGCTATTAATTTTAAAATTAAAAAAAAATCCAGACATATAAGTTTAAGCATACTTCTTTTTGAGAAATGTGGTGATAAATACCCAGAAGAAACTGCTTAACAAACTGAAAACAAAACAAAAAATTTTAATATCCTATAGGGCCATCACTCAAAGGTGAATTTTTTAAACATTTGGTTGCATTTCCTTCCAATTGTTTTTTCTATGCATTGTTTTATTTATATAATTGTTCCATTCTTTCTGTATAATTTCATGTACTGCTTTTTTGTGTGTGTGTGGTACGCGGGCTTCTCACTGTTGTGGCCTCTCCCGTTGTGGAGCACAGGCTCCGGACGCGCAGGCTCAGTGGCCATGGTTCACGGGCCCAGCCGCTCCGCGGCATGTGGAATCTTCCCGGACCGGGGCACGAACCCATGTCCCCTGCATCGGCAGGCGGACTCTCAACCACTGCGCCACCAGGGAAGCCCTGCTTTTCTTTTGTAATTTAAGAAGCATTCCCCTGTTAATACAAACTCTTATTAAAACATTTTGTTGAATTCATTATTTTCCACTAAATGGATGGAAAAATAATTTGCTCAACCAATCATCTCTTTTTGTATACTGAGGTTGTTTTGTGAATAACTTTGGGATGATGGCTTTGTGAAATACATTTCAAATTTAGTTTTGTTTATTTCCATGAAATTAAATATGTAACATTTCTTTAGTTTCTTAAATGTAAAACATGTTTATTGTAGATGTTTTAGATAACATGTAGAAGTAAAACAAGTAAAATAAATGTAGCAGTTAACTAATTACCTGGAGATAAACACTGCTAGCATCTCTTTTTTTTTTTAACATCTTTATTGGGGTGTAATTGCTTTACAATGGTGTGTTAGTTTCTGCTTTATAACAAAGTGAATCAGTTATACATATACATATGTTCCCATATCTCTTCCCTCTTGCATCTCCCTCCCTCCCACCCTGCTAGCATCTTAATGTATGCTTTATTCTCTTTTTCCTTCATACATATATATTTTTCTTTTTTTTGCAAAATTTGGAACTTTTATTAAGTAGACATTATGAAAAATCTTTTAATATCTTCAATGACATGTTAGTGTTAGCAGAATATTCGATTCTAAATTGTTGTACCCTATTTACTTAATTGCTTTTCTGTTATTTCCAGTGTTTCTCCATGATAATGTTGTATTGACAATCTTTATGACTAAGCATCTGTACACATTAAAAATTATTTTCCTAGGTTACATTCTTAGAAACAGAGTTGCAGTTAAAAAGGATACACATCATAAAGCAGAAACTAACACACCATTGTAAAGCAATTATACTCCAATAAATATGTTTTTAAAAAAAAGGATACACATTTAATATGTAGTGTCAGACTGTCCTCCATGAAAAGTCTACAAAACTATGCTCACAGTGTTTGCGCTAGTGATTCCCTAGTAGCCTTTCAACACTAGGTTTTCTAATAAAAATTATTTATAAAATGGCATAAAACAACTTCTATGTAGTTGTTTTCCTTCATTAGATTCCTGGGTACGAAGAATATCAGAATTTTAAGACATTTACTAAATTTTGAAAGATTGCTTTCTCAAAAGATGGCAGTAATTGACCATCATTAACAGTGGGTAATAATGCCTAGTAATCTGTGTTCTCACTAAGGATGAGACTGTTCTATTCCTTGCACAGATAAAACATTGACGGGTTGACAGAAAAAGGCATTGTAATAATCCAGGCAAGATATTATGGTGATTCAGAGCAGAGTGGTAGCATGAAAGTGGTCATATTCTGGATATATTTTGTAAGAGAAATTGAGGAGACAGTGACCACTCCTTGGTTTTTGGCCAGGGTGACTGGAAAGACAAAGTAGCCATTTTTGAAGATGGGAAGACTGTAGGAAAATCCTGTTTGTCAAGCCAGATCAGGGGCTCAGGTTTGGACATATTAAGTGTGATATGCTTATTTGGTAAACGGGAGGAGATGTTGAGTATGGAGCTGGACATATGATTCAGGAATTGAAAGGAGAATTCTAAACTGGAGACATAAATCTAAGGGTCATCAGAATATAGCTGTTATTCAAGGGGAGACGTTAGATGAAATCACCAAAAGAGTGAGAGCAGGATCAAAGACTGAACCTCCAGGCACTACAATATCTAGAGGCTGGGGGAATGGGAAGAAACTAGCAAAGGGTATGGAAAAACAGCAGCAGGAGAAGTAGGAGAAAAACCAGGAGAGTGTGGTGCCTGGTAGGAAGTCTAAGGAAATATTTCCAAGAGAAGGGGGCGATCAGCTGAGTCAAATGCTGCTTATAGGTCAAGTAATATGAAGATTGAGAAGTGACATTAGATATAACAACATGGAAAGGTAATTAGTGACTTCGATAAGAGTGGTTTTGGTGAAGTGGTGTGATGAAAATCTGATTAGATGGGTTCAAGAGATAAGGGAGGAGAAAAAGGAAAGATAATGACTATGGGTAATTCTCTTGAGTGGTTTTGCTTAATGGACAGAAGGATATATAGCAGTCGTTGGACAGGAAAATTGTGTTGATAATTGTTTTGTTTTTGGAAATGGGAGAAATAACAGAGTTTATTCAGTAATAGTAGGAAAGAGCTAGTAGAATGGGAGAATTTGATGATGCAGGAGAGGGAGGGATATCTGGTGCCATGTTCTTGGATAGGCAAGAAGGGATGGATTGTGGTGACCAGTGTGGGGATTGGCTTTGAATAATTACATGGACAGCTAATTCCTAGGACGGGAGGAAAGGCTGAGCATATGAGTGCAGATGCTGGTGTAGAGAAGTGGTGATGGGAGTCTATGGAACTTACCTTTTGATTGCTTTTTTCTCAGTGATGTAGGGAGCATAATCATCTACTCAGAACAGATGGGGGGTAGATGTTAGAGGTTTGAGAAAAGAGGGAGAAGGTGTGAAATGGTATTGAGACACAGTTGGGGGAGTAAATGTCCTAGAAAAATGGAGTATAATTGCCAGGCAGCTTTAAGGGACCCCTTGAGGTTAGTGGTTTTCCGTGTAAAGTGAGCACAGTCAGCCTGATGATATGCTATTCTTCAGCTTCCTTCAGCTGCACTGAGCGGGCATGAAGCCAGTAAAGAGTTTGTTTCAACTAGGCTTGGTTTAGGGAAGGGAGAATCAGATTTTAGGAGATGGGTAGGGAGATTTGCAAAGCACTGAATATTAAGATTGAATTTAATCTGAGCAAGGAGGGGAGTGAGACATGAGGGAGGTGAAGAAAGTGAAATAGTAGTAAGTTTGTGGGTTATGGGTCTTATTGGGGTCTGAAATGGAGTTTTGAAAGAGAAAGCTAGGATGGATGGAGTTGGTCAGAGAGTGAGATGCTTGAATTTGAGAATATGTTGGGTGGGTGATGTAGAATGGAGAAGATCATTGGAGGAGATGAGTTCAAGCAGCTGAGAAGCCAGAATTGGAACAGTCGCCTAAGTAGATATAAAAATCACCAGTAATTGTATCAGGGGTAGTGCTGGAGAGTGTGATTGTAAACTAGAAGTTAAAATCTTCAGGGAAATGCGGGGAAGTGACCAGGAGGCAATAAATTACTACAGGAATCAATGATAGGTGGTACAGTCTGATGATACAGGATATAAAGTGGGGTTGTTTTTAGTGGAATGAGGGAGAATGGCATGACATGGCAATGAGAAGCAAGAAGGATATCCCCATTTCCCCCACCAAACGTGCAGGGTTTGCAGGAGAAGCATTTCCTCCACTGGAGAGCTGGGTCTCAGGGTAAGATGGTGAAGGAAATATTCAAGGAAGAGACTGGAGATAGGGGATTTTGCTAATGGCATGTGTGAGTTCCAGAAAGCATCATCAAAGGGTATCTGGAGATGGTTGGAAAGGGCGACAGAACCTTATGTGGATTAGAGAGCTGGAGATGAAGGATGATTTGGGAGCCTGAGCTTCTTGAGGTGGCAGACATGAATGAGGATAAAGGGCCTCATTAAGTTAATCTTGATGATTTTAAAGCATATGGCCGTGATGAGACTGAGTTGATGGTAGATAGATGTTCTCTTGCCAGGAACTAACAGAATTTGGGACTCCCACTTGACTCCAACTCATAAGGTCATGAAGATGGGGTTGGGGAGCAGTCTTATTTTGAGCCCTGGGCTGTTGATCTCTGAGGATGGAGTCTGGCCATGGGATACGGTCTCACTCCTAGAATGTGGATGTGGAGAGGAAGGAGATAAAGAAGGTAAAGATGTTTATCAGTCAAATGGCAATAGAGAGAATTTGAGGCTAGCTCTGCCTTGCTGATTTTCAACTAATTAATATTATAAAAATTTAATCTTTAATTAATATAATTTATTTGAACCACACCTAAAATTTGCAACTTTATAAAAATACCAAAATCTCCCATTTCTAGGGTACTCACACAAAATTTAAGTAAGTTTTGAAGTAAGTCTGGCAATTGTCTTCTTAAAAAATTAGTTCTTGATTTGGTTGTAATGGAGAGGAACATGTCTCCCTCTGTTGATTATGTGCCATGAGATTTATCAGGGACTTCTTTTAATTGCTTTGCTGTAATGTGTTGCCTGATGTCTTTGGCTTTCAGTGTGGTAATGAGTCACAATGATCAGAATATGTCAACACACCATTATATTAATAGAATTTTACTAGAATGTTTGTAGACTTAATGTGATTATACTTTCATGTCCTGGTAACATTTTTTATATATCAGAATAAACTCAGGAGATTCTGGTTTGGTAGGTGTGGGGATGCCCAGGCATAAGGAATAAGGATTTTATAAATAAGAGCTAATGTTAATGATAGTGCCTATTTCAACTTTCATAACCACATTTACTTTAAGTGCCCTAGTCCTGGCATACACACTGAAAGCTCCCTGAAAATTCTCATCAGAGTATGACTTCCTCAGTAGAATATAGCTAAAGTAGCTTCCCCTGTAGCCACAAGGGTGTACAGAAAATCTCTTGCGTGTGTATAAACAGGAAAGGAATTTTCATGTTTATAAATTGGAAAACAATAAAATGAAACTTTCATCTAAAAGGCAAATTTTGGAAAAGCTTTTAATTCACATTTGTAGTTTCCCTTTAATTTAGTTCAAACAAAATAGGAATTTTAAGTACTAGTTATTACATACTGAGGATATAGATAACATTTTTTGCACAAAACAAAGCTAAAAACGGGATGATTAATTCTCAGTGGTATGAAAGTTCAGGACATTTATCCATTTTCTGTAGTGAGGATTCTCAGCAAAGACTAGTTTGCCAAAAGGATCTGGAAGGTTAATGCTTGGCTAGACAGAATAAGAAAATAAAGAGAGAGAAGATGAAATGGGGGGAACAATGCATAGAATGGAGAGAATGGGAAAAATGTTTTCTTTTAAAAAACTTTCTAAGCTTGTAATTTTTTATTCCTCTTAAATAAAATAAAATAATGAAATTTGAGTCCTTACATTTTTCGTTTTCCCAGTTCTGTTCTTCTGAAAAGCTTTTCATGACTTAAATACCTAATGAAATCTCTTAATTTTCCATTGTGACCCATGACCTATGGGAATTTTTACTACTTCACTGGGTGGATTATAGTCATATTTGAAGCTTTTATGATTCTTTTGCAGATCTTCCTCGACTTATGATCGGGTTATGTCTCGATAAACCCATTGTACATTGAAAATATTGTAAGTTTAAAATGCATTTAATACACCTAACTTACTGAACATCATAGCTTAGTCTAGCCTACCTTAAATGTGCTCAGAGCACTTACATTTGTCTACTGTTGGGCAGAATCATCTAACACAAAACCTGTTTTATAATAAAGTGTTGAACATCTCATGTAATTTATTGAATACTGTATTGAAAGTGAAAAACAGAAAGGTTGCATGGGTTTGGAATAGTTGTAAGTGTGTTGGTTGGTTACCATCGTGATTGCGTGGCTGACTGGGAGCTGCTGCTCACTGCATCATGAGAGAGTGTCATACAGCACACTGCTAGGCCAGGAAATGATCGAAATTCAAAATTTGAAGTATGGTTTCTACTGCATGCATATAGCTTTTGTACCATCATAAAGTCGAAAAATCCTAAATTGTCTGTATGTTAATACAAATTACATTGTACTCATTTGGAGGCTGCTCTTTTTTTTTTTTTTTTAATGGCCTTGCCATGCAGCTTGTGGGATCTTAGTTCCCCGACCAGGGATCGAACCTCGGCCCCGACAGTGAAAGCACCAAGTCCTAACCACTGGGCCGCCAGGGAATTCTCTGTAGACGGCTCTAAGGAAAACATGACGTTGAACAATCATTGAATGTTCTAATAAGAAGGCATGATCAACCTATTGCCTTACAGTGTGTTATTTTGTACAATTCTGTGGGTTGACTGGGCAGTTTTGCTTCATGTGATGTTAGCTGGGGCATTATTACATCTGGAAGTTCCAAAATGGCTTCAATCACATGGTTGGACATTAGTGCCAGCACTGGCTGGAAATTCAGCTGGGTCTATCAGCTAGGGACTTTGGTTCTCCTCTACAAGGGCCTTGTTACGTGGTTGCTTAGACTTCCTCACAGCATGGTGGATGGATTCAAATATTCAAAGATGGAGAGTTCCATATGCATGGAAGTGGAAGTTGCAGATCTCAGATGTTATGCAATATTACTTCTGTCTCATTGTGTTTGTTATAGGAACAGCTCAGATGCAAGGAAAGGAGAAATGGTCTCCACTTTACCATCAGAGGAGTCACAAAGCATTTTTAGACATTTTTGTTCAACCACAGTCTATCCTTTGACCACAAATTATTTACATTTCCCATATATGTAAAATGCACTAATTCCTCCAAAGATTTCCTGAAAAATCTCATTCCATTATACTATCAGGCTCAAACTCAAGGTTCAAATTCTTATCATCTCAATCTGATTAAGGCTTTTAGATGAAGTAACACAGGTACAGACCTTTGAACTAAAATGACAAGTTATCTATTCCATATACACTCAGTATACAGTGGGGAGATGAGGACAGGATGATTGCAGTAGATATTCCTATTTAAAAATGGGAGAAATAGGAGGTACCTAGCTATCATTGGTCCTCTGAAATTCTGATATTCAGCCAGGTGTATGTCACCAATTGCCCCGTTTTGGGAAAGGGAGTGTATCTTGAGTAAAACTCTGTTCTACTTCCTGATAGTGGTTGCCTTTGGTTCTTGGTTCCACCCTTTGAGTCACCATTTCTTTTCCATGAGAAATCACCCAGGCCTTAATCTAAGTATATTTCTAGGTCTGCTTCCTGACTATAAAAGGTTTGAATTGACTTATCCATTTTAATCCAAGCTGGTGGTGTTTCCATTGGTGGGTTTCATGTGAATCTGAGGGATTTACCCCATCAGACAAAACCACATCCACAAATCGTCTTGAGATAGGCCTTTCTCTACTTTGGACTGTGAGTTAAGATGCCCTTAAGATTCTGAGAAGTCTTTTGTTTAGGTGAGAATATCTATGAGTCATACCTTAAGGTTCTTAGAAACTTTATGGTGTAGCTGAGGATCTATCAATAATAGGCAGGCTCTTAAGAATCTCAGAAACTTTTTAAATATAGATGATATAGTCTAGGCAAAACAGCATTAAAAGTCCTCTGAGGTCTTATCAAAGTGTCTTACAACCATACCCTTGATTTGATCTTGACCTTGAGGTCACATTTGAATGGCAGCACTTTGGATTAGATCTTTGCTCTGAGGCTATTTCTTTGAAAAGCTATTGCTGATTCAGGCTTCTCTATTCATTTGTTTCTTTCTTTCTTATGCATTTTTAGTGGGAATACTGTAAATGATTTATCCATCTCAGTGCATCACTTTGGGAGCCCATGATTTTGGTTTCTTCCATTATTGGCAATGTTAACTCAGTTAAGGTGATGTCCCCCAGTTTTCTTCACTGTGAAGTTACTAGTAGGATACATTTTGAGTTGGGAATTGACTATTGCGATTTGGCTGAGAGAGTTATGCATTAACCATGTTGAGTTTGAGATGTCTGGCTGCTCGCACCTCGAAAGCCAATACTGGAGAGGCAAGTGTTGCTAGAAAGAAAAGTTTGTTTTACTGTGGAGGCTGGCAGCTGGGGGAGAAGGCAGAATCATTTCCAAAAACCAACTCTCCACTGTTGATCAGTGGGCAAGAGCTTTTAAAGGGGAGTTTCGGGGGTGTATATGCAGAGGGAAAGGGCTACATGCAGAACAGCACGGTCAGCTCTGATTATCATCTTGAAATTAGCCATGTGGTAGTCTGATCAGCAGCATCTTGATTGTTTTAGGTACAGTTCATCTTCAGTTGGAGCGTTGGTTTTCTTGAGTCCAGTGCTCAGAATTGTGGCAGCTCATGTCATGGCTACAGTCTGGTCATCCTGTAGTTAACTTCTTCCACCTGGTGGGGGTTTCAGTATCTACAAAACAGCTCCAAGGATGTGGCTCAGAATATTATTTATAGCCCTTGAGGATGAACTAAAGGTCCTTGACTTTTCTTAATGACTAAACTATTATTATTTGGTATTATTTGACTGTTTTCCTTTGCTTCTGCATTTTCTCATTTCTCTCATTAAATTTATTATTTGGCTAAAGTTTTTCTACAGACAAAAGGCGGGCGGTGGACGTGGAGGAAGTTCTGTCCTGGGAAGGCCCCATAGTGTCTTGGTCTGTTTCAGAGACTGGTTCAGAAAACAGGGGTGTTGGTGGATTGGAAAGATGAAGCAGCCCTTTTCTGTTTCCACTTTCTCAGTGGATACAGAAGTGAGGTCATCAGCAGGGAGTGATGATCAAGAAATGCCTTGGAGATTTTAGGAGAGAAAAGTTTGGAAGGGTCTTCTCAGAGTAAATTGTCTAGTAAAATGGACTAGTGGATTTATGGGCAGTATTGTGTTAAGGGGAACCACTTGATATTGTGGTCATAAATTACGTGGTTCAATGTACGACCATTCAGGATGTTCCGCTTCTAGGGGATCAGACTTTGATTCGTAGAAGAGTTAAGTTTTACCATGGTTGAGGTTTGGCCAATGAGCATAGTGGAGAGAGAGAGGAGGAAGGGAGTGATTTTCATGATGAATCATGGACTGTAAGCTAGATTAGGGGGGGTCAGAGGGAGGTGAAGGACAGTGAAAAAGTAGTAGGTAGGGTCAATGGTTTAAGTCTCCAAATGAAATGGAGCTGGACCCCGTGGGGCCCTCCTAGGTATAAATCCTTTGTTTCCCCATTTCTTGTTTGTAGGTGATGGGTTTCATTCAGCCCCCTTGACCTTCCTCAAGTTCCAAATGGCAAACAGTTGCTTATCAGGGAATGAACGGAGGGAATGAAGAAACAAAGGAGAAGCAGTCAAGAAACAATAGTGCAGCAATGCAGGAGGGTTCTGGTTCCTCCTCAAGGAATATAATACCCAATACCTTTGAGTTCTTTTGTAGGAACTAAGGCCCCACGCAGGTGGAGGATGGTAACTTCAGGCTGAGCACAAGATTCCTGGAGCACCGCCCTGTTACCTCACTACCAACCAATCAGAAGAAAGTTTGCACACAGTGGAAGATAATGAAGACTCTGACCCCCTCCCCAAATGATTCTCTCTTTAAAAACTTTCATGGTCAAGCAGAATCTTCGGAGTTGGTTTTTGGTCACAAGTCTGCCTTCTCCCCAGGTTGCTGGCCTCCTGATTAAAGCAGCCTTTTCTTTCCTACCAACACGCGTCTCTCAAGTACTGGCTTTCCAGCTGAAGCTGGGTTCCGTAACACAAACAGTTAAAGTGTGAGTTCTAGAGAAAGATGGATAGGAGATGATGAATAAGGAGTGGGATAATTGAAATCAGGATTTGGGAGGCCTTTCACATATGTTCTGATTTAATACCGTACCAACTTTATAAAGAAATTTTTATTATCTTCATTTTAGATATGGGCAAATTGTGTTCATAAAGATTAAATAACTTGGCCAAGGTCACATAGTTAGTAAATGGCAGCGTTTGGATAGGAAATCAGAATATTTGCTCTTTTGTTTTTAAATTCCAAAACCTTTGTACTATACCAGCTGCCTCTGATTCAGTAGCACAATAGACAAAGGATAATCATTATTATGACTGAAAATGTTTACATTGTATTTGTTTTGCTTATTCCAGGCATATTATGGCATGCAAATAAATTTTAAAAAAGGGGCCTCAGAATACATTTCTAATTTTTAAAACATCTCTTTCCTTTAGAAAATGAGAGGGTTTAGAATTTGACTGAAAATGATTTTCACTTCCATCTTTCAAAATTCACAAAGAAGCATTCACACATTAGTTTTGAGTTAGCTGTTAACAGGAAACAAATTCTACCCGGTCAGATAAAATTTCCCATGTGTTAAGAAGATCCTTCATTTTCCCACACTTAAAATTAAGTAGATTCCTACTTAATGATAAACAATGATCTTAAAAAAAAAATAGAACTTAAGGTAATTTTGATTACCTCTACTTTAGGAGGCTTCAGAAATTTTTACTGAGGTTCTAAGTTGGTGGTAGTAAGGATTTTATGCTTCAGTAGAAGAAAAAATTACTTTTTTTTTTTACACATCTTTATTGGAGTATAATTGCTTTTCAATGTTGTGTTAGTTTCTGCTGTATAACAAAGTGAATTATCTATACATATACATATATCCCCATATTCCCTCCCGCTTGCGTCTCCCTTCCACCCTCCCTATCCTACCCCTCTGATCTCCCTGTGCTATGCAGCTCCTTCCCACTAGCTATCTATTTTACATTTGGTAGTGTATATATGTCAGTGCCACCCTCTCACTTAGTCCCAGTTTACCCTTCTCCCTCCCTGTGTCCTCAAGTCCATTCTCTACTACGGCAAACAATGACATTTTAAATAGAAGGTTTTTCAGCCCAATAATTAAAATAACGATACTTAGCAGACTTCCACAATACCGAAAACAAACAAAACCAAAAATTGCATGGGCTGATTTTGGTTTAAATTACATACAGCCCTTTCTAGCAATACTTGTAGGTATAGAGGCTTGATTGAAATAGCTGCATAATTCCTGAGCAGAGGCTTTTCTTTGCTGTAATTCATGTGGTGACTCATACTCTCTTAATTCCTAGATTTTATAATTCAAAGAAAAATATTCCCTTAAAATTTGAATACCTGGAAGACTCAAAAGCTGTTTGTTTTTTAAAAAAGTATTATTATTATTACTCCTACTACTATACGATTCTTCCCCACCACCCCCCCTTTTTTTTTTTTTTTTTTTGCGGTACGCGGGTCTCTCACTGTTGCGGCGTCTCCCGTTGCAGAGCACAGGCTCCGGACGCGCAGGCTCAGCAGCCATGGCTCACGGGCCCAGCCGCTCCACGGCATGTGGGATCTTCCCGGACCGGGGCACGAACCCGTGTCCCCTGTATCGGCAGGCGGACTCTCAACCACTGCGCCACCAGGGAAGCCCCCTCCTCCTTTTTGATCTCACTCCTGCTGGCTCCAGTAATGGGGGTTTACTCACAGGGCAGTGAGGGAGAAAGGTATCCAACATCACGGCTGGGCTGGAGGAAAAGACCAGATACAGGTTTTTGACATAGAAGCCATTTATGATCTAAGCCTGGCCACAGTGCTTACCCTTGAATAGATCTCAGTAATAATGATCTTAAGGGAACAAAGAGTAAGCTGTTTTCAGGCAAGAGAAGTAACAATAGCAAAGATAATAAATCAGTTGTAAAGACTCCTAGTTCTGTTTCAGTGGTAAAGATTAGCCTCAAGCACTTTCTTGAGCCGTTTTGAAGAATTTAAATCCCCCTGGAGCACTCAACCACCCTATGGAATGGAACCTAAGGAATGATGATATTGACCTTTTCTGACCCTCATGACTTCGATCGACTAATGTGTGGACTCTGTTGACCATTGCCCCAATTCTATGCTGAATTTTCTTCACCTCAAGCCCTTTCATGAATATGCATGTAACCTTAGCTTAAAACTTCCCCAGTTTTGCTCTTGGGGGAGACACTGCTTTGGGAAAGATCCCTGGTGTCCTCCCTACTTGCTGCAAGTAATAAATTCTTCCTTCTCCCACTCTTAGGCTTGAGATCCACCAAGAGAGGAACCACTTTTTGGGTAACAGGATTCACCACTGGCACAGCCCAGTTTCTCTCAAGTGACTGCTTATTTTTGACTTTCTGTTTCTCTTTTCTTCATCCACTGAATGATTCTTTTTTTCTGAATTTACTAGTTCAGATTCCCAAGAGAGGGAATCTGGCTGGCTCTGCTAATAAACACTAACTCTGTAGGGTAATTTTTCGCTCTCGCTGCTGGAGAAGTTGTTGGAGACTGATAGCAAGGTTAGGGGGCAGTTTTTTGCAGACATCTTTCTGGTACCTCTCCTGTTGAGGGTATGGTCTTGGATAAAGAGTGGGATGTGGATGGTGGAGCAATGACAGGTTTTGCTTCGGCAGATCTTGACCATGAAGCTTCACTATTTTGTTCGAAACCTTGGGAAATTTGTGAAGTATCCAACATACTCATGATAAAAATTATATTAAAAAAAAAAAAAAGACAGGGGCTTCCCTGGT
The DNA here is from genome assembly GCF_003031525.2 of Neophocaena asiaeorientalis asiaeorientalis. NCBI lineage: Eukaryota > Metazoa > Chordata > Mammalia > Artiodactyla > Phocoenidae > Neophocaena > Neophocaena asiaeorientalis. Next base: position 2,055,681 of record NW_020174149.1, on the reverse strand, counting down.
GGCACAGTGGTTGAGAGTCCGCCTGCCGGTGCAGGGGACACGGGTTCATGCCCCGCTCCGGGAGGGTCCCACATGCCGCGGAGCGGCTGGGTCCGTGGGCCGTGGCCGCTGAGCCTGCGCGTCCGGAGCCTGTGCTCCGCGACGGGAGAGGCCACAACAGTGAGAGGCCCGCGTACCGAAAAAAAAAAAAAAGACAGCTGTCTGTTGGCTATACAACAGCTATTCTCTCCACCCTGTAGTGTTGTTCACCTCTCTCTGAGTAGCCATGATGTTCATGGGAGGAAGAGAGAGAGGGGGAGGAGAATCTTGATTGTTCAGAGACAAATGTCCTTGTCAAAAGACTGGCTTTGGGGGCTTCCCTGGTGGCGCAGTGGTTGAGAGTCCGCCTGCCGATGCAGGGGACACGGGTTCGTGCCCTGGTCCGGGAAGATCCCACATGCCGCGGAGCGGCTGGGCTCGTGAGCCATGGCCGCTGAGCCTGTGCGTCCGGAGCCTGTGCTCCGCAGCGGGAGAGGCCGCAACAACAACAACAAAAAGACTGGCTTTGGCAGGGCCAAGTAATGTAATCCTGGCAAAACATACTTGAGGAGATGAATGCTAGAGGCTTTTCGTGGAGAGTTTGCTGACTTGTAAAGAAATACGAGGCTTTTTTACCTTGGGATATCTTTATCTGCATGAGATGCTTAGATCTGCAGCAGCCATGTTAGGGTCATGAGAGGAGCCAGTTACAAGTACACGTCACCCACCATTCTGATGGCAGAGCAGAAGGATGGACATGCTCCTGGTCTCATTAATGGTGCTGAGCTACCACATGAACCAGCCCTGGAACTGCTGTGATGTCCAGTGGAAAATTACTCTGCTGCAATGGTTGCCTACAAGTATACTAGCTAGCAAGCTATCCCAGAAGTAAGGGAACAAACAGCAAGCCCTCACAGACCAAATTAAAATCCTCAAATCACATAATTTGCTGAATCAAATTAAAGCACACAGTGAGAAGCAAGAGGAAAGAAAAGGGTAGGTTAGCACGCTTAGGATAGGGTGCAAGTGGGGTGGAAGGACCACTCTAGCTAATGTGTACTGGGATACATTGTATTCTTAGGATCTGCTTCTCTCTCTGCTGCATCTGCCTTCGCTGCTGATATGTAGTTACAAGGACCAGAGATGTGGTTTGGGCAAGCTCCACAGATGCAAGGTGGCCTGAGCTAATGACACCCACGTGCTGTATCTGAGAGACACAGGGACAGATATGCTTGGTCAGGAGCTACAGCCTGCCAATTAGCTTGATGAACAGCCATGAATTCTGTTGGTTCGGAGAAAACATGGGGCAGGAATGGGTGTCAGTAGCAGTTCTTAACCAGGGTAGTTTTACCCCCCAGTGTACATTTGGCAATGTCTGGAGACGTTTGTGATTGTCATGGCTGGTGTGTGTGTGTGTGTGTGTGTGTGTGTGTGTGTGTGATGTGGCATCTAGTGGGTGGAGGTCATGCATACTGCTAATCATGTGACAATGCATGAGATACTCCCCAAGACCAAGAATTATCTGGCCTGAAATGTCAGTATTGTGGAAGTTGAGAAATCCTGGGTGTTACCAATAGGTGGTTGAAATAAGACCTCATAAATATTAACTGTTTATGTATAAGCATATCTTGCATATATAGCGTCTTTTATATATTTGTTATATCATGAACACTTATTACCCAGGTGCCTTAAAAATGTTACGTATCTTTTGGTCATCCATCCCTTTCTATCAATGTGAGGTACACATATGATCTTCTTACTTATGCTTTACACATCTTATGCATTCTGCCCACATCTAACAAAATTTTGCTTAGTAGCTACTTATCTATATTTAAAACATCTTAAAAAGTGTTTTGCCTATATTTTGTAAACTTTAAATGTATTCACCTACCAGAATTGAAGAGTTGCAGAAGCAAATTCACATCACACCTGCCCTGGAATTTCTAACAAGAAATGATATCAATGTCCTGATTATTTAAGCCACTTTTAGTTGTGTTTTCTACAACTTGCAGCTTAGAGTATTCTAGCTGTTTCCCCGTAGAGTCAATAGGAAAATGTATTCCAAAGACAAATGAAACAAGGACTTAGACTATAATTATAGGTTACCTAGATAGAAATGTAAGCATCAGATACTATAAGAAACTGACTCTCATGCCTGCATTAATGTAATGCGTGTTTGATCTTTCTGTTTACATTCCAAGCAACTGTAGGCATAGTGCTTATCATGGTAGCTCTTGTGCTTAGAAATTCACCTTCTTTTATGATTGGGACAATTTTGGATGGTGACCTTCAGAGCACTGTGAAACACAGTTTTTTAGTTGGGTGAATGTTTATTAATAGAGGGGTAGATTTAGAAGTTTATATTTTTATTTATTAATGTAAATTTTATCTACATTTTACTGCTTTAAAAATTTAAAGACTTTAAGACTGTTTATTGGAGTTGTGCCTTGAGGTGCCTCTGTTAAAGGGGAAATTTTTTCCTCTTATATAGAATTAAAGAGAAGTATATTTAAGATGATGTAAACATTTAAAAATTATGCAAGAAGGTGGTGGTTGTTTAGGAGAGATTTCAAAAAAGCTTATTTTAAAATGCTGAAAGTATATTCTTTTTCATTTCTTCTAACTTTCTTTGCCTCTGTTTAATTTTTTTGTGGGGGAAACTAATATTTTGTTAGATAAAATATCACACGTAACATATGAGAAATGGTAAAGTATGGTAGTAAATCAAAAGTGTTTGATAAAAAGCTAAAGCAAGGATGTGGGGTGTGAGAAGAGTCAATAATTTCAGTTTTGGGCAAAGCAGTTGAAATGATGGTGTTGATGTTAGCTGTTGTGGAAGGCTGTGGGCTGAGCAGGTGATGGGGAATGGGTGAGGGTCAGAGAATTCAGCCTTGGCATGTTAAGTTTGAGATGCCTGTTAGATATTTAAGCAGTGATGTCCAGTAGGCAGTTACATCTACAGTTTGAGAAAAGGTCTGAATTAGAAATATATATTTAGAAATTGACAACATCTTAATACTTAAAGACATGAGATAGGAAAAGAGCACCAAGGAATGTAGGGAGACTAAGCCTCCTAGGCGTACCCCACTATTCAAAGGTTAGGGGAGAGAAACAGCAAAGAAGGATGTAAGGTATAATAAAAACTTAAATAAAAATCTTCACACACAAAAAAGCTAAAGTAAAAAAGGGAAGAATAAGATGTCTTAAAAATAATGGTAGTTTCCTAGAATTGCTGAACTAGATTGGTGGAACTAGCTCTGCTAAGCAACGGGGTGACAGGTGATTTAGTCAGTTTAGCCTCTTATCCTTTTACAAGTACTAGGCTGTGTAATATAGCTATCATTAAGCACATATAATCTTAAGGCGGAAAAAAAGTTTATTGAAGAAAAACTCAAAATATCAACAAAATGTGGCCATAGGAAAAAGAAGGGTGTGTGTGTGTGTGTGTGTGTGTGTGTGTGTGTGTGTGTGTGTGTGTGAGAGAGAGAGAGAGAGAGAGAGAGAGAGAGACCTATAAAGTTTTATTTTTGTTTTAAAATCTGGATTAAAGAATCATTCAAGCTGGGCTTCCCTGGTGGCGCAGTGGTTAAGAATCCGCCTGCCAATGCAGGGAACACGGGTTCGAGCCCTGGTCTGGGACGATCCCACATGCTGTGAAGCAACTAAGCCCATGTGCCACAGCTACTGAGCCTGCATTCTAGAGCCCGCGAGCCACAACTTCTGAGCTCATGCGTCTAGAGCCTGTGCTCTACAAGAGAAGCCACCGCAGTGAGAAGCCAGCCCACTGCAACAGAGTAGCCCCCACTCGCCGCAACTAGAGAAAGCCCGCGCCCAGCAATGAAGACCCAACGCAGCCAAAAATAAATAAATAAATTTATAAAAGAAAAAAACAAAACAAAACAAACAAAAAGAATCATTCAAGCTGGAATGTTGTAAACTTAATGGTGATTTTCAAGGTCCTCTTTCATCATCATTTCTTTCTGTTGCAGTGATTTGCTGTCCTCTGAATATGTGGAGAGACATATTGAACATGGAGGGAAGACTGTGGAAGTGAAAGTAAGTAAAATTTTTCTCTTGGGGGAAACTTTTGAGAATCTTTTAAGTACTGATTATGATTTTAATCTTCAGTGATACTTCCAATGTAGTTTTGGGGTTTTTATATTTCAGAATTTATCAAGAGAGGGTGTCACTGACTTAGGGAAAAATAATTAGTTACCAGAAAATGAATTCTTACTGTACTACCGGAATTGTTGGAGTTATGCTTTGTGGGATTAATATTACTGCAAGTAGTTCTCTTTTAGATTATGTCACAGAAAATAATTTCTGAAATTTGCTTTTAAGGTTAGCGCTGAGAATCAAGAGGTGAAATCTTGGGTCCAGGGTAGGTGCCTGGCTTTGCATTCATTTGGGAAAGATTTCTCTGGTAAAATTATGAACCTTTTATGTCAACAGGGATGTCCCAGGGAGTTTTAAATCCCTGGAGACAAATCTCAAGGTATTGGTTCTTGTCAGGTAAGTTCTGAAAAAGATTACATACCAAAAAAAAAAAAAAAATTTCTCCAGTTATAGGCATAAGAATGTATGTGTCTTTCATATCAGTGATGATGTTGTCTGAGGCATATGAAATCAAACCCCACCCAAGAGTTTCTTTAGAACCAATGTTTAGTATAAAGAGTTTTAGCTAAGTGTTTATTTTCTTCTGAACAGCATTCAGACTGTCTATTCTGCCTTATCAGAATTATAACGCCATATATATATATATATATATATAAAGAAAGCAAATATATATATTTGCTTTCTTTTTCTGATTATTCATTTAATTTGTACTCATTTTAGAAAACTTGTTAGTGGAGAAAAATGTATCAAAAAAGGAAAAATCATCCATAAACTCATCACTGACAGATAAACTTTGTTTTCATTTTGTTGTATTTCCTTCTAGTATTTTTTTTGTCCTGTGCATATATTTATACTTTCATATTTTACAGAGTTGGTGTCATATATATTTACAATATTGTATCTTGCTTTTTAACAGTAAACATTATATTGTAAACATTTTCTAAAGTTTCTTTCCTTTAAACTTATGTCTACTGCTTTTCAATTTAAATGTATTACTGTAACAAAGCGTTTTATTTAAATTAAACTCTGTTATCAATAACCAAAATAAATTACATTGTCCTAGTCCAGTGACAAGTGAAGGGGATTGGATTTTGCAATTATATGTTAACTAAAAAAAGAAAACTTTTTATTACAGAACGTCTCAGTCATATACAGAGGTAAAAAGAATACTACAATGAACTCCTACATACCCATTATCCAGCATCAACAGTTATAAACATTTTGATAATCTTTTCACTCTCTACGTGTGTGTAGTATTTTACACTGTCAGGAGGAAGAACTTTTTCTCTACCCTTCTATGTTCTTCTAGCTGCTGTGTGAATTAAATATACATGAGACAAATTAACAGGACAAAAATCAAGCAAAAGTTTGATAACATGTATACATGGGAGAGACCAAGAACTGAGTAATTCGCCAAAAAGGATGAAATCCTCACCTTAAATACCATCTTCAGCTAAAGACAAAAGATGTTGAGGGTAGTGGTTTGGGACTTCAAAGAGGGGGAAGGCAATTCACATGGAGATGGAAAAGCAAATGTTTGGTAACCAGATGTTTGCTGGGTCACATAGAGACAATGGGACACAGAGAGGAGATTTAGGAACAGATTTTGCTAGGTTCCTCCCTGTCTACACACCTAGTTCATCCTGTAGTCATCTGTGGTGATGGCTCCCTTCCTGGAACAGGTCCTCTAACAACACTCTTTGGGTAGTTTTAGGGAAGGTCGAAGTTTCTTCCTGAGTCATTTGGGGTCTTGGTTATTTTCAGCTCCAAATAATCCATATGCCAAAGAGACATTTTGGGATGGCAAATTTTGTTCTTCTACAAAGCAAGTTCCAGACATTGGGACATTTTTCCCAGGAAATAAATCTTTACACATCTATACATCTCTAAATGATAAACACTTAAAGCAAAATGTTAATTTTTACAAGTGATCTAGATATAATAATTATGCCAGTCCCTCTAGAAAGTTATTCTAAACTTATTTGAAAACTGACTAATTGAATGTTTGATTGATTTATATCACTGTGTTACATCAGAAAGCATATTAGGATTCTTCTTAGTATGACATAAGAAAATGGAGCCATTTTGCTTATAGTTGGAAAAAATATTTAACTAGATTTAGAATCTCTGGACCCCTTTTAATCTCATCCCTGTTTATCTGATTTCATTTTCTATTTTGTATGATGCTTTTCAGAATGCAGAGTGTATCTTATTCCTTTGCTAAATTAGGGAAGAGAGGAAACAGGCAGTTCACAATTTATTTCCATTTACGTCTGTCAGTGGAATGATGAAATGCAAATATAAGCATGGAGGTTTGGAGGGTGTATCCAGCAATAGCTATCTGCTGTCTCTACAGTAGTATCCCTTTGCAGGAAACTTATATTAATCAACAAAGCATAGTCCACTCAGATCATTAGGCTCCATGGGTATATATAACACGCAGAACACGGACTTCACCACACAACCACTGCTGATTTTCCAGCCTGAGAATTGCATTTTCTTCCTTGATGGTTTGCCTAACTCCCAAGCCTATCCAACCAGGGAAATGTAAATCCAAACTTCATCCAAACCCTAGAACCAGAGGAATTTCTCCCATTAAGAAAACCACTTTGCGGCTTCTCAGGTGGCACAGTGGTTGAGAGTCTGCCTGCCGATGCAGGGGACACGGGTTCGTGCCCCGGTCCGGGAAGATCCCACATGCCGCAGAGCGGCTGGGCCCATGAGCCATGGCCGCTGAGCCTGCGCGTCCGGAGCCTGTGCTCCACAACGGGAGAGGCCACAACAGTGAGAGGCCCACGTACCGCAAAAAAAAAAAAAGAAAAAAAGAAAACCACTTTGATCTCACCCATCACCTCAATTTGTTTTTAGTCCATTTAAAACTCAAAACTCTCCTCTGGGTTTTTTCCAGAAACCATATTGAAAGCGTTGAGTCCTGTCCCATCAAATCAAAGTCAGTAGCCAGTTATTTTCCTGCTGGTTTCCTCATGTCTTGCCCTCTGTGCTTAGCTCTTTGGGTGTTTCTTTTTACATGGAGTCTGTTAGGTCTCCATTCTTTACTAATGACTCAGAACTTTCTTAAGTTTCTCTATTTACTATACATTATGAGTCGAGTAAAACTAAAATTATAACATTTCATATTTTTCTTTTTCTTCCCTCTACTATTTAAAAAAAAAAACAGAATATTTTATTCCTCCTTTACCTTCTACATTAGTTTGCTAGGGCTGCCATAACAAAGTCCCATAGACAGGGTGGCTTGAACAGAGAAATTTATTTTATTTTCTTACAGTTCTGGAGACTAGAAGTCCAAGATCAAGGTATCAGCAGGCTTGGTTTCTTTAAGCCTCTCTCTTTGGCTTACAGATGGCTGTCTTCTCTCTGTGTCGTCACATGATCTTCTCTCTGTGTGTATCTGTATCCTAATTTCTTCTTAGAAGGACACCAGTCCAGTCATACTGGATCAGGGCCCACCCTAATGACCTCATTTTAACTTAATTACCTCTTGAAAAACTCTATCTCCAAATATAGTTATAATCTGAGGTACTAGGAGTTAGGACTTCAATGCACGAATTTTAGGTGAATACAATATAAAATTCAGCCCATAACACCTTCCCTAAGAGGGCTATGAATTTTTTTTCTAAATTGGCTTTCCTCCTGGCATTGAAGTATTTGAAAGGGTATATGGGATCAAAGCAAAACTGTAGGTAAGAACTTTTTGTTTTTGTCAGTTGGCACAAACATAATCATACTGATCTTTTTTTCATATAAATTTATTCGTTTTATTTATTTATTTTTGGCTGTGTTGGATCTTTGTTGCTGTGCACAGGCTTTTCTCTAGTTGGGGCAAGTGGGGGGCTACTCTTCCTTGTGGTGCGTGGGCTTCTCACTGTAGTGGCTTCTCTTGTTGCGGAGCATGGGCTCTAGACGCTTGGGCTTCAGTAGTTGTGGCACACGGGCTCAGTAGTTGTGGTGCATGGGCTTAGTTGCTCCACGGCATGTGGGATCTTCCCGGGCCAGGGCTCGAACCCGTGTCCCCTGCATTGGCAGGTGGATTCTCAACCACTGCACCACCAGGGAAGCCCAATCATATTGATCTTGAGGATGCAAAATTAAAATCAAAATAATTATCAAGTCTGATTTAAACAATGGCTAGAAACCAGCCTGGTAAATGACTCTGCTCAGGTGCCATGGAACCTTTATTTGTGAAAATTCAGGTGCAGTGCATTTGATTTAAGGTTGTGAGTATGTATGTGGGTAAAGGAAGACATTTTCATGAAAAAAAAAATACTTAATACCTACTTTGGTGAATCTTTTAGATTGTAATTTTATTTTTAAAATCTTTTTAATTGTAAAATATAATACTGACACAAAAATGATTAAAGGGTGAACACCTGATAACCACTATCCAGTTTAAGAAATAGACCTTGAAGGGCTTCCCTGGTGGTGCAGTGGTTGGGAGTCTGCCTGCTGATGCAGGGGACACGGGTTCGTGCCCCGGTCCGGGAGGATCCCACATGCCGCAGAGTGGCTGGACCCGTGGGCCATGGCCCCTGAGCCTGTGCTCCGCAATGGGAGAGGCCACAGCGGTGGGAGGCCCGCGTACTGCAAAAAAAAAAAAAAAAAAGAAATAGACCTTGGCCCACTTTTCCATGTGCTGCTTCCCAAGCCCAGGTCCCTCCCTCCTCCTCTTGTAAGACATGTAAACACTATCCTGACTTTTGTGGTTATTTTTTCCTTAGTTTTGTTTATAGTTTTATCACCCATGTGTGTCCTAGAGTTTAGTTTTGTGTGTTTAGGTTTTTTTTTTCTACTAAGTTTTTAAAAGTCTCCTTTAATCCATTGGTTTCCGCTTATCTTTCTCTTTTTATTCTTCCTTACAATTTATTGATATTTGTTGAAGGAATCAGGTTGTTTATCCTATACAGTCTCTCACAGTGTGGGTTTTGCTCTTGATTGAAATTTTATATTTACAGTAAAAGGAAATATATTTTAGTGATCTTTCCTTAAGATAATGATTTGTATTATCTGCAAGACATCCTATGTCTCATGGAAGGTCGTTTTATTCCGATCATAGAGGTGCATAATCCTGATCTTGAAGTTCTATCTAAACCTTTTTTTTCACCCAAAGTTTACAAAGAAAGGCTTTAAGCAGGAATAAAACATGATACTTTTTATTTGTTCCTTTAATAAAACATATTAATATCATCTTTCACTTCATTTATTTCCAACTCATTTAAAAATTAAATTTGAAATTTGCCCCTTAGTTGAGGGAGAACTTTTGTGTGTTTGACATAAACTTTAAAAAGAATTTAAACATAAAACCTCTATTAATCAGAATACCCTGGGAACAGAATCTTTTTATTTTGATTGTGGCCAACTATGGTTCTGGCTTCTTAAGACAAAGGAAACTGAAATTGATGAGTAGCAGCGAATGAGTCTAAACCATGCGGTTTGCTGTCTTTTTTTTTTTTTTAGCGGTACGCAGGCCTCTCACTGTCATGGCCTCTCCCGTTGCGGAGCACAGGCTCCGGACGTGCAGGCCCAGCGGCCATGGCTCACGGGCCCAGTTGCTCTGCGGCATGTGGGATCTTCCCGGACCGGGGCACGAACCCGTGTCCCCTGCATCGGCAGGCGGACCCTCAACCACTGCGCCACCAGGGAAGCCCCAGTTTGCTGTTTTATTGTTAGCTAACTTTTTTATCTTGAACCTGACAACTGCCAATATGCTGGTCAGTCTAAGTCTCCCATTATGTAGGCTCTGGTTAATCAGTATTATAATCCTAGTAATAGTAATCACTAACATTTATTGTTCATGATGTCACAGGTGTATGAATTTACATATATTCAATCCTCAAAGCAACCTCCGATTATAAATATAACTATTATCCCACGTGACAGGAAACTGAGGTATAGAGAGGTTACATAACTTGCTGAAAGTAGCACAGTAAGGAGGGGTAGAGCTGCAGTTTGAATCTAGGTTATCTAACTCCAGAGCTGACTCTTATACCATATTATCTATATATATTCTACAGTATGTAAAATAGGATAGCTATACAAATTGATAGATATTTTATGTAGACTTATTATATACATATCTCAATTTTTGGAGGTCCCTAACAATTACTCCTTTATCGTCTTCTCTTTAAACTGAAATGGTGGTCTAAGTGAAGAGCCTTTAGGTATCCCTCTTAAATTTGGTTATGCAGTTGGGTAGCTTTTTTTTTTTTTTTTTTTGCGGTACGCGGGCCTCTCAGTGCTGTGGCATCCCCCGTCGCGGAGCACAGGCTCCGGACGTGCAGGCTCAGCGGCCATGGCTCACGGGCCCAGCTGCTCCGCGGCATGTGGGATCCTCCTGGACCGGGGCACGAACCCGTGTTCCCTGCATCAGCAGGCGGACTCCCAATTACTGCGCCACCAGGGAAGCCCACAGTTGGGTAGCTTTTAGATAACGTCAGTTGCCTTAGGCAAAAATGGTAAAGACACACTCTAGTACAAAGTCTGTTTTACTTTTCACATCTCAGGAAATAGCCATAGTAGGAGTTTTAGAATACTAGGAGAGGAATGGTAAATCCTCTAGATATGTATGGATGAGGGAGGAAGTGGATTTCCTTGGAGTCAAAAAGTAAAAATAGACATCTTGGTAGAGATATGATTAATTGTATTATTAACAATGAAAGATCATGACCAGTCATCAATATTATTAGTTCTGGGCTTCCCTGGTGGCGCAGTGGTTGAGAGTCCGCCTGCCGATGCAGGGGACACGGGTTCGTGCCCCGGTCTGGGAAGATCCCACATGCCGCGGAGCAGCTGGGCCCGTGAGCCATGGCCGCTGAGCCTGCGCGTCCGGAGCCTGTGCTCCGCAACGGGAGAGACCGCAACAGTGAGAGAACCGCGTATGGCAAAAAAATTCTGCCGATGCAGGGGACACGGGTTCGTGCCCCGGTCTGGGAAGATCCCACATGCCGCGGAGCAGCTGGGCCCGTGAGCCATGGCCGCTGAGCCTGCGCGTCCAGAGCCTGTGCTCCGCAACGGGAGAGACCGCAACAGTGAGAGACCCGCGTGTGGCAAAAAAATATATATATATATTAGTTCTGATAGTGTTTTTTTGGTTAAATTATTTGATCTGTTATGATAATAATCAAAAGTAATAGCTGCTGAGTGTCTTATTTTTATTAGTTCAAATTATTTCTAAACTGTATGTGAGCACTCCCAACTCGTCCTTGAATCAGGATACCAATCGTTAAGGATGGATACGTAGAGACACGCATTTTCCAGTATTGACTTTTGACTGGCACTTAACTGGTTACTACCCATCACTTAATTGAATTGAGTGCACTCAAGGATCATTGTCTCAAAGTCTTAATTATGTCCATAGTGGCAGGAAGAAGATGGATAAGAAGTCAAAAGGAAAAGGTCAAGGTTGAAGTCTGGAAATGGGTGAAGGAATTGGAGAGAGTGTTATGTGTTGGAGAGCAGGTGTCAGGGGAGAAAGTGTCTGCTTAATGGGTGGGAGAGGTTATTGTGACTCTAGAGAACCTTTTACTCTGATGGAATGGTGGTGTAATTTTCCTTAAAAAATATTGTTTAGGCAAACTGAAATGGCCACAGTCACTTCTGGAAACAGAGTATTAGGGATGTTGATATAGAAGCAAGTAGAAAGCCTGAGTGTATTTTACAAGATAGTTTTTCTCCTGGTGATCACATCCATCTCCCCTCCCTGAGGTTGGAGGTCCATGAAAGATTTTTAGCTCAGCACCATATCATCTCCCAGCAGGTGGTTGTGCTACCAGTAGACTCTCTAGGGATACAAATTCCTTTTGCATTCATTTTTCTAAGTCAGATTTCCATTTCAATTCTATTTTCTTAAAAAAAAGATATACCTTTGTTTTTTTTTAAATCCCACCTTAATTTTTTTGTCTTCCACAATGAATCTGTCAATAACAAGCAAAAAATACTAGTAGAGGACAGCTATAAGAAATCACTTAGAAAAATTTATGTATGCTGACTGTCAGGACAACAGATACCTTCCTGGCTCATGCTAACTCTCTAGCTTCTGTAAACCTAAAAAGCATCCATAGAAAATTGCTTGTGATCTTGAATTGTATTCACACTTTCTCATACTGTTTTCTAGATTTCTCCATGAGGACCGTAATTCTCAATACTTGAATACTTCAAATGTGCACAACGTGTTAAAAGAATAATGTTTCTTAAGGTGTCTGTTTAAAAAAATTTATTTATTTATTTTTGGCTGCATTGGGTCTTCCTTGCTACGCGCCAGCTTTCTCTCATTGAGGAGAGTGGGGGTTACTCTTTGTTGCAGTGTGCAGGCTTCTCATTGTGGTGGCTTCTGTTGCGGAGCACGGGCTGTAGGCACACAGGCTTCAGTAGTTGTGGCACGTGGGCTCAGTAGTTGCAGCACCCAGGCTTAGTTGCTCCGCGGCATGTGGTATCTTCCCAAACCAGGGCTGGAACCCGTGTCCCCTGCATTGGCAGATGGATTCTTAACCACTGCGCCACCAGGGAAGCCCCAATTAACGATCTTTAGTTGGTTCTTTGAGGGGCTCCTGCTGCAATGATAGGAATGTTTGACAGATACAACTACCCATATGTTAGAATCTGTATTTGTGTTCTTCTGCTGCACTTTTTGGGAGATTTAGGTTAAGGACTCAGAGCACTGAGCCTAAACTCTGAGAGCAGAACCTCTGGTGCAGGATGAAGGAAAACTTCAGATGCAGGTGACACAGGTTCTGGGATCGGCATGCAGGTACCTCACACAGGTTCTTTTGCCAGAGCAAAAATTTCAGATGTCATAGCTATGGACATGATATCTTTTTACACTACTAAAAATCAAATTAACCACAAATATACACATTTTAAAATTAGATGACTTGGAGAAATTTCTGAAGTCCATTCTCTGAAACAGTTTAGCCATGACTTAACATCAGTATGACTAGTAATAAAATTAGAATGATTAAAAAATATTGATCAATGTATTTTCCTTATACACAATATTTACTTATTAGCTGTAGCTAAACTAGTTTTAAATTTTATTATATTTAATGACTTCATTAGCTCCTAACTGCTGACGTAAATGATTTTTCTTAAACCTCAGGTTATAAGAATCCTACAAGAATGAGATCTAGACTTTCTAAAAAATAAATATACAAATAGGATTAAACTTCTAGTAATTTGATAAAAAATTATTGAATTGAATTTTAGGGATGGTGGGATTCAATTCCAGGATCTTCTAATTTAGAGATGACCAGCACAGGAAACCTTGTCCTTTGGGTTCTCTGGGTTTGAGCTGCTGCCCATTTTTAAATACTTTCATTTTTAAGTGGTGAATTATATCAGAAGGAGGATTCATTAATTTTCTCTATTACTATTGCAAGAGCCATGATATCCTCACAAAAGTATTATGAAGTATTTTAAATGCTGAACAAAAGTATAGTGGAAGGACTTCCCTGGTGGGGCAGTGGTTGAGAGTCCGCCTGCCGATGCAGGGGTCTCAGGTTCGTGCCCTGGTCCGGGAGAATCCCACGTGCCGCGGAGCGGCTGGGCCTGTGAGCCATGGCTGCTGGGCCTATGCGTCCGGAGCCTGTGCTCTGCGACGGGAGAAGGTACAACAGTGAGAGGCCCGCATACCGCAAAAAAAAAAAAAAAAAACTATAGCGGGAAAACCATATATTTGATGGTTGATGTATGGGAGTCCTAGTGAGCTGCTTTCACTGATAGATAATTACCATATGTTACTATCTTACTGTACTGTAGAAAGACTAGGCTTTCATTTGCTATCTATTAACTCCAAGGGTGCATCTTATCTTAGAGGCAAATAACAGCTGCCAGTGGTTTAATGCTAGTCACTTGGAAGAGTTAACCACTTCTTACAAAGCCAAACTCATCTTACTTCCTTAAGACTATGGGTGGCATGTTCTCTCCAGCTAATGAAACACTCACTTTAACTGAATTTTTAAATATAATTACTTGCTGTAATGACTTTATATCATTCTCAAATTTTTGTATTTTTTTCAAATAAATAATTATTATACCCATAAGTGTTCATTTTACCATTCTGGATTTCCCATTTTGTACAATCTCTACCTCTTTGAATAATGTTCATATTTTTGATGGGATCACCACTTGTAACTGGACTGAGGAGTAATAAGAGTAGAATTACTAGTAGCAGTTGGAGAAATAGCAAACATTTGTATGGTACTTACTATGTTTCAGGCACTAGTCTAATAAGTGTTTTACATATTTTACGTCATTTAATCCCTCAGTAGTACCATTGGTATCCTCAATTTGCAGATGAGGAAACTGAGCACATAAAGTTTAACTAACTTGCCCAGGAATTTGTAGCCAGGCAGCCTGGTGCTGGAATTCATGCTAGTATCCCCTATAGTCTATCCTCTCTGTGGAAACCAATAATTATAGTAGCAGAGGAATTGAAACGCAAATATTTACGTTACAGCACTTCATTTTACCATTTGCAATTATATCTTCCTTAGTAGATGTTTTAGTAAGACATGAATTGAAGATGTAACTGTTTGGTTCAGGTGAGTCTCTTATTCTAAACATAAAATTTCCATTATCCTAAAGAAAAGTAAATGCCTTGTAAGGAAACCCTGTTTTTTCAACTGTTTTCTCTTGAAGTTTATTTTTAGCTCTTCTCTGTACTCCTTAGAAGTTAGACTGAGTATTGTTCAGTAGAGGGAATTGCTGTGGCTTTTAAACTGTAGCCATGTGAAATATGTGGCCATTTTGCACATGGCAAACACATGGCTCAATTCTAATGCCCATCGTACGCTTATGTGTACATTTGTCTGTGTGTGGAGGAAATGTGAAGTTTTATGGACAAGAGTAGCGAAGCTGAAACATGTCATCATTCTGCAAAAAGACTAGAAGATATTTGGTTGTATCCCTGCCAAGGTGCTGCAA
>NW_020174149.1:2028097-2040558 GCF_003031525.2 Neophocaena asiaeorientalis asiaeorientalis | reverse complement strand
AAAGTAAAAGATCTGCATAAATCTCATAAACAAACTGATAAAATATTTGTTTCTTCCTCACATGCAACAGTTATTCCAGGTATGTCTCCTAACTTTACTTTTTATCTGCTGACAATCATCTATTTAGCATCTTTTTGATGAGCTGGACACTGCATTTTCCCCCTGGCAGGCTTGTGCAGACATATGTTCCTCTGCCATCTTGTAATCAGTGTGGTTTCAGGGAGGTCTCAGGTTTCATGATTTAGTTCTCTTTATATTATTGGAAAAAATTCTTTGGGGATTAAGTAAATTTTGCTTTCCCTTGGGACCAAAGCAAGGTTGCTCTGTGTCCGTCACCATGAATAATGCATCAGCTGCCTTAATGGCATTGTTAAGATTGCAAGTAGTCTTGACTCTGTAGCCTGAAGAAAATATATTGGCCCATTACCAGTTTATACAGGTCAGGTATCTTAGTGCTGGGGGTAAGGAGAAATGGAATGTGACAGCTGGTGTCAGCATGAGTTCTGTTTCTAAGCTCTGTAACCTATTTCAGTAGGAAGTCCTCTTTATTTTCTTTCCAGTGTAAGTTTTTTTTTCGGTTAAATATCTAAAGAATTATTTCATCTGTTAATATTCAAGATGTTGTCTATAAACTTAAAAAGACATGTTCAGCCATAAATTTAAAAACATTTGAAGTAGCACTAATAGCATTTCTATATATGGAGCCAATTAACTATTTTATAATAGAATATTGTTCCTATTTTAATTCTAATTACAAAACTAATCTTTGTATTATATAATGTCTTATACAAATATACTGTCAGAAAATTTTTTGAAATTAGAGTGAACTATGATTGAGCAGGAAATTGCAGAAATGTTGTTTTTGATGAGTTTGAAACTGGTTTGAAGCACCCCCCCCCAAAAAAAAATCACAAATTATTCCCTGGGTGTTGTCCCAAACTAGTATTATTTTCTTTTTCATTTATAAAAAATTCTTGGGCTTCCCTGGTGGCACAGTGGTTGAGAGTCTGCCTGCTGATGCAGGGGACACGGGTTCGTGCCCCGGTCTGGGAAGATCCCACGTGCCGTGGAGCGGCTGGGCCTGTGAGCCAGGGCCGCTGAGCCTGCGCGTCCGGAGCCTGTGCTCCGCAACGGGAGAGGCCACAACAGTGACAGGCCCGCGTACCGCAAAAAAAAAAAAAAAAAAAAAAAAAAAAAATTCTTATTTTCTGGTGAATAAGTGGCCACTATAAACATAAGAACAGGTAATAAGGACCAGAGAATTAGTACCTTGGTATTGAGTAGTTTGGGTGTTTTCAGCCATGTTTGGGAGTAATTGATTAGATTTCCAGTTGATGTTTTATCATAGTAAACTTTTTATTGCATCTATGAAGTACAAAAGGAGGAAGGTGTAGGTGCACTTGATTATCCCCATAGGAACTCCTAAAAATTTAGGCATGTGGAGATTAAGTGACCTTAGACACTTAATGGAGACGGTGGTACAAGAGGGAAAAAAGCTACACTGTTGCTGGGAATGTAAATTGGTGCAGCTACTATGGAAAACAGTATGGAGATTCCTCAAAAAATTAAAAATAGAGCTAAGTGAAGTAAACCAGACAGAGAAAGACAAATATTATATGATTATCACTTATATGTGGAATTTAAAATATAACACAAATGAACTTATCGAAACAGAAACAGACTCACAGACATAGAGAACAGACTTGTGGTTGCCAAGGGGGAGGGGGTTGGGGGAGGGATGGGTTGGGAGTTTGGGATTAGCAGATGCAAACTCTTATGTATCGGATGGATAAACAACAAGGTCCTACTGTATCGCACAGGAACTATATTCAATACTCTGTAATAAACCATAATGGAAAAGAATATGAGAAATTATTAATTCTTCAATTTTATATATATATAATTGAATCACTTTGCTGTACAGCAGAAATTAACACAACATTGTAAGTCAACTATACTTCAATAAAATGAATTTTTTAAAAAAAGGGAGAGAAAGCAGGAGTATAGCATTTGAGCAGAGCCTCGACCCAAAGAAATCAGGTATGACGTAATGGAAACAAGACCAAGTATGCCTTTGGACTTCACATACTGATTACTTTCTTCCTTTGTTTTCTCTTCTCTCCATATTCTCAAAAATCTGAAAGTGTACCTCTAACTGTCTTTAGAAGGCAGAGTGGTTTCTTGGGTAATTCTGAGTGGGGTCAACAGGTCTCCCACACAGCAATGTGATGTTTGGACAGAGTAAGTGCTGTCTTCTTGAGGTCACTGCTACCTTTCTGATTTAAAAAAATTAAAAAAAAATTTTTTTTCCACTAGTGTTAATAAATGAAACTAGTCATTTCTTTTGTTTCTAAGTCCAGGATAAATCTGTAGTTTGGAGGCAGTAAACTTAGAGACCAAGGGTATTGTTAGGGATAGATAGACCTAAATTCAAATCCTGACTATGCCAATCAATTTTCATGTGGCCTTGGACAATTTACTTATTTCTTCCATGGTTCATTTTTCTCATCTGTTAAATGAGAAAGACAGACATGTAGCTCAGAGCTTTGGGTATGGGAAATGCTCCATAAATATTAGTGTTGAGATCATTATTGAGGTAAAGTGGAAATTTGTAAAGAATTTCTGGCTAGGTCTTTGATGGCCTGTACTTCTTACTGGTAGTTTCTGATTCTGCTTGAGATACAGGAAGCACGTCAGGATCACCCACAGCACTTCTTCATGCTCTGCTTCATATGAAGACAATCTTCTATGCCCCTAGACTATGTATAGTAACTTCTATGAGAAGTTGCTCCAAGAGTAGACTCCCAGGGGAACTTGTACTGAGTTCCTAGCTCTTAGCATAATATATGTACCTCGAAAACAATAATTCAACAATTTTTTTTGTTGAACAGAAAAATTAAGTGAGTGAATTAAGCCACGTGTCAGGAAATTGGGTAGTTTCTTCTGTTCACCCAATGCTATGTGGGGAGAAGTCCAGTTTGGACAGGTCTGGGAGAGCAGATTATTCCCCCTGCTATGAAAAGATGCAGTGAATATAAACAGGAAAAATAAAAATGTTCCATCTGCTTACCTGATGCTAAGGTCATCCTGTGTACTGAGGCTCATATTCACGTGCTGTCTTTGGAAGGTATATTAGAGCCACTTCTAAATCAGTTTTAAATTTCAGGTCATGAAATACCAGCAATTGACCTATGATAAAAATTTCAGTAACTTTGAAATATTCCAAACATATTAAAAATTCTATAAAATGTTGTAAAAGATACATGTGTAGATACATGTTAGCATTTTATTAAATTTGCTTCAAGTCATTTTTGGTTTTTAAAGTCTGATAATTCTGTATCAGAGTATCTCCTGTTTCATTTCTATTATACTTTATTTGTGCCTTTACTTTTACTTGGTTAATCTTGTTTGAGTTTTTTAAGATATATTTTGCTCAAGGAACTAGCTCTGCTTCTGTTATTAATGTCTACTTTCTTTTACTTAAAAAAATTCTCCTTTGTTCTTTTCATAACTCATTGAGTTAAAATTTAACTTATTCATTATCAATCTTTCTTTTCTATCAGCATCTAGGGATGAAGAATTTATTCTTAAGTACCATTTTAGCAGCATCCTAAAAGTTCTGATACATACATTTTTTCACTGCTCATAAATATGTATATTTTGTATTTATACTATGATTCTTATATGACTCGTCAATTATTTGAAATTTTAGAAATAATTTTTAAACTGTTTAAAATTTTTGTATGTAATATTTAAAATTTTTCCAAACACATGAGTACCTTTTGTTGTTGGTTTAATTTTTTTAATGGTAAATGCAGTGTCAAAGATATTAATTCCTTGAAAGTTGGCCTGATTATTTAAAAGAAATAAAAAGTTGGTAAGCTTTGAATTTTTAAAAATAGATTGCAAATCATAGAACCAGAAAGAACTTTAGAGACCACAAAATTCAACTCCTCCTTCATTTTACAGGAAAATACCCCCAAAATGGCAAATGACGATCATGCGCTCATAGAAACATTGCTGAAAGAAAAGCACTTAATTTTTTCAGGTTTAGCATCACTTCTTGTCAGATACAACCCTTAAATACTACTTTGCCTCCCTGAAGGAATCGTTTGAGCAGTTCGTCCGTAGTAAGCCAACCCTTTGTTTGTACCTTTAAATTAATCCTGGGCTAATGCAGAATCATCCGCTGAGGAATAAGAATGACCACTGGATGCTAGTGTTGAGTTCTTGAGCACAGTGTTGAAGGATCAAGTATAACAGGAGAAAGAGATGCTGCAATGCAGCCTTCTTTTGGCAGCTAGAAGTTTTCCCTGTTTATCCTTCCTTTTTCAAAAATAGAGTGGATGGGAGGATGATAGAATGGAAGTGAAATTAAAGGAGAATAAGTTCTTGGTGGTAGTGGGAAAAAATGTCTTTTTTTCTTTACCTCTAACCCTCATATAGTTACACCTTCTAAAACAAAAAAGGAAGAGAAGAAAACAACAAAAGTATTTTTCGTTTCAGATGGAACAGAAATCTTTTTCTTCCTTTATTTTAGGGATGCCAAATATGTTTTCGTTTTCTGTAACTGTCTTCTAGACAATTATATTTTTTCCTATTGATATTCAAACACCAACTACAGAAGAAAGTTTTAGGTAATACGCATGTCTTATGCTAAAGCATTCACATAGAGCAATACATTCAAGCGTCTATTATTTGTTAAAAAGATACAGTAATGTAGTAATTTCCTGGAAAGAGTTATAATTTCATGAGTTTATAATTATACAGTCACTGTATGTGGTCCTCATTGACTTTCCATTCTCTCAATTTAGAACTGCAACATAGAGAACCTGCTAAGTACCCTCTCTGCATTACAGTAATTGGTTGCTGAGGAGCATTCTGTGGGAACCTAAAACGTTTTCGTAGTCTGATCAGACATTGTTATATTAATAGGTCTGTAAATGATTACCTGACAGCTGAAAAATAATTTTTCTTGCCTATTTTCTGGTTAAAAATAAGCAATTTTGGAAGCTCTGTTCAACTTAATAAAAGAACTGAAGATCAGGTTTACCGTATTATTTGTGTAAAATAATGATGAGTATTGTTAAATTAAGCTATGGGAAACTAGAATGTCTGGCTAGAGGTAATTAAGATACGGGTTAATCTTTTTAGATGAGGGCTGCTGTAGTAGACACCTGCAGTTTATTTCACTGAGCCAAGCTTCTTAGAAGCAAAATCTCTGGATTAGGAATATAAAAATTCAATTGGTCACATTGAAAGAGATGAGAAATTGTACTGTGTTGAATAGTGTCCCCTCAAAAGTCATGTCCCCTGGTACCTGTGAATGTGACCTTTTTTGCAAACAGGGCCTTTGCAGGTGTGATCATGTTAAGAGGAGGGCCCTAATCCAATGACTGGTGTCCTTATAAGAGGGAAGTGTAGACACAGAGATGCAGAGACAGACGCAGAGGAAGAATGCCATGTGAAGAAAGTGGCAGAGATTGGAGGTTGCATCTCCAAGACAAGGAACACTTAGAATTGTTGGCAACCACTGGAAGTTAGGAAGAAGCAAGGAAGGATTCTTGTCTAGAGGGAGCATGGCTCTGCCAACACCTTGATTTCAGACTTCTCATCTGCAGTACTGTGAGAGAATAAATTTCTGTTGTTTTAAGCCTCCCAGGTTTTGGTAATCTGTTATGATAGTCCTAGGAAATGAATACAGAAGGCATTTTTATTATAACTGATGTAAAAACAATTAGAGCATGTGCTGGAGGTGCCTGAGCCTACATACAAGAGGAGAGGGAGTAAGTCTTTAACTTTTAAAAATGGATTGCATCTCAAAAAGACTTTAACAATTGTTCAGTTAGGATACTTGTGAGCTTTAACTCCTGGAAACCTATCATCATTTTTATGTTTTGTTTTCCACAGCTGACAATACCCAGGGGAAATCAGTATAAGGAAAGATTCCTGCACAACAATAAAAATAGATTTTAAGTTCACTGTGTCTCTAGTGGACTTTTTTTTTTTAAACTTGAGAGCTCATAAGACATTTATGGTTCCTGTTTTCTGTGGTGTTCACCATTTTCCAATAAGAAACTTTTGCTTATCACTTTTATTTATATCCAATGGCTGGCTTTCTAGTTCTGTCTCTTTTCTCCTTTCTTGTAGAAACTTTCGCTACAATAATATTCAAGAATATTTGCTGCAATAATATTCTTATATATCTTTCCTCTTCAACAGGAACCATGCATATTTTTAAATGAAATTATTTCCTTTTTTGTCAGCTAGATTTGTCTTCTTTTAGTTTTTAAAATGTTTTTCGGTTGATGACTATGCTGCAAGATCCTAGTGCTTATCGATGAGTATTAAAATAGTTCCTGCATCGGCAGGCGGACTCTCAACCACTGCGCCACCAGGGAAACCCTAGTGCTGAGATTTTGAAGGACCATTTAGCTTTCGATGTTGAAATGAGGTGATAATTTTGATACTATTGAACACTTGTATCCTGGAATGGGATGGCGAACACAAATGTCCAAAGGTGTCAACTAGTGGTATAAATGAGAGACAGGCTAGCTGTAGTAAGATGGACAATGTGTATCTTATTCTTATCAGCAGCTGATTTGTATCCTACAGCAAAATGCAAACGTGGGAATGGAGGCTCACTGTTAACAAATCTCCTAATCTTTGGGGGAAAATGGAAATCCAAGTTTCAACAACTGTGAGGGTCTAAGACTTTATCCTACTTGCAAGTTAACAAGTTAGCCTGTTGCAGTTTCATCTATGCTGGCGGAAGACAGGAGATCCTGGGTCAAAGAAGTAGCCAGAATATCTGCATTTTCTTATGCTTGTATTGTGAGCCTCGATCCCCAGAGGGTGACAGAGGAAGGGGGCAGGTGACACCTGCACACACAGCATGTTGTGTTACTAGAGAAATTCTGAATTTAAAAAA
Organism: Neophocaena asiaeorientalis asiaeorientalis; assembly: GCF_003031525.2. NCBI lineage: Eukaryota > Metazoa > Chordata > Mammalia > Artiodactyla > Phocoenidae > Neophocaena > Neophocaena asiaeorientalis. Next base: position 2,033,627 of record NW_020174149.1, on the reverse strand, counting down.
CTCGAATCTTTTATCATAGGAAGTAAACATGCTTCTTTTGCTCTAGAGGGAGATAGCTCTATCTTCAAAGGCTTTTCACTCTGCAAACATCCTTGAAAGGACAGTCCAGAACAATTTCAGGCAGTGAGGAGTCCTAGATTATTGTTATAGAAAAGTGTTATTGAGTAACCTTTTAGAAATTATCTCTATGGGTTATATTAAAAATTACATTTTAATAAGTCATTTAAATTAAGCTTGTTTACATAAGGGTAGTTTTTAAAAAAACTTATTTTGAAACCTATAGTGCTAAGTTAGAGTCTAGGAAATACTCATTCATACTCTTGATCCTGGACTTGCATTTCATAGCCCAGTATACTAACAAAACAAATTTTAGATCAATATAGGGTTGCCAGTCTTTTTATTTTACTGTATATGGAAACAGCCCCTTCAAAATTCCTAAATTCTATTTACTATTGCTCCCAGTGCAAAAAGAATGACTGTGACAACTAATGCAATATGGTAACCTGGACTGGATCCTGGAACAGAAAGAGGAAGTTAATGGAAACACTATTGAAATCTAAATGTTCAGAGCCTAGTAATTGGTAACATTCTGATATCAGTCTTTTAGTTTTGACAAACGTACTCAGGTGATGTAAGATGTTAACAATGGGAGAAACTGAGTGATAGATATACTAGAACTCTCTGTACCATCTTTGCAACTTTTCTGTGAATCTACAATTATTTCAAAATAAAAAAGCCTATTAAAAATTAAAAATGGATAATTTTAATAAAAAGAAGGCAAGAATAAATCTCAAAACAAAGGAGAGTTATATGAAAATTAAATGCATATAGCTTTATGAAAAACTGACTGAATTGCCCTTATTTTTCTTATTTTGGCATGAACTGGTAAAGATTTTGACGTGTATAGTGTAGATCCATGGATTATCGACCATGTGATAGCTTTATTTAATTTAATTTACTGTAAAATAAGATGAGATTGCTTTTCTGTCTATTTTCCTTGGAGAGCCTGTAGAATCAGATAAGCTTACATTCTGTAACTGAACAAATGTTTAAAATATGCCCCTTTTATGAATCCCATCTGATTCTATATAATTCCAGGTTATACATTTTAATCAGGGTAGGTTGCTGGATCCTCTCCAAAACAAGATTTAGCTTTTCTAGGAATTTCCTTGATGTAGATGACCCTAGGGAGACTTGGAATATTCTTGACTTTAAAATGTCATTTCTCACTATTGGGAGGGAGAGGCACGTCATGTCAATGCCAATCAGGAGGAAATGGGGAAGAGGCTATTGTAGACAAATGCCCGGCAGAACAGATTCCAGCCATGCAGCCACAAACAGAAGTCTGGCCGGTGCACGTGCCTGGGTGCAGAAGAGTTCAGGGACAGGTTTTCAGTTCCTGCAAAGGGGAAATTGCCTAGAGCATAGCTTCTCAACCTAAGGCAGCATGTTGGAATCATCTGGGCAGTTTAAAATAATGTTCAGTTTCCATCCCTAGAGGTCCTGATATAAATGGCATGGAAAAAGCCTTGATCTTTTTTAAAAAAAACTTCCCTCGTGGCAGTAACATGACACTAATGTGCACCCAGGGTGGCGAACTTCTAGAGTGAGCAAGGGTCTCACTTATGGAAGAGGATGACTGGCATGAACCCCAATCTGCAGGGCAGAAGCCAGTCCTGGGACTGGTGCCCACAGAGGGGTAGAGAGCTATGACTCAGGGAGCAGAGCAGGAACACAAGGGTTACAGGCTGGTGTTTGGGTCTGGAAGTGTCTGCAGTAACCCTGTCCCTTTTGGGGTGACCAAACTCACGCTGATTTGCCTGTGACTTTCATGGATGGAGCACTGAATGACCTGCATCCTGGGAGACCCCTTAGTTCCAGGCTAATGGGATGTTGACTGCTCTAGTCCCTTGAGTCCTGGCAAAGCATCCTGTATGGTACCCTCTTACCAGCACCTACAAAGAATAGCTCTGCTCTTCCTGGCTCTGTACATGGTAAAATTCTCACATAATCTTTTTTTAATATTTTTATTTATTTATTTGGTTGCACCAGGTCTTAGTTGCAGCAGGTGGGCTTCTTAGATGTGGCATGCATATGAGATCTAGTTCCCTGACCAGGGATCGAACCTGGGCCCCCTGCATTGGGAGTGCAGAGTCTTATCCACTGCGCCACCAGGAAAGTCCCTCACGTATTCTTATTTCACCTTTTGCCCTCAAGTCTGTTTCTGATAAAACCAGCTGGCTTTGGGAGAAAAAGAGAAGTGGAGAAGAGCTATGGCTGTTTATATCTTTTATGCTTCAGTTAGACTTTGCTCAGGAACTGGTGTAGGATTTCAGGGCGCTCAGTAAATGAGGAGCTTTAAAACGCAGAGGCAGATGTAGCGAAAAGCAGTTGTTCTTAAATTTTGAGTGCCTGGAAGTCACTGGAGAGCTTCCAGAGCCTCTGATGGGAGTATGTCTGGGGAGAAGCTTACGAATTTACATTTCTAATAAGCTGATGCTTTGGGGCTGGACACCACTCTTTGAGAACCACCAACGTAAAGAGACTTGACTCTGCATCAGGCATACCTGGGTGTGAAGGCTCACTTTAAATCTACATTTTCTCACTTGTGAAATGGAAAAATTAATATTCACTTCATCAGTCATCATGAAATAGTACATTCATCACCAAGCAGAATGCCCAGGTTATGGCATACACTTTCATTCTCTGAAAGATCTCATTCTTTCTGGGATCCTCTACATGGGGATGGTTTGGTATTGGGTTGCATATTTTTAGGTTAATAATTACAAATATGATCATCAAAATCAGCTGGGGAACTTTCTGCAGCCCTAAAAAGCCTAGAGCCCTCTCTCCTTGGAGATTTGGATCCAGTAGGTCTGAGGGAATGCCTGGGAACCAGTGGATGATTCTGGGAGTCACGGTGATTCTGATAGTCAGTTTTGAGAACCCCTGCTGTTGAGCAATATTTCTTTAGGGCAGGGACTCTCAGACACTGTAGCTTCATTGAATCATCTGGAGCACTTAAAAAGATGCTGAGGCCTGCGTCCCGTCTCCAGAGAGTATGATTTAATTGGGTTGGAGTACAGCCTGAGCATTGGGATTTTGAAAGCTCCCCAAGGTGTTTCTGATATGCAGCCAAGGTTGAGGACCACTGCTCTAGTGTATTCTTAGAGTAAGAAAACCATGGGATATTTGTTAAAATGCAGATTCTTGGGTCTAACCTCAGAGCTGCCTAAACAGACTCTCTGGGCGAGAGACACAGTAATCTGCATTATTAATTAGCTAATGCCCTGAATTTAACAATTTGTTAGTCTTAACAAATAAAGTATGAGAATCATAGCTAGAGGGACATATAAAATCCCTCACTGAGTAAATATTGCCTGACTGCACCTAATTATATAGCAGTTTACAGTGGACTTGACTTTGTATCTCATGGATTCCACTGCATCCTTTTGTGAGGCAGTGTGGGTTGTTATTTTCCCCATTTGATTGATGAGGAAGCTGAGATTCTGGGAGGCTCTACCCCTAACAGCACACTTGGGGATGTAAATCAGGCACCTGTGCTTCCCTGAAAGGAGACCATAGTTTAGTGGGGGCATGGGACAGAAACAAGAATGCAGGTAGACGGAGATAAAATATGAAAATTCAGAGAAAGAATGGTTAGCAAGGTTAATTTTATGAGGAGGAGGGAATCTGAGAAGGCTTTTTGGAAGAGGTGGCCCTGGTCCATCTTGGAGCTGATAAAGTTGTAGTTTCCTTTGAGGGTCTGGATGGAGAGCAAATGACCATGGCCTTGCAGCTGTGCTCTAATTAGTTTCTTTTATTGGGTTTTCATAGTTTTATAACCCAGGCTGTGTAACTTCCTTTGCATTATCATCTCAGCATATTTGTAATAAATTCTGCTTTTCTTTTGAATGCTTAATAAAAATGTGGTTTGTGTTTGAAATTTTCAAATAAATGATTCTTTCAACTCCCCTAGAATTAAATTTCAGTAAGCTTTTTTTCCACAGGGAAGATAAACCAATATGACATGTGAATTATCATATAGTTCATTTTTATAGAGGTGGGTAGTTTTTTTAGCTACAACTATCTAATTAGCTAAAAATAAACATCTGTACTGTTATGACTGTGTTATTAAATCAAGGAGTATGAAGAAAGTTTTAAGGACAATTGATTTATTTCTGGAACAAGAGACAGTAAGGAATAAAGCCAAGACTGGCAGTTGGATAAAGAGCTAAACTCTGTTGGGATGTGCTGGCTTTTTTCTTTTCCTACAACATCTGTCTTAGGTTATTTTTTATAATACCTACTTCCATAAAGCATCTTGTTCCTTAAGAAAGTCATGTGAAGATATGGAGAATCTTTATTATTGATAAGATTTGAGAAAGTTGGTTTAAATGGTAGTCTTTATTAAAATATGTAATTTTTAATAAAATGCATTTTAGAGCTTCCCTGGTGGCGCAGTGGTTGAGAGTCCACCTGCTGATGCAGGGGACGCGGGTTCATGCCCTGGTCCGGGAAGATCCCACATGCCGCAGAGCAGCTGGGCCCGTGAGCCATGGCCGCTGAGCCTGCGTGTCCGGAGCCTGTGCTCTGCAACGGGAGAGGCCACAACAGTGAGAGGCCTGCGTACCGCAATAAAAATAAAATGCATTTTATTATTTTAAAATGCCATGCATCTTTTAAAACAGATATGTGTAAAGAAATACAATTATATTTGTCTTTTAAACTATCCACTAAAATTTTAAATGCACATATTCTTTGACCTACACATCTGGTAATCTATCCTACATATATACTGACAGAAGTGCACAGAAATATATGAAAGAATGTTTGTTGCAATAACCTAAATGTCCATTTGTACAGGATTGTTTAAATGAATTGTGGTTCACCCCTGTGGTAGAATATTCTGCCACAATTGAAACAATGAGGTTGATGCTAAGGTTACCTTAAGGAAAAAACTCAAGTAGCAGAACAGTATGGGTAGTGTAAACTCATTTATGCACTGAAAAGGATGTATGTATATTTATGTATATACACATTTCCTTAAATATGCATAGACAACTCCTGATGTGGTACACAAAATCTGTCAAAAATGCTTACCTTTTAGGAAGCGACTGCAGCCTGGACAATGTGTAGGAAGGGGATATTTTCACTCTTTACCATGACCTGAATTCTTAGGATTTTTGCCATAAGCATTTATTATTTTAAAAATAATGTGTGAAAATACTTATTTAAAAGCAAAAATCTATTAAATTTATTTTGTCTATTTATTTTAATAATTTAACTATAGATTTATATAAATTAAAGAAGCCCTTTAACATTAAGGCCTCTGTTCTGGACTAAGAAATATTTCCAGGCATGTCAAAGGAAAAAAAAAAAATCTACTTTAGCTCTAAGTTGAAATAATTGTTGATTTATGGCTAATAATTCCTGAAAAAAAAGTTACAACACAAAAATTATTTTCCACCATTATTTAGAAGAATTACATATAATGCCAGTTGAGACCCTCAAGATTTGAATTACAATA
>NW_020174149.1:1983196-2028052 GCF_003031525.2 Neophocaena asiaeorientalis asiaeorientalis | reverse complement strand
CTCTTGAAGTGTCATGGAAACATTTGATAATGATTCAACCATATTGAGCTCTTCACTTCATTTGCAGTGTTAGGCTTTTGTGCAGATGGATCATGATCATATACTGTTTTTGGACTGACTCCTATTTATCAGAATCAGAAATTAGTGAAAGATTGTTTTCTTTTATCTAATCATCTATTTAGCCCCTATATAATGGATTGTTTCAAAACATGAGTTCTTTGTCTTTTTTTATGATTTAACATAACATGTTTCCAAAGTTGGTTTTTTTTGTTGTTGTTTTTTTGTTGTTTTTTGCGGTACGTGGGCCTCTCACTGTTGTGGCCTCTCCCGTTGCAGAGCACAGGCTCTGGACGCACAGGCTCAGCGGCCTGGCTCACGGGCCCAGCCGCTCCGCGGCACGTGGGATCTTACCGGACCGGGTCACAAACCCGCGTCCCCTGCATCGGCAGGCGGACTCTCAACCACTGCGCCACCAGGGAAGCCCCCAAAGTTGGTATTTTAAAGAAAACTTTAGTAATTTATAAAACATGTCTTGTATGCCTTTACCTCTGATGTATTTTCCCCACATACAATGACTTGTCAGCTTCCATTGTTCCCTAACCTGATACCGTAATTCTTGTGATTATCTTCCTGGTTTCTGCTTCTCTTTGTTTCTACTATCTTTCTACCTACTCGTCACTGTGAGTTTTAGACCTCTGAGAGAGATCTGATTGGGTCTGTGTCCAATTAGTCTGTGTCCAATTTAAAGAAATGCTGCTCTGTTCTTTCCAGGTCACCCCATTGACTGCTAGCTTTTTGTTTCTGGCCCATCAAATGCTAGAGTTTTGATTGGTCCAATCAAATGTGTCCAGGAAATCAAGGTCATTTGAAACATAGTAACCTGTCCTCCACTAATCTTTTGGATAGTTCACCAGTCCAACAGCCCAACAGAGGGAATTTTAAGTCCTGTTAAATTTACCCCCCAGCTTTACTCCAAAAATTAAAAACAAACAAACAAACAAAAACAGCCTAGGGGAAGCTTGCATTGCATAACTCTCAGGTTCTAGGTCCAACTCATAAGTAATGTAGGGGGAAGGACATAGGCCTTGCATTCACACAAAGTCTGCACCCCTACTTGGCAACTTCCCAGGTGGACAGCCTTGACTCTCAGAGATTGTGACCTCCTATGTGAAATAGAGACGACAATATTTCTTTGTAGAAGCGATGTGAGGATTTAAGGAGATTGTGTGTGTAAACTGAGTAGGGCAATAAGAGACACACAGTAATCATAATGGTAGCAAACATTTACTGAGTGTGTACCAAGTGCCATGCATTATTCTAATCCCTTTATGCATGTTAGCTCTTTAATGCTCTGAACAACCCTATGAGATTATTACACAGGGAGGCTCTGTGATTTGCTTGAGATTACACGGCTAGTAAGTGAAAGAGCTAATAGCTCACACTGTTAAATCCAAACCAACGCTACCCCGGAAGTCAGGAACTGGCTTTGTTTCTCCCCTTAAGTCTATGGCCTTCTGGGTTCCATTGCCTGTCAGAATTACACGTGAAGTACCTCCCTGTTTTATCCTCCATCCGATCCAACCCCAGTCCTCAGTTGATGATTCTCAGTGACTCCCTTGGGAATTTGGAGGTGTCAGAGCGTCAGGGCTTGTGCCGCGAGCCATTTTGCCTGCTCTCTGCTCCCTCAGCAAAGCTGAGCTTCACCCTGTCCTGTGGGATTCTCTCATGAGGAGCAGCAGGCTCAGGCCAGGCTGCCTTCCTTGGAATCCCAGTGAAGAAAATGTCTTCAACCTTGTTCCATCATTACGTCTTCCTGTTCTCTCCCCTGCCCTTGTCAAGCACTGAGTATTTTAAGTGGGGTTAGTCCTTAGGCCAGACTGTGAAGTAGGTAACATTTGCCCCTTTAAACCACCCATTCCTTCAGTCCTTCCTACATTGCTCTTTCACATACCAGTGAGTCAGTTGAATTAAAAGCTTTCAGCTTCTGAGGAATTGGGAGATTAGTGGGGGAATGGGAAAGGTCATTTAGACTAGTGCTTTTTAAACTTAAATGTGCGCTATGAATCACCTAGGTACCTTGTGAAAATGCTGATTCTGATCCAGTAGGTCGGGGGTGGGCCCTGGGATTCTGCATTTCTGACGTGCTTCTGGTGATGCCAGCGCTGCTGTTTTCTAGACCACAGTCTGAGTAGCAAGCATCTAAAGACTGGGGTACCACCTTGAGATGCCAGAGGCTCTACCCTGTTACCTTTTCCAGGAACAGTTAATCCAAACAAATGAGTCTCTTAGTGGAATTTCATTAATGTGGCTCACTTCTAGAAGAAACTTCTCAATTTCAAACCCTACCCTAGACTGCTTACCAGTAAAGCCATTCCTGGTTGGAGAAAAGACTAGTGTAAATTTGTCAAGTTTTGATAACTGTGAAAATAGGCATTTTTTCCATCAACTTAATTTAGTGACTCTCAGATGATTTATATTCATCTTACTTCACTTTATGGGAAAGCACACCATTTTGCTGCTACTCAAGTTTGAGTTTCTCAGGACTGGGGAAATCGCCGATTGAACTTTTCCTGGTGCTGGGGGCCACATATGTATTTCAGAGTCTGTTTCTTTGTTCCGTCTATCATCACCTACATAAAAGGAAAGCTAAGTCAACTTTTATTTCCCTGTCTTTTGATTTGCAGTCAGCTCGCTGGGAGTGTTTATGAATAATTCTGTTACAAATGGCTTGATAATACTAGCCTGGATAGTGAAACATTGTACAGAGCTTTGCACATGGAGGTGCAGTGTGGGCAGAAACCTGTGAAACGCTGTGGCAGATTCTCTTTGTGATGGCAAAGGCTTATGTTCTCTATTTCTGCTTTCAGGGAGGAGAACACTGTTACTACCAGGGCCACATCCGAGGAAACCCTGCCTCATTTGTGGCATTGTCAACATGCCATGGACTTCAGTAAGTGTCCCCAAATTTTTTGTATCATCCATTTTTTTCCCAATCACTTATTTTCTTTATTTTTAATGCACCGTGGTCAAAATCTCTATTTTATATCAAGAACTAATTTTAAATCGGTGGTGGATCAAATCTTTTTCTCCTTTGTGGTTTATAAACCAAGCAGATTGTTAAATTAGAGATGCAGATACCAGGGGCTCTATGATTGTAATATGCATCCTTAGTGATATTTGAAACATTTTTCTAGTTTCATCCAGATGGAGACAGGAGTGGTTTGGGTAACTTTGTTCTCTGTTTCCGTGGGTGTTTAGCCCCTTGGTACCCGTTCTACCCCTCATACTCCTTGATGTTCATTTTTACATTTGTATGGAATAATAGAGATTTCAGGAGGTAGAAACTCCTGACTCCTTGCACAAAGACAAGGGCTGCAGGTGACCTCAAGAGCTCATGTGTTTTAGCCCTTTATTCAGCCAGAATCCCATCTAACTCACAGCAAACTCGTGGGAGGGTTCATTTGTTCTCAGAAATCTCTATGGAAGGAAGTTCATCCTTCCTCAGGGCCTTGCTTCCTTTTATGTAACCTTCACTATCAAAGTAGGTTTGCTGATGTTTACTGTGGAAATAGATCAGCTTCCTCCATCCTGTCTATGATGGTGATACCCAGGTGGCTGTCTGTCTCTTACTTGTCTTGTGACCCCTTATAAAGATACTGTGTCAGCCCTCAGCATTCTACTTAGACTAAATCATCCAACCTCCTTGTTACTTTTTGGGGCCCAGAACCAGCTAGCACTTTAGTTTTGTGAAAGTTTTGTTTGGAAGCTTTAAAATACTTCCTGTCCGTTACCAAGTTAGAGACGTGGATTTTCCATCTAACAAACAGTTATTGAGCGTCTGGTGTGTGCCAGCCACTTGGAATATTAAGGGGATTAGAACGTGAGCCCTGCCCGCAAGAGCTCCCAGTCTAGTGGGGAAGCTAAATCTAGCCCAGCTTCGTGCTATGGAATGTGGTAGGTATATTTGTTTTCTTTGAGAGAGAAAAAACCTGAGAAAAACGCAAGCTGAGAGTGGGCACTGAATGAGGTCATCCCTGAGGGCTCCAGAGAGATGTCACCTGAAGAAGGTGGAGTGGGCCCTGGAACAGGCTTTGATAGAATCTTCCAGGAGGAGGGGTTCGACTGACAGGTCCAAAGAAAGTGAGGAAAGAGACCTAATGAGAAAGGCTGGGAAATCTAGCCAGTCTGCCTAAGTGGTGCCTCTGGTCATGTTCTGGCAGTAGGTACGTGAGAGGCAGGAAGGAGAGAGCACAGGGATCAGATAAATGGCCAGAGAAAGGAGGTCACATGCCTGAGAGCAGGATAGACCTCCATTTGCTTATTGGTTTTTTCTAAAGGACCATTTTACTAATTTTAAATAAATTCTTTGAATAAGGAGACATTTTTACAAACATGGAATCCGTTCCTAATATCTGAGAGCCTCAGCATTCTTAATCTGGAAAAAGAAACATCGATATCCCCTTCAGCAGTAAAATTGTCATCTCTGATCTCAAGATGAGCACAGCTGTCAGCCAGGAATAGTACACTGGGCTTGCCGACTTTTGTGACAACAAATGTCTGTTCTAGGCTTTTTCCTTCCTCTCTCTTCCTCTTAAAATCTCAGTCCAAAGTCACAGTGTAAGTGTCTTGCCCAGTACATGTTCCAATTCCTCCCTGCCCCTCCCCTCCCCCACCCCCCAGTTTTCCAAATGGACACAATATTGTGAAAATAAGAGAGAAGGTATTACTGCCTTCTAAGGACCCTAACAGGCCTGAGACCCTCAGACCAACAGCTACTAATCCTACACAGTTCTAAGGATGGAAAGGGAACTTTAAGGATGTTTTAGTGACTAGTTGAGGAGTTGAACTCAGAGCCTGCTTCTGTTGTTTTAACTAAGTAAAATTTATTTCTCCCTTTAGAAACTTTTTCATTTAAGACTAAACAAGAAGAAACAAACAGAAAACCCACCATGTGTAGGGACACTGTCAGGACTGTGTACAAGTGTATTTTGGTGTTCTTAGACTTTTATGAGCATGTTGAATAAGTTCACTCTTGTTCCTTTTTGTTATTTATTAATTATTACTTTTCATCTTGATTTTACCTTCTGAACAAACATTGCTGACAGAAATATTTGGGGGAGCTATTTCTAAATATTAAATAATTTATGTTGTCTCAATTGCAGTGATTTAGATATGAGATATATTATTTCATCCATGACTCATCTTCTATAAATGACCAAGTACATGTTGAGATTTTCCATTTTTCTTGATTTACTGAATTCCATTAAAGAACATAAAGGGTAAAATAATCAAACTCACATCTTTTCCATAAAGAACCTGCAGGAGCACATTTTTTTTTCAAATTCGAAGGACTGATGGGCAATATTTTGGTCCTGGTATGTCTGATGTTTTGACAAAATCCTGTAACTATGGGAACATTAAAGAATGGAATCAAATGTAAGTTTATTGCCCTCTTGTGGCAATTTGTATGAATATTTCCTTTCAAAATCTTGCTTTGATGCAGCCTTTTAAAATTTTAGCTCAATCAATTGGCCGGTAATGACTTGGTCCTAGCTATAGGATTTTATCAATTATAAACTCTGTGATGGACTCAGTATACTATTTGGAATTTATATAAATGTAACAGAAAGCTTTCAGTCCTCAAACAAAGTAAATGAAACACACATGCTTTTTAATTGTTAAAGAATCAAAAATGGCATATTTTCGTTTAGGGAACCAGGACTTCCCTGGTGGTCCAGTGGTTAAGACTCCACACTTCCAGTGCAGGGGGCATGGGTTCGATCCCTAGTCCAGGAAGTTCCACATGCCCTGGGGCCAAAATAATAATAATAATTCATTTAGGGAACCAGAATCTTCATGGATGGTGTCAGAATCTGCTTTGTTTATACCATGTATCATGATGTTTAAATCCAATAAAAAATAACTGATTTTTGCATTGGATACTAACCTAATTCAAGAGGAAATAGTACCCAATGCTATTTAAACAAAACAATCTGCTTGCTACTTAATCAGTGTATCCATGTGAACTTTGGCAAAGGGTGATGGTTTCATACAGCTTTCTGGTTGGGTCTGGCCTGTTATCAGCAGAATGTTCACTGCCATATTTGGTGTCTACTGTTCTGAAAATGCTCCCCTCACTGATTCCTCAGGCATATATTGTCAGTAATATCTTACAAACTGCATCTGTTTATCTTTAAATTCCAAATGCAGTGTCATCCAAATTCAGAAAGTGCACTTTGGGTTGAAAACATTACAGATGTGAAAAGGGCATTTCTAATGGTATATGAAAGTAGAGGACATGTCGAAGATGTTACTGCAGGAGTGAATGAATTTGGATAGACACGGAGCTGGAGGCCATTATAATTATAGCTCAGGAAACCAGCCGATTTTGCAAAGCGATCAATGAAAGACACATACTATTCTATGGTTAGCAGCTTGGGTATAATGCAGTCATTTCCACCTAACGCTGAAACGTGACTGCAGAAGATCACAGCTTCACCCCCCTCAGACACCTGAGTGGTAACACAAGTTCCTTCAGTATCCGAAGGGACCTGATCTTAGTAGAAGAACCACATTACTCTAAAAGGGACGGCTATCGGATCTCTCTGAGTGGGAGCTGAGGCCATATGTAGCTTAAGATGCCCTCCAGAGGATTTCCCAATTGGCTGACAATCATCTCTAGCCAGTGAGGTCCAGAATTGAACTTCAGATTTGCGCCCTGTTCCCTGCATCCTGCTGCCTTGTGCCCGCCCTATTCTGCTCTTCCTGCAGCTTTTGTCATCTTATTAAATGTATATGATGTGTGTGTATGTATGTGTGTGTGTGAGATATGTGGAGTGAGATGTGTGTCTTGCGTGGTGTGTGTGTGAGTGTCTGTGGTATGTGGTGTGTATATGTGTGGGGCTGTGGGGTGTAATGTACGGTATAATGGTGTGTGTGTGTGGTATGGTATGTGGGTGGTGTGTGTGTGTGTATGATGTGTGGTGTGTGTGTGTGTGTGTGGTATGTGTGGTGTGTGTGAGTGTGTATGATGTGTGCTGTGGGTGGTATGTGTGTGCTATGTGGTGTGCACCCTGTGTGATGGGTGGGACTGGGAAGTGGGCATTGAGAAGTAGACTGGTCCTCCGGCTGCTGCTGACTTTAAAATGATCTTGTTTTGAGGCAAGAGTCAATTGCCAGGCCTAAGTATTTTCTTGTCCTTGGCAGTGGGATGTTCTATGATGGGAACCACACCTATCTCATCGAGCCGGAAGGAAATGATACCTCCCAAGTAAGTGCTCCTTCTGTTTGCTGTGGCAAATGTAAATGTTGATGCTGGGAGCTTTTTTCCCCCTCTTTTTTCTCTCTATTTTGCTTTATTTTCATATTTTAGGGTCAGGAATATATGTATACATATATACGTGTAATATGTACACATATACATTTAAATTAAATAGTGAATAAGGCAAAATCACAGTGATTTTTTAAAAAAAAATCTGCCTGTTACTCTTCCATTCAGTCGGAAATACTTTCCTTCTGAGGTGTTCTGAAGCCTTCATTTCTATCTCCACCATAATGTGCTGTGGTCTGTCTTAGTCTGCTCAGGCTATCATTATAAAATACTGGGTGGCTTAAACAAGAGAAATTTATTTTCGCACAGTTCTGGGGACTGGAAGTCCAAGATCAAGGTGCCAGCAGGGTCAGTGTTCATTGAGGGCTCTCCCTGGGGTGCAGACAGCCACCTTCTGACTGTGTCCTCACATGACAGAGAGAGAGTGTGAGGTCTGGTGTCTTTTCCTCTTCTCATAAGGGCACAAACCTTGTCAGATTAGGACCTCACTCTTGTGACCTCTGTTAACCTTTGTCGCATCCTCAACAGGCCCTGTCTCCCAATATAATCACATTAGGAGTTTAGGGCTTAAACATGAATTTTGGGAGACACATAGTCAGTTCATAACAGATCGAATCCATAGATAATGTGATTTTCCAACCTTTCTCTTTTCTAGATTCCAGATTTTTCTCTATTGCCCATTTTCTTTAAGGCCCCGTGGTGATGAAGTTTAGAGAAATCTGGGTTTTCTCAATTCTCTCTCTCACTTTAGTTGAAACATTCTTTTTCACAAATTAGAAAAGGGTTACTATTATTGACTATAGAGAAACATAATGCACTTCCATCCTAGCTCTGTACACACAGATATTCTTCCATGTATCATGGAACACTGATCAAACACTTAGAGAGGCAAATAATTTCAAGAAACACACATTGTTTTGCCACTCATAAACAGTCTTGTGTGGGAAACTATCTGTTTTGTATGTTATTTTCTGGATACCCACTGAGAGTTGTCCTGTCACTTTGCTTGACAGTGTGATTTTTTTTTTAAATACATTTAGTTATTTATTTTTGGCTGTGTTGGGTCTTCGTTGCTGTGTGGGGGCTTTCTCTAGTTGCAGTGAGCAGGGGCTACTCTTCATTGTGGTGCGCGGGTTTCTCATTGTGGTGGCTTCTCTTGTTGCAGAGCATGGGCTCTAGGCACACGGGCTCAGTAGTTGTGGCTTGCGGGCTCTAGAGTGCAGGCTCAAGAGTTGTGGCGCACGGGCTTAGTTGCTCCGCGGCATGTGGGATCTTCCCGGACCAGGGCTCGAACCCGCGTCCCCTGCATTGGCAGGCGAATTCCTAACCACTGCGCCACGAGGGAAGCCCAACAGCGTGACTTTTTAAAAAAGTAATATCATGAAACTTGACTCTTTATGACATTCTTTTTTTGGTAATTGAAGGAAGCCAGATGAAGTTATTTGAATGTTCATTAAATTTTCTTAGATGAAACATGGCTTTTTATCTGTTGGTTTTTCACAGAAGTTTATGTGACACTTGAATGTTGAGGCAGGGTCTGCTTTGGGCGTTCTGCTTGTTCCAGTCATCCGGCTCCCCAGTACAGGGAGACTGTGAGCTCTGCAGTGTGCCTAGCAAAGCTATCAGGCTCTAAAAGGGGGCAGGGCTCCGTGGAAAGGAACCAGTTGCAAAAAACATTAACCCATTTCCCCAGGCGTCTTGCTTCTCCTTGGGGGAATAGGTCCATTCATTTCTTTTTGATTACTGCAGGCTTTGGCTTCTCTGTCTGTGAAGGTGTTTTGCTTTTAATGGGCTGTCACTCTGATGCTGGGAGAATACAGGAGTGAGCTGGAGGGGTTGTGCAATGGCTCTTCGCCTTTCCAAACCCAAGAGAATGCGTAGTCAAGCGACGGTTCTTTTAAGGTCTAAGCTCCTCCAGCTATGATTGCCTGAGCCTGGAGATATCTGGTTGTCCCTGCCTCATCTCTCTTGTTTGTGTTGTTTCAGGAGGATTTCCGTTTTCATTCGGTTTACAAATCCAGACTGTTTGAATTTCCCTTGGATGATCTTCCATCTGGTATGATCTTCTTATAGTGATTTAAAAAAAAAAAAGACTTTAGTAATTCATTTTAATGTTTTAGAGCTAATTATATGTGGAATATCATCAGCCTGTGACTGCTCATAACAGTTTTAGAAAGTCAAGTAACATCAAGAGAGAGAATAAAATGCAAACCTACCTCATGTTTATAGTGGATGAGTTTGGAAAGATATAGCTTGAACATGATGAAGGAAAACTTTTTAAAATTATAAGACTCAAAGTAAGGTATTCCAGGAGAAATAATGTTAAAGCAAAAATCGGTCTGCATACATAGAATATATAAAATTCATTCTTGGTGACATACTGAGTTTGTAAACATAGAGATGAACCCTTAATTATTTTCCCGTTTGTTGTTTCCTCATCTCGTTTTGCCCCAGCATTTTAAGAAAGAATATTGTAGATTAACATTTATTATGATGATGTGCTATTTGTGAAATTGGTCTTCCTTCCCATGTGTGTTTATGGGTCCATCTATTTATAGATTTGATTCGAGAGTTGCATCCATGTCTTGTCTTGGCAAGAAAGGCAGAGTACTCAGGCTTTGGCCTCATTAGTGGAGCAATGATTATGCAGAGTGCATTTATCTTTGGCTATGCTAGACTCATTCATGTTCTCCTTCTAAAGATAGGGCACACTTTGAATATCTGACGTGGAGATGCTTCCTCCCCTATTTAGTGAGCCCTGACTATGGCCATAGTACATTCTAATTTTTAAACTCTTTTTAATCTTTGCAACAGCTCTGTGAGGTCAATATTATCATTCCCATTTTATAGATGAAGAAACAGAAGCTCAGCTAGTTTGTTTTTTCTAAGGTCCCACAGCTAGTAAGGGGCTGAGTGGGGGTTTGGATTATGGCACTACGAGAATGTACCCTGGGAGAGAGGCACAAGGGCAAATGGAAAAATTACTAGACTAAAGCAAACCCTAAACTACTACTTAGGAAAATGACTTAAAGGCTGCATTGTCTTCTCATTGGAAAATGAAGTAAGTGTTTTCTAATGTTCCTTCCTCTCTGAAACAAACTTGTAACTCCTTGACCTTCTGCGGTTATCCCGAAGAGAAACAGAACTCACCCCTTTTCTCCTGCTGCCAAAGAAATAGAAGATCCTATTTTATAGAATTCACTATTTGGAAAAATCTGCAAATGAGCATATAGCTAGCTGATTTTACTTTACATGGACACTTTAGACTATTCCTTCGTTATCTTACGAAACTTTTTATAATCCCTATTATGGGAAGAAAATATATCATGGTTAGCTGCCTGAGAACAAAGTTACAATGTTATAGACATTACTGGAAACAATAATTAATATTTAAAGTAATAAATAAAGAGTCCCCCCTAAGGACTTTATTGTAGGCTTGCTTTGATACAATCTTATAATTTTTTAAAAACTTTGTTCAGGGTTTCTTTACAATAGAAACTTTGGAAGTGACTCAGCAGTTTTGCTGTTATTAAAAATGAGTTTTGAACATATTCTTTGAAAACTCAAGTCTGTCTCAGTTTGTTATGGTTTTCTTTTCTTATCAGAAGTTTACAGTGTTGATTTTGAGTGTCATTTGTCTCTCAACATATTTAGATTTACTATGACAAATTAGAAGGAAACAAAAAGCAGACAAATGTTAAAACTGCAATTTTTGTGATATAAGCTCAAAAGGAAGCTTTTTTATTTTAGATTTAATAGTGTCACTGAGTTATGGATTATATTATGTCTTTTTTTTTTTTTTTGCTATGCATTATGTATTTGCCAGAGATAGAAATATGATCAGGTGCTCCTCAAACGTGTTTGACTGTGGAACGTTTTCTTTCATTTGACACATCTCTCAGGACTAGTATTCCTAAGAACACATTTTGAGAAAAGCTTATTTATTTAAACACTGACCACTTAGCCCTCAGTGTTTTAAAAATTACTACAATAAAAAACAAAACAAGCAAACGGAACAGAAATAGACTCATAGATACAGAGAACAGTTGGGTGATTGCCAGAGCAGATGGGAATGGGGGCCAGGTGAAATAGGTGAAGAAGGTGATGAGGTACAAACTTCCAGTTATAAACTAAATACGTCATGGGGATGTAATGTAAAGTATAGGGAATGTAGTCAATAATATTGTAATAACTTTGTATGGAGACAGATGGTAACTAGACTTACCTAACCATTTCAAACTATATACATTCAATAAATATCAAATCACTGTGATGTACACCTGAAATTAATATGATATTGTATGTCAATTGTACTGCAGTAGAAAATTACTATGATGAAATACACAAAACTAGTGTACTGTTTGCTGAGTTTTGACACCCATATTCTCCCCTGGTGAGATATAGAGCATTTCTATTACGCCAGTAACTTCCTTTGTGTCTGTTCCCTGTCAGTGCCACCACTTCTGCAGTTCCTTTTCTGACTTTTTCACCATAGATTAGTTTCTCCTGTTGTAGCTCTTCATACAAATGGAATTATGCATCATGTTCAGTTTCTTTTGCTTAACACATGCCTGAGATCTATGTTTTTGAGGGTAGCAATTGTTCTTTCTTTTATATTATTGAGTATGTTCTTATTGTATGAATATACCACAATTTTTTATCTCTTCCGTCGATGGACATTTGGATTGTTTCCAGTTTTGGGCTATTATGACTATAACAGCTATGAAAATTCTGGTCAAAAATCTTTTTTGTGGACACACGTTTACATTTCTCTATCAAATACCTGGGAGTGAAATCACTGGGTCATAAGGTAGGTATATGTTTAACTGTATAACATTGTTCTGAAACTTCAGCATGCATCAGAATCACCTGGAGGGCTTGGTAAACACAGGTTGCTGGCCTCGTCTTTAGGTTTTTTGTTTTCTTTTTTTTCAGCTGCTTTATTATGGTATAATTGACATACAAAAAGCTTTATATGTTTACTGTATACAACTTGATGAGTTTGGAGATAAATATACACCCGTGAAATCATCATCACAATCTCTGCCATAAACATATCCATCCATTCCAAAAGTTTCCTCCAGCCCTCTTTATTTATGATGATGATAAAAACACTTAACATAAAATCTAATACAATACAGTATCCTTAACTATATGCACTAAGCTGTACAGTAGATCTCTAGGACTTACTCATCTTGTATAACTGAAACTTTGTGCACTTTGACTAATAACTCCTTATATCCCCCTCCCCGCAGCCCCTGGCAACTACCATTCTAATCTCTGTTTCTCTGAGTTTGACTATTTTAGATCCCTCATATAAGTGGTATCATATAGTATTTGTCCTTCTGTGTCTAGCTTATTTCACTTAACAGAATGTCCTCTAGGTTCATCTGTGTTGTCGCAAATGGCAGGATTTCCTTTTTTAAGGCTGAATAATATTCCGTTGTATGTATATATCTTATTTTCTTTATCCACTCATCCACTGATGGACATTTAGGTTGCTTCTGTATCTTGACTGTTGTTAATAATGCTGCAGTGAACATGGGAGTACAGATATTTCTTTGAGATCCTGATTTAAATTCCTTTGGCTATATACCCAGAAGTGGGATTGCTGGATCATATGGTATTTCTCTTTTAAATTCTTTCATGAACCTTCATAATGTTTTCCATAGTGGCTGCACTAGCTTCTACAGCTTTTGGTTAAGTATACCTTGGGTGGGTTATGAGAAATTGCATTTCCAAGTTCCCAGGTAATGCTGATGCCACCAGTCCAAGGATCACAATTTAAGAACTACTGTTGGAAGAGAAATTGCAGAACCTTTTCCCAAAGTGGTTATACCATTTTATACTCTCATCAGCATTATATGAGAGTTCTAACTGCTCCACATCTTCACCAGCATTTGGTGTGTCATTCTTTAGTGAAGGTCAGTGGTGGAAGTGAAGGTCGAGTGGCTATTCAGACAATTCCCCATAAAAATGTGATGGTATTTGTAGGAGAATTTTGAGAAAAATTTTGAGGTAAATTAGAACAGGAATAATGTTTGAGATTTTTTTTGAATTGTATTCCTTCGTGGTATGTTTATTTAGTATTAATATGAATGCAGTTACTTAGATCAATGTTTTGTATTTTCCTTAAGCACAATATTATATATTATAAAATTCATAATTAGTTATAATTCTGTAATTTATAAATTATAATTATAATACTCATTGATGATTAAAGTACAGTTATATAATTTATACTAAGAAGGGCTAGTAAAACTTTGATTACCCTTCGTGAAAAAAACCTGGCAAATGCACTAAGTTAAATTTAATTTATTTTTATTTCCTTTTAGAATTCCAACAAGTAAACATCACTCCACCAAAATTTATTTTGAAGCCAAGACCAAAACGGAGTAAACGACAGGTATGTATTCACAGGTATATGTCATGATGTTTTA
This sequence comes from Neophocaena asiaeorientalis asiaeorientalis, assembly GCF_003031525.2. Taxonomy (NCBI): domain Eukaryota; kingdom Metazoa; phylum Chordata; class Mammalia; order Artiodactyla; family Phocoenidae; genus Neophocaena; species Neophocaena asiaeorientalis. Next base: position 2,014,282 of record NW_020174149.1, on the reverse strand, counting down.
AAAACATTTGGCAACTGCCAATCAATTTAATCTACATGAAGTCTGTGAGGGATAAGAATTAGTTCAGGCATTTGCTATAGTGTGGTAAACAAGAAGGGTTGACACATTCGTAGGAGCAGTGGAGTTGGGGCCATATTATTTCATAGACTCAAAAGCACTCATAGTGGTGATAATATAGTCATTCATCATACAGACGGATTATGAGGCCCCTGCTGTGGCATCTCAGGTTCTTTCTACCATAGGCCTCTTTCCTTGCCTGGGTGTACACCACAACATGGAGTCTACTTGGGTGGTACACGTCCTTGTATTTATCCCCTTAAAGATACCCCCTTAAGAGTGACTCCATCAGGTTTTGAAGCCACAAAATGGTATTTTCACACTTGAGCTATCAACACTTTGTGGAGTCTAGGATATAAAACCCGAATGTCTGCTTTAGGAATGTTCAAAGGGTATTGAACTTAATAATAACAACAGTTCATACAGTGCTTTTAACCACATGAAGTAGGTGCTATTATTTCCCTTTCACAGCAAAAAAAATGATGTCTCTGAAATGTGCAAATGACTTGCCCAGAATCGTAGAGCTGGTAAATAGTTTAGACAAAATAAGAACTCTGGTCATCAGAATTAAGATATTATGACAGTTGTGGTGGTGGTTGGTATGAATGTGTGTGTATGGCATAAAAATAGGATGAGAGAAATAGATCTCTAATAAGATAAAGCCGTTGAAGGAATGAAGTATCTTCTTTTTAATATGTGTTTAGTAAGTATGAAATAAAATGTGTTTACATACAGATTTCTAATATGAATGATAATTCCTAAATGTTATTGAGTACTCACCATGTACAATTGTATTAACATGCTTAATCCTCATAACAATCTTTTGAAGAGGGAATTATTATTAATATTATCACTAATTTACTGATAAAGACATTGAAGCATAAGAGGCTTAAGAAGCTTGCCCAGGGCTACATTGGATTACCCAGTGGTGGAGCTGGGATTCTGACCTAGAAGTCTGGTCTCAGAGCAGTGCTTATAACCACGTATGCATTACATACTGCCTCTCAGAAGCTGTTGTGTCCTGTGAATTACTACTATGAGCTCTATATGTTTTGTGAATATACACATATACTGAAGCCCCGTTAAATAGATAAAAGTAATTGCCGTCAGGATTTAATTTGAATCAGTATTTACTTTCATGACTTAAGAACCAAGAGAATGGGATAATTTTCTTTTGACATGATCCTTGAAGTTCTTCATAAACATCTGCAACATCCAGTCATTTGCTAAGCAGACAGACCCTTGATTTCTCTTTATGAGAAAGCTGTGGACCCTGGAGGCGAGGTGTTATAAAACCGTGTGGCCAATATGGCAACTCTCTGACACTAAGAAAATACTGGGACTTGTTATAAGTCTACTTGTTAGAAAGGCTCAGGTCTCTACCACAATTAACAAAGCAAATACTATCATCCTAACAACATCCTTTTTTTTTTTCTAGAAATGTTTTATTGTTTATACATTTGTGAATTTGATTTCTAATAATTGATATAAATTTTATTTTAGTATTACATCTGTAAAAAATCCATTAAGAAAACTCGTCAGTGGATGCAGTTTATGTTATTTTTTGGTTTCCAAAACCAGAATTATAGTCTATTATTTCCTATTAACTCGATGTTTTAAGGGATTTTGAAAAGTAAAGTTTTTTAGAATTTGGGAATGCATTAGCAATGAAACAAAATCCATGTGGCAGAAATATTTTAGTTTAAATGCAATACTCAAACATTCATGTATTTTTTTAGGTTTGATTGTATACCCTTATGACAAAAAGGGCCCTCGGGCAAGTGAACAAAAAGGTTTATTGAAAAACTAAATGTGTGTCAAAGTATGGCACAAAGGAAAAAGTTAATTTTGCAGATCTTGTTAAAGATTGTGCTATAGACTAATTTCAGAGAACCAAAGGATGTGGCTGCCTTCGTGACTCTTGACAGTACCATTCATTGGTCATGATTTTGAAGGTGGAGAAAATTTGTGGTTGAACAGACAGATACAGCTGCACTGGGTAACCAAAGATTGCCTGAGAGCTCTCCAAACTATCCTAACAGAGCTCCTGTATATCACTTGGGGCATCCTCTGAACCCTATCAGCAGAAGGGGCATGTCTCAGAGCCTGATTTGGAGATTATATAGTAAAAGTGTCAATCATTCCACTCCCTATGTAGAACTCTCAGAGATTCTCAGAAGCTTAAACCATGTGTTATAATCTCCAAGATATACTGTTAAATGAAAATAGACTGATGCAAAAGAGAAGGAGATAAATGGAAGTACAAAATAAAATATATCTCATATTTGATTTTATATGCATAAATATTTCTGGAAGAAACCAGTAACTGTGCTGTGCCCATTGTGGGGGAAGGAGTAACAATTGGTAGATGGGGGACAGAGGTGAGAGGAGAACTTCATCCTATACCTTTTCATAATTCTTTAATTTTTGAACCATGCAAATTTATTACTCACTCAAAAACTAAGTAAATTGATGAAAATGAAAAAAATACTAAATAAATAAAAGGGGAAATTTTGTTTTGTTTATTTCTCCCATATTTAAAATTTTTTAATTAAAAAAATTGTTTCAGCTTATTGAAGTATAATTGACAAATGTAAGATATTTAAAGTATACAGTAGGATGATTTGATATACATTATATTTGTGAAAGGATTCCCCTCATGGATTTAATTAACATATCCATCTTTTTTTTTTTTTTTTTTTTTTTTTTTTGGTGAGAGCATTGAAATTCTACTCTATTAGCAAATTTCAATTATACAATATAGTGTTATCAATGTAAGTGTCCATCAGTGGATGAATGGACAAAGAAAAGAACTATATATACACACACACACACACACACACTCACACACACACACACACACACAATGGAATGTTACTCAGCCTTAATAAAGAAGGAAACACTGTCATTTGCGACAACATGGATGAACCTGGAGGGCATTATGCTAAGTGAAATAAGCCAAACAGAGAAAGACAAATATGGCATCGTATCACCTACATGTGGAATCTAAAAAAAAAAAAACCTCATAGAGACAGAGTGAAAAAGCGGTTGCCAGGGGCTAGGTAGTGGGGGAAACTAGGTAGGGAGAGGTTGGTAAAAGAGTACAAACTTTCAGCTAAAAGAGGGATAATATCTGAGAATCTAATATGTAACATAAGTTTCCCATAGCCAAGATCGGAGGCTTATTTACGAGCTATTTCCTTTATCATATTGCAGCTTCGTCGATATCCTCGTAACATAGAGGAGGAAACCAAATACATTGAACTGATGATTGTGAATGATCATCTCATGGTAGGATTTGCTGAATCTTGTGTTGTTTGAACTTGTCTGTGCCTAGGGTAAAACTAGTGGGTGCAGGAATATGTTTAGAAGAAAGAAGTCCGTAAAGTTGTAAGTTGGAGAAGGTATATGTATAAAGAAACATGTCTGTTACCCAGCAACAACCTGTAAGTAGGAAACACTCTTAGGTAAAGCAATTAACAGTATTTTGTGAGGTTCCAAAAATATTTCTGTGACTCATAATGTTAACTCTTTGGATTCACTTAGTTAATGTAGGGGCTAATATCTTCTCTTACAAAAATCGCAAGGTTAAAAAAAAAAAGGGAAACTTCCGTTTTATATTGAAAAAGTGAAGCAGCAATAATGTGATTCTTTAGTTTGCAATGTACAGCTTTATCCTAATAAATGGAAAGCAATTTTTCTGTTTCTGTCTTGCTATGTAGTAAACCATTTGGAAAGGCTTATAAACTTATTTACAAAACAGAAACAGACTCACAGACTTAGAGAATGAACTTATGGTTACCAGGGGAAAAGGGTGGAGGGGAGGGATAGATGGGGAGTTTGGGATTGACATGTACACACTACTATATTTCAAATAGATAACCAACAAGTATCTACTGTATAGCACAGAGAACTCTGCTCAATATTCTGTAATAACCAAAATGGGAAAAGAATTTAAAAAAGAGTAGATACACGTATAGTATAACTGAATCACTTTACTGTACACCCAAAACTAACACAACATTGTTAATCAATATATGCTGTAATATAGAATAACACTTAGAAAAAAATACCTTATATAGCCAAGCAGTGAAGATTTTTAGGCTAAAAACCTAGCCAAACTTCCTTTTTTGTTGAGTCAGGTTTTTTTTAATACTCAATTCATGGGCATGTTGTATATTCAGTTCATGAGCATGTTGTATACTCAATTCATGGGCAGAATTTTAAACTAAAAATATTCAGTGATGCACGTTGCTGAATTTTACTTAATTTCAGGTACACATACATTTTAATTTACTTTGAATTATTTATTTGGGGGAAAATGTGTCATTTATTTAAATATGATTAAACTAATAACATTGATTATTAATTAATAATGATAATTATTATTGAGTGCTTCTTCCTTGTACAGGGTAGGACTAAGTTCTATCTTCCTACCGATGTGATTTCGTGAATGTTACTTTTTCCTGAGATTTTTACAGAATAAAAATAAGTTGCAAGAACACATATTTTAGACATTTTAGGATATCATAAATTCAGATGTCTGTAAGCATCTGTAGCACATAATTCGAATAAAGTGAGCCAGGTATAAAACAATAGGGAGGGGTGAGGCCTGTGGCAAAAGAGTAGTCACATGGTCTGCCCAACGGGAGAGTCTGCTTCTCAGTCCTTGCCAGTTATTACCATGTGGGGAATACTAATTTTGAGTGAAGCCAGAAATCATGATATTTCCTGATTTTTAAAACAGCACTGAGGCCAAACCAAAGATATATGTCATTCACATCAAGCCTATAAGCCACCTCCTCGTGACCATTAGGGCTTTCTTCTCTTTACTGAGTAAGTCTTGTGGAACTTTTTATACTTTCAGCATTATTCATTCAGTTTTTCTGGCTTTCACCCTACCTTTATTTGTATGTCTTACAATTTATCAACAACTTTCATATGTTTTATCATTTTGAATTAACAATCTTGTGATAAAAAATAAACTTTTGAAATGGATGGAATGGATGTTTTCTACTTTACCTCAAAGTGAGGTAAGGCCTCAAACTTTTAGGAGGCCTCAAACTTCTAGGAGCGTTGCCCCAGGCTATGCAGCATCTAAAGAACTAGGTGTCAACTTGCAGTTTTTACAGAAAGCTTTAGAGGCCTTTCAATTACACCGTATTTCCTCTACTGAGATGAGTATTTGCTGATGATCTTGAAGCCCTTCACTTGTTTTCTTTTGCTTTCAGTTTAAAAAACATCGGCTTTCAGTGGTACTTACCAATACCTATGCGAAATCTGTGGTGAACCTGGCGGATTTAGTAAGTATGAACCCGATTCAGTATTGCCACAGAGGAAGTTTATCTCCTGATTGCTAATAAATCGGATAATGTTCTTATACTTTCACTGCCCTAAATTGCACTTTAGCCAAGGTGTCCTGTTAAGTCCCTGGTAACTTTGCCATGAACTTTATTGACTTTGATCTCTGGCTGGGAAAATGATAAAAAGAAGTGGTCAGAGTTACAGCTTTATGCCTGAAGTTTTTTATGCCTGTATTTTTTTTTTTTTTTTTTTTTTTGCGGTACGCGGGCCTCTCACTGTTGTGGCCTCTCCCGTTGCGGAGCACAGACTCCGGACGCGCAGGCTCAGCGGCCATGGCTCACGGGCCCAGCCGCTCCGCGGCATGTGGGATCTTCCCAGACCGGGGCACGAACCCGCGTCCCCTGCATCGGCAGGCGGACTCTCAACCACTGCGCCACCAGGGAAGCCCTATGCCTGTATTTTTATGCCTGTATTTATGCCTGTATTTTTCACACTGGAAAAGAAAAGGTTGAGTCGTAGCCCCTAACAAAGATATTCACAGTGTAGTTCTAGCAATGGAGAAACAGTTGTGCCTTTTCAAAAGAGTGCCTGGTGCCGTGGGAAAGTTGCAACTAAATAATTCTACTGAAAATACTTTCCAAATCTTCCCGACAAGGCAATGCCAGTACCTTCCCCATGAGTTTAATTAGGGCCAGCTAGGGTGTACAGAAATTATCTCCTTCACGAGTGTTCCACTTTTTGCTAGTGTGAATCTTATAGGGTGCCAGAAAATGGACTTTGGGGGAACCTTGAGTAAGGGTGCAAAGATTTGTCAAAAAGCAATATTTTGTTTCTACTAGTACTCTATTCTTTGGTTATGACTTGGTAAACAATTGGATTCTCTATTACTCAAGGGAAATGCATGTAAGTTAGAAAAACAATTATCTCCCCTAAAAACAGTGGAATTTCTCACATTTAGCTAAAACTCGAGGAGTTTCCATAAAAGGAGCTTTGTAGTCCTGTTCATAAATCAGTTGATTTTTACCACATGTATAGCTGTGTGTTCATTTTGTTAATATACTAGATATATAAAGACCAACTTAAGACAAGGATAGTATTGGTTGCCATGGAAACCTGGGCGGCTGACAACAAGTTTGCCATATCTGAAAATCCATTGATCACCCTACGTGAATTTATGAAATACAGGAGGGATTTTATCAAAGAGAAAAGTGATGCAGTTCACCTTTTTTCGTACGTAACTTTTGTAATGATTTATTACTTTTTTTTATTCCATGTTGAATATTGTATTACTTGTGGATGAGATGTATTCTTTCTACTGCATAATGCAATTAGGATTTGATGTGGCAGATATATTTGAAAGAAGTTTTAGAGTACAGATTGTTTGAAACTGTCATGAATATTCAATAGATTTAATTTTGAGTTATTTTATTATTGCATGTACATTTCATATAATTTTTTTCAAGAGATTTAATCAGAGCATTTACTGAATGAAAGTACTATTAATTCTCATAAAGAGTATTCTTAACAGCAGATTATTATATATTCTTTAAAGTTGCTGTCTTTTAAATGTTAATGTTATCTTTGTTTTTGGTATAAGGGGAGAGCTTAGTATACCTAGGGTACATTTTATTTTTTATTTTTTCTTACTCTATGGTTTTTCTGGGGGGTAACCTGCATATTTGATGTAAGAGCAAATCATAAATTGCAGCAATTTAAAAACCTACCATCTAAAGCCAGAGCTGTTGAAGAAAGTTACAAATGGAAGTAAAAGAGTATTTTTGAGGTAACTTTTTATTTTACACAATTCCAAATTTACAGAAAAGTTGCAAGAATAATACAAGGAAACACCATATGCCCTTTACCCGGATTCATCAATTGTTAACATTTTATCCCATTTGTTTTACGATTTTCTTCTTTCTATCCTTCTTCCTTCCTTGCATCTATCTATCTATCAGTGTCTTTTTTTGTTTTTTTTCCTGAACTATTTGAGAGTAAGTTGGAGACATTTACTTACTGGGCCTTTACTACTAAATACTTACATATATATTCCCTAAGAATAAAGACATTCTCTTATATAACCACAGTAAACTGTCAAAACCAGAAAATTTAACATTGGTACAATGTTTTTATCTAACCCACTGTCTATATTCAGATTTCACCAATTGTTTCAATAATGTTTTATAGCTACCCCCCAACCCTTGCCCAAATCCAGGATCCAATCCAGGATCACACATTACATTTAATCGTCACGTCTCTTTACTTTCCTTTAATCTGAAATATTTCCTCAGCCTTTCTTTGTCTCTTTTGAGGTTAACATTTTTGAAGAGTATAGGCCAGTTATTTTATAGCATGTTCCTCATTGTGAGAATGTCTGATGTTTTCTCACTATGAGATTCAAGTTATATGTATTTTTGATGGAAATACCACGTAAGTGTACCTCATGTTAGAGATCCTTTTTTCATAGGTATAGTTCTATTTAAGATATTTATTGATCATGTGGGGAAACATTCCTCAGAAACCTTTTCCTTTGGTTATGCGTGCCAACAATTTTCATATTCCTCCCTTACCTCAGGAGTATATAGTAGAGAAATGTATGTGCATTGAGAAAATAAATGTGGTAACTTAATAATGAGAGGTGCTATGATATGTGGACTGTCAGCAGTAAGCCTTTTTCATTTCCTTTTCTGAAAGGGGAAGTCAATTTGAGAGTAGCCGGAGCGGGGCAGCTTATATTGGTGGGATTTGCTCGTTGCTGAAAGGAGGAGGCGTGAATGAAGTAGGTGTGAACATCTGTAAGATATTAAGTGATATGATGGCTGATGATGTTTTCCTAATATTTAAGGGACAGTTTCTCAGTATTCCACATACTCCAGATATTGTTATTTTATTAACAACCAACATGGTTAGTGCCAGAGGCCAGAATAGGGAAATAAGGAAAGGTAATATTGGATAATTCTGTTCATGTTCTACTTAGAATAATTTCCAGGTTTAGCTATATACAGATTAGATAGAGAAAATCTTTACCTTTACCTTTATTGAAAATAAGGCCCTATTTATCACGTTGACTGTTTTTCCAGAGAATTGAGTAATTCCCTAAAGCACTGGGTTACTACTTAAGAACTCAATTGAAAATTGTCTTCCTCAATATTTGGCAAATTTTTGGAGGAAAAAATAGACTAGGTTTTCCAAAGGGTTAACTTCTACCCCTAGGGCACTAAACCTGATGGAAGTGATCTAAAAGAAAAATACCTGAATCTTTGGGAGGCTGCATATCGAAAAAAATATCCCTAGGTCTTTTCAAGTTTCTTGTGGCCAAAGATCGTCACCATTTCCTATGACTCATACCATTGGTTTTCTGAAGCCAAGTTCTATTCAGTTTGGGGATTTTAGGAGTGCTTGTGGACACACAAGGATGAACAAGTTCCAAATAAATTATACATTTATTTTATTTTCTCTTATCTGAAAGACTGGCTTAACTGTGGTACAAGTATTCAGTTTTTCAGGAAAACCGGTGAAATTTGGGCTCAAAATTAGATGTAAGTTTCCAAATCTGAAAGTCGATGATTCCCTGGCTTCTAGTCTTCTCTGTAAGACTTAGTCAAACATGGATTTATTTCTTACTACTTCTTCCCAAATGCTTAGTAGTTCAGCACTAGCTATTATGTGTTTAACCTCTGCTAAATAAAATGCTCAGAAATTGCTTATTTTCAATTATATTGTGACATTTTCTCTGGCCCATCTTAAATAAAAAATAATTTGCATTTACAAGTATTTTATTTTTGTCTTTCAGTTTGGGAAAACGGATTTAATGGCAGTTACACTTGCCCAGTCATTAGCCCATAATATTGGTATTATCTCAGACAAAAGAAAGTTAGCAAGTGGTAAGTTTAAGTACATGTGTGGTTTAGTTGTATTTAAAGTAGACTATCTGAAAAATATTTTAGAGAATGAAATTCTTTAATTCAGTTGATAGATCAAAAGAGTTTAAGTGATAATATAAAGATATCCAGGACACAAAAATTTTTTTTCCAAAAGTAATACAAATGTTAATATTTACATTACAGATGAATTCCATGTATAATAAACATTTAAAGCCAGGTGATGTTAAATTCACAGTTGAATTTAATCTAAAAAAGGACATAAATTCAGTTCGGTAATTTTAAATGGTCTGGGCATAAAGGTTTAAGGCATACTGTTGTTTTTTTTTCTGTATTTTTGTACCATATAAGTCATTTGCTTTTCAGGTTTATTATTTATTGACTATCTCCTGTGCTAGAATGTGAGCTTCCTGAAGAAAGGGCCCTTTATTTTGATTAGTTATGTATCCTAGTGCTAAGAACAGAGCCTGGCACATAGGAGGTGTTCAAACCAGTGTCGTTGAATGAATAAACTTAGAAGTAAATTGCATTAAGTTCACAAGGTGGGTTATAGAGGTGGGTCTGTGTGACTCCAAAACCCAAGCATTTCCACTAAGCCTATGCTAATATAAGTTATTCATAAGGCATACTACTTTATTACAGTTTATTTAAAACATCTTTTAGTATTGCCACAGACGTAGAATTTGCCTGCCGGGATCAGACCTGATAAAGGGCTTAATACAATATGGGCCTAGTAAAATATGCTAGGTTTAGCATCTATGATGAATATATTTTCCCAAGTAGGTGAAGTTACTTTACCAGGAATGGATAAACACTATATATTTGGAGTAAGTTGATTATAATCATATTTATTGTATTATTTTAGTAATAAATATGATCGTTTATATTAACTACAACTATTACCATTTATGAAGTACCCATTATGTAACAGATAATTGAATGCCAGAATTATATACATCTAGATGCTCATTTAATCCTCAAGATAATCCTGCAAGATATTCATTATCAGCTCCCATTTTACAGATAAAGTGACTAGATCTTAAAAGTGTAATGTCTCCAAGATTACACATATATTAAGTGGCATACCCAGATTTTGAACCTAGGTATTTCTGATTCTGAGGAACTTTTGCTTAACCAATATACTATACTGCCTTCTACCAGAAGCCTTGGGTGCAGAGGTTTTAAAAATGGATGAGAAATTGTTAGAATTCCAATAAAGGCTTATGAAACCAGAATCCTGTAGTGGTACATCACTATTTCATTGGTATTTGATTGTTAAGCCATTTTAAGTGAGTGCTTTACAAATATGGCCACTTGTTAAAATATGAAAAGATTTTATTTTAGTAAAAATTATATAAGCTCGATAGGGTCAAAGTACAATAGATTTTTGTTGCTATGCTTTACATAAAACAGAACATATACTTTTTAAAATAGTAACTACTCTAATGCATCTGTGTATTCAAGGCATGTGTATTCATTTTCTCTTAGGTGAGTGTAAATGTGAGGACACGTGGTCTGGATGCATAATGGGAGACACTGGGTGAGCCACTTCTATTTAAAAATAACTCACTGTTCCTTTCTCTGCTGTGCTTTGTCTTCTTAGGAGGATGACACTCAATAACTTAGTGCCTGGAACCTTACCACAGGCATTTAAAATTGGAAGTAGATATTGGAAGGCTCTGTAGGGAATATATTTTCACGAAATAGTCTCTTATTTATGAAAACAATTGCTGTTCTTTAAGCTAGTAGGTCAAAATTTTTTTTTTGGCTGGGGGAATTTGAAATGTGGTGAGTCAGGGGCATGCAGGATATATGATTCCACCAACTTCAGGTAAATATAATAATTGTTTTGAAGCATTTCTTTCTTTTTTAAAAAATTTATTGAAGTATAGTTGATTTACAGTGTTGCATTAAGTTCTACTGTACAGCAAAGTGATTCAGGTATACATACATATATACATTCTTTTTCATATTTTTTCCATTGTGGTTTATTACAGGATATTGAATATAGTTCTCTTTGCTATACAGTAGGACCTTGTTCTTTATCCATTCTATATATAATAGTTTGCATCTGCTAATCCCAAACTCCCAATCCATCCCTCCCCCCGGCAACCCCAAGTCTGTTCTCTATGTCTGTGAGTCTGTTTCTGTTTTGTAGATAAGTTCATTTGTGTCATATTTTAGATTCAACATATAAGTGGTATTATATGGTATTTGTCTGTATCTTTCTGACTTACTTCACTCAGAATGATAATCTCTAGTTGCATCCATGTTGCGGCAAATGGCATTATTTCGTTCTTTTTAATGGCTGAGTAGTATTCCATTGTATATATTACCACATCTTCTTTATCCATTCATCTGTTGATGGACGTATAGGTTGTTTCCATGTCTTGGCTATTGTAAATAGTGCTGCTGTGAACATTGGGGTGCATGTATCTTTTTGAATTATAGTTTTGTCTGGATATACGCCTAGGAGTGGAATTGCTGGATCATACGGTAATTCTATTTTTAGTTTATTGAGGAACCTCCATAATGTTTTCCAGAGTGGCTGCACCCATCAACAGTGTAGGAGGGTTCCCTTTTCTCCACACCCTCTCCAGCATTTGTTATTCGTTAATTTTTTAAAGATGGCCATTTTGACCAGTGTGAGGTGGTACCTTGTCGTAGTTTGATCAAAGACTTTTTAGCTTTGAATTTAGTCTGGAAATGTAAGAAATGAGCAACAACTTTGTTCTTGAAGTCTTACTTTCTAATTCCCTTTCCTTTTATCTTCTTCTATTCTAATTAAATGAGTTATAAACAGAAGTGTGTCTCAAAAGCAAAAACAAGAAGAGAGCCCTGATGAGTAGTTTTCTCAGATTTCCAGCAGCCTTCTACCTTATGTAAAAGCCTATGGTGTAAATGCTCCCACAGTGGCTGATTTCAAGCTACCTCTGTGAATTAAGAGTGGGAAGTGGTGTGCTCAGTCCATTTCCTAAGAAAAGTTTTCATTTTTATACTGTCATACCCTTGACACACTATCAGGCATCTATCTTTTATTCTTTCTAAATAAATTTTACAGCCATCCCTTTCATGCCAAGCTTATCATTACCACCTTACTTTAAACTTTTATTATCTTGTGCTGTTATTATTTTGATAACATTCCAGCTACTCACACAGCTTTCAGGCTTCCTCTCTCCCCTCCTGAACTCCACTTCCATCATAATTGAAAGGTATAAAGAATAAAAGAGTATACACTTGTATACGATCACCTAGATAAAAACAAAACAAGACACTATCTGCACAGTTAAATCCCCCTGTGTTCTGTCTTATCGGTTCCCAACCCCGGCTAAGGTAACCACCACCTTGAATTTGGTTTATATCATTCACAGGTTAAATTTGGTTTACATCATTCACAGGTCAAATTTGGTCTATATCATTCACAGGTCCTTTTTTATACTTTTACTGTATATGTGTGTGTGTGTTGGAGTAATACATAGCATGGCTTTGCATGTTTTCAGTTTATATGAAAGGCGTCATACTATATTTATTTTTCTGTGACTTACTTTCTTGATCAGCTTTATGTTTGTGGGGTTCATCCATGCTGATGTACATATATATATATATATACAGCTCTAGTTCATTGAATGTGTACAGCACAATTTCTCCATTCTTCTTTTAATGCACATGAATTTTTATGTCAAACAGACGAATCATGTCATTTTCCTGCTCAGAACTTTTGTGTCTCCATTGTGTAAAGAATAAGGTTCACATTCCTTCCTTCAGTATTTAGAGGTCCAAAATCTTTCTTCATACTCATTTGCAATCTCATTTTCTACTACTATTTATGCAGTTTGTTTACCGTAATTGTATATGGGTTTCCACCTTTTCTGATTTGTTAACCGTAATTCTACATGGATGTTCGGCCTCTGAAAAATATGCTCATCATAATTGTACATGAATTTCCAGCTTCTTTTGATTTCTTTAATATATTCTCTTCATCTGGAATTCTCGTTTTTTTCTATCTAACCACATTTTTAACCACTTGAGATTTATTATAATTTTTAACTCCTGCATTATAATTTGGTTCTGTGTGTCTTTGTTTCCTCTCACCAATTAAAATTTGTAAATTTTTGAGGATTATATATTGCACTAATTTTTATTTTTGTCAGACCTCACACCATACTCTCTTATACAGACTTGTTTTTCAATAAATATGTATTGATTGTATTTGAAATGTGAACTCCCAGCATATGCATGACAAGAAGAATAGATGATGGAGGGAATATACATGCAAATATTTTTCAAAATATCTTTGGACTTTTTGTGTTTAAAATATTTTTCAAAATATCTTTGGACTGGGCTTCCCTGGTGGCGCAGTGGTTGAGAGTCCGCCTGCAGATGCAGGGGACACGGGTTCGTGCCCCAGTCCGGGAAGATCCCACATGCCGCGGAGCGGCTGGGCCCGTGACCCATGGCCGCTGAGCCTGCGCGTCCGGAGCCTGTGCTCAGCAAGGGGAGAGGCCACAGCAGTGAGATGCCCGTGTAACGCAAAAAAAAAAAAAAAAAATCTTTGGACTTTTTGCTTAGTATTAAGAAGAAATGATAAAAGTCTTTGTAGTTGTAATTTTCTAACAATTACTAAATTCCATGCTAGAGGTTCTTGTTTTTTAATCTTGTCTGATTATTCTGATTAGCTAAAAGAATTATACAGACAATCTGCTTAGCACTAAGCATAATATGCAGCAAAATCAGTGGCTACACTCGAATATGCGTAGCTCTTTGCATTGGAACTCCTTACATCAAATAGTTGCATACAAGAGAAAAGCTCTTTACATAAAACATTGTCTGGTATGATGCCAGATATCATTTGATCTGTGCCAAACATCACCTATCAGCACTAATTATGGACATATATTTCCCATGGGTACATTCCCTCCCATTTCTACTTTCTGAAGTTCCTCTGTATTGTTAAATGTTGGAAAGCATTGTTGAAATGAAGACTGTCGGTCCTATTTAAAGGTATAAGAATTAAAAATGTAAGAATGCATTGAATAGATTTGTTACCCTGCAAAAAAGAAGCTTTGGGGCCAAGCTTAGGGAGAGAAATGGTATCTGCTTTCAGGTATTGGAAGGGCCATGGTATGGTAAAGAATTAGTCTCATTGATATAGTTAACAATACAGGACTGTGTGCGGCAGTTATAGGAAGTCAGATGTGGCATAGGGAAGGTAAGTGCAATGTACAGATTTCAACTCTTCATGTGTAAAAAGAGCTTCCCTATCTGGGAAGAGTTTCTTGTCACTACTGGAGAGCAGACTGAGCTCCCAGCTGTGTAGTGGGCAGGAGGTTGGGCTAACCTGAACCCCCTGATGCTGCCTTTGCAGGGCAGGGGCTGAACTAGGCTTTGACTTCTAAGGGTCCAACACTGTAAATCAGTGACTTTCTTCTATAGCAGTAGAGAACCACCTCCGATTTTGACCAGTAGAATAAAGAGGGAACTTGAAGAAATTCCTGTTTAAATTCCATAATCCTGACAGGGATATATACGATGGATTATAGATAAGGCGATAAAAACATTGGCTGAAGTGTAGGCACTGAAAAGCAAAAAGGAAGTAATATATGTAAGAAAATTTTAAAATAATAAAGTTTATGACTTATTAGGAAAATGAAGCAAAGGAAGTAAAGTAGTTCAGACAGTTTAAACCCAAGACAACTTTATTTGGAGAGCTTGGCATGAAATACCTGGTAAATGAGTTTAGGGTAAATAATCGTAAATTCCATTAGTCAGTTCACTTAAGCATTAATCGTTATGCTAGGAAGAAGTAGGCATATAAACGGACAGGCTAGTGGGAGAGACTTTCCATTCTTATCTTAATTGTGTTTTCACTTTTATACAAAGCTCAAAGTAAAATAATTTTTGAAAAATACAGAAAATAAAATTTGTATCACCTCTTTTCTCACCATTGGGTGACAACTGTGGTTAATGTTAAAATACTGCTGCTTAAATCTAGCAGTTTTGGGACTTTGCTAGCGGTCCAGTGGTTAGGACTCTGTGCTTCCACTGTACAGGGCATGGGTTCGATCCCTGGTCAGGAACTAAGATCCTGCATGCCGCGTGGCGTGGCTAAAAAATAAAATAAAATAAATCCAGTAGTTTTTTCTCTTTACATGTTTACTATTTTATAAAATTTGGACTATGTTGGATATAACAGTTTATTCATTTTTTATTTAACATTATATATAGTCAGCATTTTTCTGAGCCTTCATTCTTTAACACTACCATGAATATTAATAAGTACATGGTATTCTATTTTATTAATATATCACAGTTTAGTTAACAGTTTTCTACTGTTGAACATTTAGATTATTTTCATGTTATTTGCTACTATAAATTGTGCCACCATAAATATCTTTATTCAGACATCTCTGCACACATAGCAAATCAACTCCTCAAGAAAAATTTCTGAGAGTAAAATTACTAGATTTAAGGATATTTCACATTCTGAAGATTCTTAATGCATAGTTCCAAATTGCTCTACCGTGAGGTTTCTTTTTTCTATTGACCCTTGATTATTTTGGGGGGGTATAATTTTTTTTTTTTTTTTTGTATTTTGAAGCAGTCTGAAACTTGAAGAGTTAGAAGAATAGTTACAAAGAACCTTTTTGTCTCTGAATTGCAAGTTTTTACATGGTGCCTATCACCTCCAAATACCTAACTTTATGTGCCTTTCTGCAAACAAAGGCATCTTCCTATAGGACCACAATACCACCAAGAAAATCATCTAATTCTTATCCCTCATTCAAGATCAGCCCTGTGTTTCTCCCATGTCATTTTAGCAAACGCTTCAGAATCAGGCATCACAGTCAGTTTTTGTTCTCTTCAATCTGGAACAATTCCTCAGTCTTTCTTTGACTGTCATGGCTTTGACACGTTCAGAGATTATAGGTCAGTTATTTTGCAGAATGCCCTGCAGTTTGGGTTCCAGCCCAGGTTTAATATTTAGGAAAGACTCATTGTGAAATAAACTATTTCTAACTCTCTTTGATGGAAATTACAGGTACTATAGGTGTGTTTCCTTTGAATGGATATGCAGATAATGAGCAAACCGTAGTTACTATTAGCCACCTAATGAAGAATTTAGAAAACTGCTTATTGAATAAACTCTTATGGATTGAATGCAAATGTTATACATAAGTGGAATTTTTTATTTATTCTTTTTTTTTTTTAGGAATAATGTACGTTAACAGTGTTCAGTTTTAAGACTAATCTACAAACAAGGGAGACTAAAATTGTACCCAGCTATTGCTTTTCTTCTCTTTTATAGCTATTATCTTCCTAAAAAGTTCACCCAGTGTAATATTGAAGAGTATCATGACTTCCTGAATAGTGGAGGTGGTGCCTGCCTTTTCAACAAACCTTCTAAGGTAATAAGTGTGATCAGAGTTATTAGTTATTAATCTTTCTAAAGTATTGTAAACACAGATTTTCATTCATTGTGTCTTATAAAAGAAAGCTTTTCAACTAGCTTATATATACACATTCTAGATACACTAAATATCTACATTTCTAAGTTGAATTAATCTTGGGCATTTGGGGTTACTCTGATGGGAATAAAAAGCAGGTAGAAATTAGTTTTGCTTTCTGAAAAATGTCCATTTTCTTTTTATATGGCCAAATGAGGATTCAGGGTTAGCTTACAAAAATGGTTTCACTTTGCCTTTCTTTTTCATGTTCTTGATACATTCCCCTCCCCTGCCTTTGGATACCGAATCACAATTCATACTGGTAGAAAAGGAGGCCTGTCTCCCCTCTTTACTCCCCACCACTGCCTTTCAGAATGAGCAGTAAGATCAAAATTACAATACTTCTCATTATAAAAACTATCAAAATTACAATACTTCTCAGTATAAAAGCTAAGTCTGCTAAAAAGGAGAAGGTCTGGACTGAGACTGTCAGAGGCTTTCATAGCTTGCAGAGCATCCTCTGGTTACTGACTAGAAAACAGGTCTTCATCATACATTTGGAAGACTTTCCATGTTAAAGAAGAGTGTTTTGTCCTCGGTAATTATGTGAACTATGAAGTGCTTCCCTATATCACAGTGATATGTGGCATTGCCTTTGTAATCATTTACCTGGTTTCATTCTCTGTTCACTCCAGTGAAATTTAGGAAATTTCATACTGCACTGAAAATCAAATTGACAATTTTAAGACTCTTTCCAAAAGCTTCAGAAGGGATATTGGAACTAAATTCCTGCTTCTATAAATGAAAAACAATTCAAGTCTTTTAACCAAACTAATTGATTATTCTGAGCCCAGAGTAAGAGAATAACTGTGTTTTTTCATCTGGAGAATTTTAGTTTTGGCTTTCAAAGCTGCCACATTCATTATGACCCTTTCAACTAAAAATGAAATCTAGAGATGAGTTGATTCTTTTGTAGGAGAGGAGAGAGTATTTGAAATTAGGTGGGGACTTTTGTTGTTGCTTTCTTGATTTTTTGTTTGTTTGTTTGCTTGTTTTTTCCTTCTAGTTGGTTAAGAAAGTGTGTGTGTGTGCATGCATGCATGTGGGTGTGTACTCACTTCCATTCTATAATATGTAAACTTGTATTAACTTTTGAATGAATATTATATATCTGGAACATAGCAGCTATTTACTAGTTTTACCTATCACCATAAGATAAATTATACTCAAAAGATAATAAAATCAGCAGAAAGTTAAAAAATATAGAAGTCTCAAAATATACTCTTGTACAGGCCAAAAACTGCTTCCATCTCTGGGGCAAATTAATATTGCTGTTCTCTGCAGAGCTATCTTAATAGGAAGAGTTGTATTTTATATTAAATAAATCAGTGGATTTATTAATTTTTGTGATGTTTTCCTTATTGTCCATGAAAAAACTTTCTGTTTCACAAGGAAATAACAGTTAATAAAGGGCTTTTCGCATGTAATTGAACTTGATCCTCATAACAATTCATTAAGTAGATGGGAAGCTAATATTATTATTATTCCTGTCTTAAATACGAAAACACTTGGGCTCTGAGATGGCAAGCCATTTGCGCAAGATAAGTAGCTGAGCCACAATTTGAATCCAGATGTCTGACTCCAAATCCCTTGCGTCCTGTTTGAAATGAAATTTCAGGAGTCCATCTGGCTTGGTTTTAGTCAATGCCAAGATCATCTTTTATTTTGATGACACTTATCAGACCCTGCTTGATACGTATGTTATATATGAAAATATGATTAAATATGAAATGGAAACAATATTAGACACTATGTTCTAAAGTCTCCAGTTCTAAAATTCTGAAGTCATACTTTGCAGTTTAGGAAAATAAAAATATATTTTGGAATGACTGACAGATATGCCAGAAGTGTAGGTGTGGCACTTGTGGTCTCTCGTAAGGTCTTTGATGTTGATTTTTCTGCATTTTAGTGCCCTTTTTGGTTTTCATTCCACAGCTTCTTGATCCTCCTGAGTGTGGCAATGGCTTCATTGAAACTGGAGAGGAGTGTGACTGTGGGACCCCGGCAGTAAGTCTCTGGGTGTTGGGATGATTTCTTTAGGTTGTTCGGGGTTATTCCAGGTTCACACACTGAAACATGAAGAGCAAGTATTATGCCTAGAAATTTCATAAGATTTGTGGAAGAAAGATGCTTACTTTGAGGCTGTACATTGGTTTTAGAAAATATCCTGGTACTTTCAGGAAAATGACACCATTCTCTGACGTTTTGCAAATGTTTATATTCCTTAGGAATGTGTCCTTGAAGGAGCAGAGTGTTGTAAGAAATGCACCTTGACTCAAGACTCCCAGTGCAGTGATGGTCTTTGTTGTAAAAAGTGCAAGGTAAATAAATGTTGATTAATAACCAGCTGAAAGAAAAGAGGACATATGTGATTAAATTGTTAAGGCTAGGTAAATATAACCAAATAACAATAGTAAGATCTAACATTTGTTGAGTGACTAAGTGCCAGGTGCTTTACAGGAGCCTCACAAACTTTGTCAGGAGTAGTTACTCTTTTTATTCCCATCTAACAGATGAGAACACAGAGGCTTGTAGTGATTAAGTAGTTTTCCCTGGGTCTTATACCAAGTCAGGAGCTAGGGCCTGAATGTTTGTAATCCCCAGAGTTTGTCCTCTCTCTACTGCCTCTCTGAGGAGCATGCACGTTAAATGAAACCATTTAATGTGCTATCATATATATGTAATAACAATAATAAAAATAAAATGTAATATAATTTAAATGAAACTATTTTTTGAATGATGTGTTTCCTTCATTGTAAAGCCAAGTGGATATTCAATAGATCCTTCCCTTCTTGGTGCTCAGCTTGGTGTATCTCTTGCATTAGCTGTTGAGGGAACAAAAGAAATCCCTTTAGACATTAAAACACCTTTCATGTGTTGTGCATGAGAGTTTAATGCATCCTTATACACCTTGTCTGTTTTCATCCTCCCAACAGTATCCTGTACCTGCCCCCAAATATTTAAGCCTCTACATCAAGACTACAGTTACCTAGGGCTTACCTTGCTCAAAGAAATCTATCTTTTTTCTCTTCTCATATAAAATCTGGTACAATATTCTACATTATTTCTGAGGTTCAATATCTTCCTCTCCCTCAGGTCTGTACATTTTATGGAGGCAGAGCCAGGCACTTACACTGTAATTGGTACAGGTCTTCAGTAAATAATTGTGGAATGAATGAATAAATATGCACAGCACTCTCTTACTGATTATTTGCTGATTGACTAACTTTAATGAGTTAAGAGAGGGTGAAATATGAGCCTATCATATTAAATACCCTATTGTGTGCCAGAAACTATACTAAGCACTTTCAAATTATGTCATCCTATATCCAGGTTTCATAACCCTGGCACTGTTGACATTTTTGGCCAGATAATTCTTCATTGTGAGGGTGTGTCTTACATCTTGTAGGATATTTAGCAACATCCCTGACTTCTACCTACTAGTAGCCAGCAGTATCCTTCCAAGTCATGACACCACAATGTCTTCAGACATTGCCAAATGTCCTGTTGTTGAGACTGCTGTCTTAGATAATGCTCATGGCTACACTTTTGGGATGGGCATTGTTATCCAGATGTTTCCAATGAGCAGTGCCAGTCTCCAGGAAGTGAAATAGCCTGCATAGGCTCACTCAGCTAGTAAGGGATAAACGTGCAGTTACATCCCACATTTGCTGGCAGGAATTTCTGTTGTTTCCACGTTACCACTGTGTCTCTGGCAGCGTTTTAAGAGAAGCAAAGCGCAGGCAGAGATCTCTGAAAGCACTCTCTAAAAACGGAAGATTAAACCAAATGTTAAACAGACATTCTTTCATGTTGGCTACCTCAACTGTTTATTCTCTCAGTTCCTCCGGCTGCTTTCCAGGGATCCCCAATCATTTATTTTAATTCTCAGTGTTTTAAGTCTGCCCATCCATAAAATGCATTTAATTATGCCATTTTTTCTTGGATTTCTACAGTTAGACTCTTTGTGATATAATCATTGATAGGAACAAGTACAAAATAATAAAATTAAAATATACAATAAAATGGCAGGGTTAACTATCCCAGAATATAAGTTACAACTTTACCAGTCAAGTAAGATCTCTTCTGCCACTTTCTCTACCCCACACCCCGACTCTCATCCCTAAAGGAGTCAGGCAGAAGAGTGAATGGAAAGGAGGGAACGGAAGAACAAGATGAGAAATCATATGTATCTCTGTTTTCTCCTGTATGTATTTATAATAATGTATCTGTAAGTCAGAGTTGGCAAACACTTTCTGTAAAGGGCCAGATAGCAAATAGTTTAGGCTTTGTGGGTTATAAGGTCTCTGTTTCAGTTACTCAACTCTTTCTTTGAAAGCAGCCATCGAAAATACAGAAGTAAATGGGTGTGGCAGTGTTCCAATAAAACTTTATGTATAAAAACAGGTAGCCGGGCTTCCCTGGTGGCGCAGTGGTTGAGAGTCCGCCTGCCGATGCAGGGGACACGGGTTCGTGCCCTGGTCCGGGAAGATCCCACATGCCGTGGAGCAGCTGGGCCCGTGAGCCATGGCCGCTGAGCCTGCGAGTCCGGAGCCTGTGCTCCGCAATGGGAGAGGCCACAACAGTGAGAGGCCCGCATACCGCAAAAAACAAACAAACAAACAAAAAAAACAGGTAGCCAACCAAAGTTTGCCCTCAAGCCATGATTTGGGGACTCATTGGTTATTTACTTCTTTACTCTTTTTCTCCTTTTATTTGTATGTAAATTCCAAGAGGGCAGGGATTTGGGTTGATTTATTTACTGCTTTATCCCAGCACTTAGAACAAGTTCTCCTTTACTATGCTTTCTTTCAGAAGTTTCCTGACAGTTCTTGAACATTTACACTCCCACATAAACTCTACCTTAAATCTGCTCGTACTTCTACCTCAGAAGTTCTAGAATTGTAGCTTGCACCAATCCCAAGGAGGAAGAGAACCAGAGTATATGAAATTAACTTATCTTGCTTATTTCCTTAATTTTATGGCTTATGTACTCCCACTGAAATGTAAGTTCCTTGCCAGCAGGATTCTTGTGTTTTCTTCTCCACTGAGTCTCCAGTGGCTAGAGAGTCCCTAGCACATTTTAAGTGCCTAGCAAACACTTGGTGAATAAATGAATGAACACAAGTTTTGTTCTGATCTTCTGAAAAATATCTGTTGAACTCCTGATTGCAGTTGACAGTGTGCTGCTCATGTTCTATGGACAGCAGGAAACTGAAATGCCTGGAGGGTCGTGAACAAGGGAGAGAAGATGAAAGTTGTATGTGTGTGTGTGTATGGATGGGTGGGGAGGGGTCCCGAATACTGTGTATGTTTGTGTGAGCAGAGATAAAAGCATGGAAGGATCCCTCCCCAAATAGTAACGTTTTGGAGCAGGAAAGAGAGTGGGATTAAAGAGGGAAGGAGAAGGATGATAATTTTATAGATCTCTTTGTTTTGTTATAATGAATACTCTTGCAATTTATGAACCCAACAAGCATAACATTTAGTTGTACAACTCCCACACTTACAAAAAATATTTGAGTTGTAAACAGACAAAAAAACTCTCATACACAAATACAAATAATAGAAACATTAAAAAAGGAATAAAAGACCAAGCTATAGATCTGTATAAAAATTAGGCAGGAGAGAAGATGGTAAAGGAAAGCATGGGAGGAAACAGCTTTGCCAGAAAATCTAACTTTTACAATTCAGTCCAAAATGTAACTTCCAAATTCTTGGCTGATGAGGTAAAAAAGAAAAATATGATAAAGGTGCCAGTAAGAATGAAGGGTAAAGTGTAAATCCAAAAGCTATTTGGAAGGAAGAATTACTAGAACTTGGACTGACTGTCCTTCTGGTACAGATGTACCATCAAGCACATCCTATTTTAACAAGATCTTGTAAGGCTTATGTGTGATGGCTATGCAAATTACTTTATATGTGAGAAACTCTGAGAACAATTAAGTTGACATTTCATGCAGTAACTGTGGTTTTCACAGATTTCCATCTTAAACTAGTTTAAGCTATTCCTATCCAAAAAAAGATTCATTTCTCTTTTTTTAAAGATGATAGATACTGTGAGAGGTTTTTTCCTTTGACAGCTTTGCACATTGATTTTTGTTCATTTTAGTTTCAGCCTATGGGAACCGTGTGCCGTGAAGCAGTAAATGATTGTGATATTCGTGAAACATGCTCAGGAAATTCAAGCCAGGTAATTTACGAATAATTTCTCTAAACCCAATGGGGGAAAAGTAGGAGTATGTTTAGTGTGCTGACCCCCAGGTGAAATGGAAACGGACAAGATACTCATGTTTCTCTTTCATGTCAACTCTCACCCTCCTTTTATTAATTTTTTGAGAATTGAAGTTTCAGTAATCAAAGCTTGAGCAGAGGTTCGGCGTGATTTTGTCTTAATGTTGAACTAATTTAAGACTGTATACATACGTGCCTTAACTATTTTGTTTTTGTTTAAAGTAGAGGGTAAAAGGCATTTGCTTTTTGTCTAGCTAGTGAAGGAGGAATCAAAGAGACTCTCTTCAGCTGGTTGAAACAGGAGTCAGCCAAGGCAGAGAGGCCCACGGGGTATTGGGTTCTGAAAAGGGACCTGTCTTGACTCTTGTTTATCTGACACAGCTTGCCACTAATAGCTGCTCTTGAATTTAATATCATTTAGTTGTCAGTAGGGAAGATAGGGAAGTTGATAAACTTGGTCAGGGGTTCACAGATTTCAGTTGTACATGTATGTAGGGAGTCCTTACTTTGCATATTAGTGCAGGAACACAAATGACCATGCAAGCTGAAACCACGTAAAGTTATTCTAGTAATCAATGGAAAAAGTTACAGTTGTTCTGCGATCTTTAAAAGATGTCAGATGATTAAAAACTCTCTTACTGTTGGTCTTAAATGAATAGGGAAACAAAAAAAAACTAACATTTATTTAGCATATTAAATTAAAACAGAAACACTGAAAATTATAGTATTTTATTTCTTTGTTAAAAAACTTACCAAGAGTAGTTTGAGCTGTGCTTACCTTCTCCTGGTCATAAACCTTATGACACTTGGTGAGCATCTTTTCTATGCCTTGTTGAATTGCCACACTCCTTTCTAAGTTTGTATCAGCTTTTGACATTTTATCCTTTGTGCTTTCAATGTCCTGAAATATCTCCAAGAGATGTGAAGTTGTGAATGGGAAGTTTTTGCTGAACAGCGGTATCAACATTCCATTCCCATAGTGATTTTTTTCTATCACACCATTTACATTTGACTTGAATTTCTCTTCCAATGTCATCACTTTTCATTTCTTTGGTGCACTTTCATCTTTGTTGGCCAGTTTCCTCTTTCAATTATTCGATTTTGTAAGATGTCACATGGTATCACCCAGAGAGAGAGAGGTAACAATCTACATTCTCTGTTGTCCGTGCATGAACTGAATGAACAGATGCTCAGCGAGCAATCACCAACAGACTTTGAAAGAAGTGACTAGATGGGTCATTGACTGTGATGGGCATCTCTTGTTTACCTAGTGATCAGTGGACTGAAGAGCTAGTAGCAAAGTTTGTACTTTATGCAGTTACTCACAGTTAATCTATTGTGGTAACTGAAATTGGAACTGTGTCCTTGGGGTACTGGTGTTGTTTAACAAAACCACGGTGAGTGAAATTCATGCTCTAGTGTGAGTGAAATTCATGCAAAATGAAGACTGCCTGCATCTTTTTTTCTCTAGAGAAGAGGGATTCAGTAGTGGTATATCTACTTTAACCATTAAAAATGCTTTATTTTAAAGGTAGTCATCCTAAGAGATTAAAGATCTTTTGTGTAAAAGTACTTTCCTTTCCTACTATCTAATTAGCATTATGCTTCTAACCTAACACCTAGTGATGATGGAGATACAGTGAATGGGCTCTGGGAGTGAAAGTATATTAGAGCAACTTCTTTGAAACGTGATTATATGATAAGCAGGGATTTTAAAAGAATTCTAAATCCGAAAATGATGTACGTACAAAGATGCTCCTGTTCCGTTGGTTGTAACAGCATAAATTGGAGATAGTTATAACTAAATATTTTAGTACATTGATTATATGGTTTGTTAGCTCAGGGCAATGTGTTACAGCTATCAAGATGATACCTTCAAAAAAGTTTATTATGACGTGAGGAAACTTGTATGATGAAAGTACAGGGCTGAAACAGAATATAAAACATTATCTGTAACTTGATTACACTTATGTTTAAAAATATCATATTTTGGGCTTCCCTGGTGGCGCAGTGGTTGAGAGTCCACCTGCTGATGCTAGGGGACACGGGTTTGTGCCCTGGTCCGGGAAGATCCCACATGCCGCGGAGCGGCTGGGCCCGTGAGCCATGGCCGCTGAGCCTGCGCTTCCAGAGCCTGTGCTCCGCAACAGGAGAGGCCACAGCAGTGAGAGGCCCGCGTACCGCAAAAAAAAAAAAAAAAAAAAAAAAAATCGCATTTTGTAGAAAATGATAGAGGAAAAAAATGTACCAAAATATAAAAAATAGTTGTCTTTGGGTGGTAGGAAAATGAGAGACTTTAATTTTTCCTACTTTTTCACATTTTCTAACTTTTCTCAAATGAGTATGTAATTACTATAATGTAGAAAAGAGGTATAATAAATTTAAAAATTACACTCTGTTTCTATCCACATAAGAATGCTTTGCAGTCTTTTCTGCAATTGCTACAAGGAAAGAAAAGGGGGTGGGTGGGCTCTAAAGCATGTCTTTTTCTAACATGTCCAGGGTAGACCTTTGCTTGAGAGTCATTTTAAGTGTAAGGGCGATGTTACTTCTCATGGTGAAAAAGAGGAAACCATACCTATGGCTCCATCTGTTGTCATCTTCCTTGCTTTTGTCTTGTGCTCTTGTTTTTCTTGCTCTGGGGAATAGTGTGTCTGTGTAAGTTAGCTGAGTCATTGCTGTCAGTTCTTTTTATTTGTAAATAAGGATTTACAAATCAACTACTTTTGCCTCTGGTAGATCCATATTTTTAGGGGAAAGTGCACCAATTGTTACATTTCCTTTTGATTTCTCTTGATCTTGTTTGTTTTTATTTTCAGATGGTTTGGGAGACTATCCTATATTATCAGACTTTATTTTTAAAATGAAAATATTTATAAAGGGATTAGCTCATCTTGACATTTTGCTGTGCATTTGGTTCATACTTCTGTTTTCTGTTCCTAGTGTGCCCCCAATATTCATAAGATGGATGGTTATTCGTGTGATGGTGTCCAGGTAAGTTACTTCATCTTTACCTAAATGTTTCATGTGTACCAGCATGAAAGAAATACTGAAGTCTTATCAAAGTAGGAAGATCATATTAAATGTTTTGTAATCAACTCTGAAGATAAAAGGCCTTTATAATACTCATCTACTAGTTTTCCTAGTCATATTTACATTTTCAGTTATCTGACAGAAGGGGACGTCCTGTCGCTAATGGGTATGCTTTTCCATTTTAGGGAATTTGCTTTGGAGGAAGATGTAAAACCAGGGATAGACAATGCAAATACATCTGGGGGCAAAGTGAGTAAATAGTATGGCTTGATCCTTTTCAAAGTATGGTATCTGGCCCAAAGACATGTGAGCTGGAAATAATTTTTCAACTACTTTATGACTAGGGGATTTTCAAAGCCACTGCAGGTCTTAGCAGGGGCACTTTTGTGGAAATTAGAGAAAAGCACCTTCTTTGAGAAGATACAGCTCCATACCTCTTGGCTAGCTGGCAGTGTCTTTGGACAGAAAGTGTCTTTGCT
The DNA here is from genome assembly GCF_003031525.2 of Neophocaena asiaeorientalis asiaeorientalis. Taxonomy (NCBI): domain Eukaryota; kingdom Metazoa; phylum Chordata; class Mammalia; order Artiodactyla; family Phocoenidae; genus Neophocaena; species Neophocaena asiaeorientalis. Next base: position 1,987,792 of record NW_020174149.1, on the reverse strand, counting down.
TCCAGGCAGGTAAAGTCCACTCTAGTGCATGCAGCTTGGAGAATAGAGCAAACCTGGGTTTTAGCTCCTCTTATGCTGCCTTTAGTATCCTTAGGCAAAACCCATCAACCACATGGAATGGACATGGACCCTTGGATAAGAACTGTAGCATTTTAGCTAGAATTGCTTTTTCTTCCTTAACTCTCTTTCTTAATCTCCAGCTGGTTTTCCTAGTTATAGGTGAATTTCTGCTGAGGTATTTCTGCCATATCATAAAGATATTTTAATGTTATTTCTTTCAAAATTCATCAGATTTTCAGAGGGAAACATATAACATTTATATCTAAAACATATTTAACTTGAATGTATATTTAAATGTGATATATTTTCCAGAAGTATTACTGGCCCTTTTGAAAGCAGTTTTTGTTTTAAACTCTTCCAAGAGATGATTTGTATTAGAAAGCCAGCTATAAATATAATGATAATCCTTAATTGTCACAAACAGTGGCTATAATCCTTTTGGGAGGGGAAGTGTATGCTCTCTTTGGAACAACTAGAGAAACATGGGGATGGGAGAAAAATTTAGTTATGTAGGTTTATGCTCTGGACAAAGAAATATGGTTTGTGCTTCTTCCCCTTAAGAAAAATTAGCGGCTGACAGCAAGAAGTAGGAAAAGAAACTACCAATATAGTAAGTTTAAAATATATCTATATATACATACCGACAATCATCTTTGATTAGTTTGCAAAAGTCGTTTTGATCTAACTCGTGGATGGCTCCATGTATCAACCTTGGCTTTAGCAAAAATAATCCTGACAAAGATGCTGACATGACTAAAAAATGTTATTTGACTTTCAGAGATTTAACCGGAATTCAAGTTTGTTTAAAAGTAGAGTAACGTTTTTCGATAGCTATTAAGAATTAATAAACAAGGTGGAAATACTGCTGTTTCTTGAATCTTTAATTATAGTACATCACTCGTTTAATAAAATTGTCTTTATGATTCATAAAAGTTGCTGAGTGAGAAATTCGTGCTTTATATTTGGCACTGAGATTAAAGCATTGAGTATTTATTCAATGAAATATTTGGTAGCATCTTCCCCTAATGACTGGCCAAATTCTGAGGAGTGTTGTTCTTAGAACCTATAGCCTGAGTCCTGTCAAAGATCTAAATAGATTTGTTTTCCAAGTTTCAAAGGAGCAGTTGTGAAAAATGTGCCTGAGTGATGGATGCTTGTGATATAGGGCACTCTTGTGAACCGTAGCTACAATTTTTGGAATTGATAACATTGTAGTGAAGGAGAGTCCTTCGTGCGTGTTTTCCCCTTATTGCAGACATGCTGAACAACTCATGTGGTGTATCTCTCACTGATAGAAAACTCTATTCTGCTTCAGAGGTGACGGCATCAGACAAATACTGCTATGAGAAACTGAATATTGAAGGCACCGAGAAGGGTAACTGTGGGAAAGACAAAGACACATGGATACAATGCAACAAACGGTGAGATGGAGAAATTAGCTAGAGTTTATACCTCAGTTGCAGGCACTACTTTTTGAACGACCAGGACTTTCCTGTTTTCTGCATCCTGTAAAGCATTCTTTTCACCTCATCTCTTCCCACAGTTCCAGCATCGCCATTGCAGAAAGCTCCCAAATCTTAACACGCATTCTGACCTCTCCCCTAAGGCTCAGCCCATGCCTATAGCTGCCTCAGGACTTTCTCACCTAGAAGACACCTGTCAGCATCTCAAAGGCAACAAGAATTAAAGCCAACAGAATATGTCCTCAGTGCTGGTAGATTGAATTAACTGGCTCTGACTTTTCTAAAGGCCTGTTTTTGCCAAAGGTCTTAATATCTCACTGTCCTTCTGTTTAGAAGCCTCAGGGTGATCCCTGATGCCACCTGCCCTCTGGCTCCTTGTCCAAATGCCAAATCATGTTCATTATTCTCTTTTACTCCTCTACCCTTTGTCTTTAATTCTTCATTTCTACTTCTATTGTATTACCCCAACCGAGACCTATATCAGCTCTACAACTATTACAAAAGCCTGTTACTAGTTTTCAATGCCAGCAGTCTCTAGCATGCTCCCATCAGAATAATCTTTTCCTGAATCTTTTTGACCATGTCAAAAATTCTTTGTTCAAATTTCACTGGTTCCACATACCTAATTAATAGTAAGAATAATACCCAACATCTATTGAATGCGCACTATGCGTTAAGCGCTGTATCACACTTTACATAAGTTATATCATCTAATCTTTATGGCAGTTTGCCCTGTTTTATGGAGGAGAAAACTGAGACACAGTTAATTAATTTGACCAAGGTCATGTAACTAGGATATAACAGAAACAGAATTAGAATTCCAGCAGTCTGATTTTAGAGCTCACTCTTAACCACTTTGCTGAGTGTCGTACTGTCTTGCTTAACAAACAAAATCGAACCTTAGCTTGGCTCTGTACCTCTTCCTCAGTTTGGCCCCAACCTACATATTTTGTTTTTTCTGCTCTTCCAAAGTCTAGCAAACCTGGCTATTTCTAATACATTTTATTGTCCTACCTCCACGCCTGTGCGTGTGCTATTCATTCCTTAGGAAGCACCCTCTATACTCACTCCTTTACCAGCCAAAAATTTAGCCATCCTCAAAGCCCCGCTTGGACAATGCTCTCTCTGTAAATTATTTCTGGATTTACTCTGGAAATAAATCCTCTCCCTATTCTCCACTGAACTCCCACAGCCCTTTGTACTATTTTTATGGCCCTTTTTGCCAGCTCTATGTTTTATAATTGTTTAATGTATATGATTCTCTTCTCATCCAGAGTATAATTTCCTTGGGGATAAAAATCATGTCTAATTTTTTTATATATCCTAAAGTATTTAGTAAACTCCAACAAAAAAATGTTCAGTGCATATCTCTTCTATGTTAAGAAAGCATTTTCATTTACGATAGATATAATAAAATGATGATATATCTTGAAAAAAATATTTTTCAGGAATGAAATAATACATATTTTTCTGTGTTGGTGATAGATACAAGTCTTAATTTTTCTCTTTTTCTATCTGATAAAGCCTAATATTTCCATATATAGTCTTGCTGGCCTGCTAATCAGTCTTTGTAAGATATTTATTAGAACATGTGTTTATCATTATTCTATTAACAATTAAAATGTGTTAAATATAGAGAATAAGTAAGATAGTGTTTAGCACAAGTGAAAACATTTTACAAGTTAAACTAGAATTGTATGTGATAGCTGGGGGAGTGGTGACATACATTGAAAAAGGGATCATGAGCCTATGTTGTTGAGAATCTACAAAGTATATGAAATGTGTAATCTCTTCTTTAATTCTGGTGCCACAGGTTGAAGAAAGTACTGTATTCTAAAAGAATACTCATCCAAAGATCATTCATTCACTCATCAAATATTTTTATAAATGTTTTAGTATATCCAGTGATGTGTTATGGGGAAAGAGATTCGGATATAAAAAAAGTCTACTTCATGGGTAATTTCCTTTAGATAAATACTAAATGGACAGTAAAGGAAAGGCTAGAACACAGTTGGGATTTTGGTGCATCAACAAGAGTTTCAGAGAAGACACTTTTTAAAGCAGGGGTAAACTAATTTGAGCTCATTTTATTTTGCTTATAATTGGAGGAAATAGTATAGTTGATAAAAAACAAATGCTAAAATTAGATAAGGTGATTGTTCTAACTTTACAGGATTTGTTATGTCTTTGGAGAAAGAAGTAAAGCAAATATTTCATACTTTTTTGACACAGGGATGTGCTTTGTGGTTACCTTTTGTGTACGAACATTGGTAATATCCCGAGGCTTGGAGAACTCGATGGTGAAATCACATCTACTTTAGTTGTACAGCAGACAAGAACATTAAACTGCAGGTAATGGTCTAACCATTCTATGAGAACATTAGTCATCTTACTTCCCAGGAATGTAGCTTAGGATCACTTCTGTTTTCAGTCCATGTGTATGTTAGTAAGATGAAATGGACTCTAGTCCATAGAGGTGATGAAGGAAATCCTGACAGAAAAGATATGAAAAGAAGAGAATTAGTTGACTGCGGAATGTTATATGGTGGCTAGAGTTATGTTTAATTGGTCAGTAAAATCTTTCAGGGTTTAGTTTGCATTTCATTCTTACTAAGGGAAATGAGAGAGGATTTCTGGGTAAAATCAGTAGATTAAATATATGCATCTTCTTTTGCTCCCTTCTGAAATCCCACTAAAATGACACCAAATGGATCTTTTTTAGAATTCATTTATCCACAGGGAAGCAGAGAAAGGGAGGGGAAACAACAGCAACAAAATTTTGGAACGTGGAGAGCAAATAGATGTGTGGTAGATGATTATCAAAACTAAGAAAGACAAATATACGATATCGCTTATATGTGGAATCTAAAAAAAGGGTACAAATGAACTTATTTGCAAAACAGAAGTAGAGTCACAGATGTAGAAAACAAACTTATGGTTACCAGGGGGTAAGAGGGAGAGGAGGGCTAAATTGGGAGACTGGGGTTGACATATACATGGTACTATATATAAAAAATAGAGGGCTTCCCTGGTGGCATAGTGGTTGGGAGTCCGCCTGCCGATGCAGGGGACA